>NC_090845.1:115060991-115364021 GCF_028021215.1 Eschrichtius robustus | reverse complement strand
TTTTACCTATGTTTTTTGTTGCTGCTCATGCTTTGGTATTATATAAAATACTCCTATGCCAAACACAGGATCATGAAGATGTACCATATGTTTTCTTCTAAGAATATATAGTTTTAGCCCTGTCTTAGTCTATTCAGTTTGCTATAACAAAATAGCACAGAGTGGCTAGCATATAAACATTTATTTCTCACAGTTCTAAAGGCCAGAAAGTCCAAGATCAAGGTGCCAGCATGACTGCGTGAATGCTCTCTCTTTAGTTCATAGCCTGCACCTTCTTGCTGTGTCCTCACATGGTGAAAAGAGTTAAGGATCTTTCTGGAGCCTCTTTTATAAGGGTGCTAATCTATTCATGAGGGCTCCACCCTCATGACCTGAGTACCTCCTAGTTCCCACTTTCTAATACCATGATAGTTGGGACTTAAGATTTCAACATGTTAATTTTGGAGGAACACATTCAGACCATAGAAAGCTCTTACACTTGATCCATTTTGAGTTACTTTTTGCATATAGTGTGAAGTGAGGTTTCAACTACATTCTTTTGAATCCAGTTTTTCCAGAACAATTTGTTGAAAACACCATTCTTTCCCCATTCAGTAGTCTTGACACCCTTGTTAAAAATCAGTTGAACATAGATGCATGAATGTATTTTTGGATACTTGGTTCTATTCCATTTATCTATCATGTCTATCTTTGTGTTGGTAACACACTATCTTGATTACTATGGCTTTGTAGTAAGTCTTGAAATCAGGAAGTGTGAGTCCAACTAATTTGTTCTTCTTTTTAGAGTTGTTTTGGCTATTCTGGGCCCCTCGAAATTCCGTATGAATTTTATAATCAGCTTGTAATTTTCTACAAGGAAATAAGCTGGGATTCTGATAGAGACTGTATTGAATCTATAGATAAATTTCGGGAGTATTGCCATCTTAACAATGTTGGGTCTTCTGATCCATGAATATTGGGTGTTTTTCAACTTACTTAGATCTTCTTTATTTTAAGAATGTTTTGTAGTTAAGTATATTATTCTTTTACATGCTTATTGACAATGGAACTGTTTTCTTAATTCCATTTTCAGAGTGTTTATTGAAAGTGATTTTTGTATATTGATCTTGTACCTTGCAATCTTGCTGAACTTGCTTATTTGTTCCAATAGTCTTTTTCAACAGATTCCTTTCAGATTATGCCATCTGAGAATAGAGATAATTTTACTCATTCCTTTCCGGTTTGTATACATTTTATTTCTTTCAATTGGTAAATTGCCTTGTCCAGAACCTCCATTATAATGTTGAATAGATGTGGCAAGAGTGGACATCATTTTCTTGTTCCTGATTTAGGGGGAAAGCACCCACTCTTTCTCCCATTAAGTATGATGTTATCTGTGGATTTCTCTTAGATTCTTTTTATCAGTCCAAGAAAGTTCCCTTCTATTCCCAGTTTGTTGGGTGTTTTTATTGTGGGGTGGAATGTTGAGCTTTTAATAAAAGAATATTAGGGATTTTTAATGAGATTTCTATCATTGTTGCCATTTGCATATAGACTGGACGAACACATTTTAAGATTTTTTTCTTTGTATGAAACATTAGGTAACATGATTCTTTAATCTTCTTTTTTTAAAAAAAATATTTATTTATTTATTTGGCTGCACTGGGTCTTAGTTGCAGCATGCAGGATCTTCGTTGCCGCATGTGAGATCTTTGTTGTGGCAAGCGGGATCTTTTAGCTGTGGCATGTGGGATCTTTAGTTGTGGCATGTGGGATCTTTAGTTGTGGCATGTGGGATCTTTAGTTGTGGCATGTGGGATCTTTTTGAGTTGCAGCATGCAGGCTCATAGTTGTGACATGCAGGATCTAGTTCCCTGACCAGGGATCGAAGCTGAACCCCTGCATTGGGAGCGTGAGTCTTAACCACTGGACCACCAGGGAAGTCCTAATCTTCTAATAATGAACTTTAAGGGACTGTGCCAAGTTTTAGTTTTGTTAAGGATAGTGTGTCAATTGCTGCTGGCCCCAAGTTTGACACTGAAAAACATTTTGATGTGTAAAACTTTTCAATTCAATATTTTCTGCAGCGGACTTTGGCCCATGCCACACCAGAGCAAGGTCTACTCTAGCATGTTTAAACATTTGTGCGATGTTCTCATCAATTCCTTATCCTCCAAGCTTACTAAGAAATGGGAACAGGGACAAATTGTGTTAGGTGTTAAATGTCTTAAATTGATTTAATCTCTCTGTCGTTCTTGACAGGATAACTGGAAAGAATTAAGGGGTCAATATTATCATTCCTAAGGTGCAGATAGAGATGGGTTAACGAATTTAGTTACCCTGTCCATCATTTTATCACTGAATTCTCATTACTTCAGTTGTAATGAAAGGAAGAACTTAAGCTAAAGCTTCCCCCAATATTTTTTTTGAGCTGTGTCTTAGTTTGGGTTGCCATAACAAACATCATAGACTGGGTGGTTTAAACAACAGATACTTATTCCTTACAGTTCTGGATGCTGAGAACTCCAAGGTCAAGGTGCCATATGAGTTGGTTCATGGTGAGGACCCTCTTTCTGATTTGTATACAGATGCCTTCTTGCCGAACCTTCACATGCTGGAGAAAGATAGTTTTCTCTCTCATGTCTCTTATAAGGGCTCCACACGTATGACCTAATTACCTCTGAAAGGCTCCACCTCCACAAACCGTCACATTAGGCACTAGGGCTTCAACTTGTAGATTTTGGGAGGACACAAACAAGCTGAAAGTTTAAAAAGAAAGAGATATGTAGTTAACACAATATTCCCCTCAAAGATGTTATGTTATGGCTAATCTGTGAGAAGGGTTGGGGCAAAGGGACTCCAATTCTCCTCTAGATGACTTTAATTCCGCTATTGGCATCTAAGTACATCTAAGAACACTAGCAACAAGGACAACTAATATTTGCATAACCTTGTGTAGTTTATAGAATATTTTTATACTTACCAAAATTCCCCCAGTATCAAAGCCATAAAGCATCCATTCCATAATGTAGTGTGAGGGGCACCTTAAGGTGTGGTTCATAGGAAATCATGGAAGTTCCCATAATAGATATTGAGATAAAAATTTTTGATGTTTGTTCACAGCATCCTTAATTTCCATAATAGCCCTTAAGAATCTTCTAGTCAAGAAGTATACTTAAGGTCCAGACACTTGTCATTGTTGTTGTTTTAAATTCTTTATAAAGTTTTTATTAACTTCCAACAAAAGAATCAAACTCTACCATTTACGGAAGCCATAGATTTGCCTTTTGCCTGAGGACGTAAATCTTGGCTTCTACCCGGCATCTCAGTGAAAGATGACGGACTACGTACTTTAGCTGTTTTTTTTGGGGGCGGGTGTCCCCCTCAAGTCCACCTGGGGTTTACACCTTTTGATGGACAGATACTAAGTCTAATGCAGCTGAAACTTCCTTGAATGGCCATAAAGCTGGGTAAAAGCCAAGAGGGCCTGGGCTTCATATTTGAACCAAACAGATTCAAGGGCTCAGGCAGAAGGCATGAACAATTTATCAGTTTTTACTTTTTCTGACAATGAATTTTGTCTGAAAAAACTATTTTTTATGATCACCAGTTGGCCAGATTGGACAATACATTATACAGACTCTCTGAGGCCAGAAATTAGTATTTTCAAATTGAGCTGAAATAGTTTCCTCAGGAAATGTACTTTTCTTATCATTTACAGATTTAGACTCTTTAGATTGTAAGCTTTACATCCACTCTCTCACACATTCATCCATTTCACTCATTCATAGAAGAATTTATTGACTGCATGCTGTTTTTTCAGCTTGGCTCCAATTATTTCTTTGAAAGGTGACCCATTTGGAACGCTTCTAAGAATACTGGTGAGTTGATTGATATTTTTAAGTGCAGTCTGAATGCATCAAGTCTGAAGGTTGTTGGAAAGAGCTTTGGAAACCGGCTCATCACTCCTGCCATTTCCTCTGCTGAGAATTTTCAGGGAGCATCCTAAAAACTAAGGGCCAGAGGAAATGCCACCTGTGATGCTCCACATTCCCTCTCACAAATTCACAATATACGCCTGGGATGGGGTTCACAGTGCCCTTGCTTGTTTATCCGCATGGACCCTCTTCTTGTCCTTTGGTTTCAGCTTTTGTGTGATGCAGGTCCTTGGCAGTTAACGTCACAGCTTCCCAGGTGACCGAGTATGGATGATTTTATACTCCTTATGAAAGCAAGCATAGAATAGAGATTTCAAACACGAGTGATGGAAACGTTTCCACAGCAGGTAGTTTGGCTGTTCTGATGCCCTTTCTTTTGGATAGCAGAGAAGCCAAGAGGGAGGGGATATGGAGATATACGTATACAGATAGCTGATTTACTTTGTTATACAGCAGAAGCTAACACAACATTGTAAAGCAATTATACTCTAATAAAGATGTTAAAAAAAAACCCAAACAACTTCTCGGTTAAAAGAGAATCCATGATTTCCCTGAGAAGTTGTGCACAGTCAGGTGTTCATGTTATATCAATGCACCGTCCCTGCCCATTAAGTGGAATCATCTGAGTCTCCTCATATAAGTCAGGCTAACCAAATTCTTTAGAGAAGATATAAAGTTAGCAAAATATTTAATTTGTATTACTCATGCTAAATGGTGTATCTGACAGAAGTGTTGACTTACTAACTAGTGAAAAGATGGCATGTAGAGATAATTCATATTTACATCTGAGAATTAAAAGGATAAAGTTATTTATCCATATAATCAAAGTTATCATGAAGTAGGGGGTGGGAGTTCAAGGAGAAAGAGCAACTTACAGTCAATTATGTGTGAATACGGTATTTTTTTAAAAATTAATTAATTAATTAATTAATTTTTGGCTGTGTTGGGTCTTTGTTTCTGTGCGAGGGCTTTCTCCAGTTGCGGCAAGCGGGGGCCGCTCTTCATCACGGTGCGTGGGCCTCTCACTATCGCGGCCTCTCTTGTCGCGGAGCACAGGCTCCAGACGCGCAGGCTCAGTAGTTGTGGCTCACGGGCCCAGTTGCTCTGCGGCATGTGGGATCTTCCCAGACCAGGGCTCGAACCCGTGTCCCCTGCATTGGCAGGCAGATTCTCAACCACTGCGCCACCAGGGAAGCCCCTGAATATGGTATTTTTGAAGGAATATTAATTTGTTTTCTCCATCTTAATTTTTTTTTTTACGGAGATTGGGATTGACACATATACACTGTTTTTTAAAAAAATTTATTTATTTAATTTATTTATTTTTGGCTGCATTGGGTCTTTGTTGCTGTGCGCGGGCTTTCTCTAGTTGCGGTGAGTGGGGCTACCCTTCGTTGCGGTGCGCGGGCTTCTCATTGCAGTGGCTTCTCTAGTTGCGGAGCACGGGTTCTAGGCACGCAGGCTTCAGTGGTCGTGATATGCGGGCTCTAGAGCGTAGGCTCAGTTATTGTGGCGCATGGGCTTCGTTGCTCCGTGGCATGTGGGATCTTCCCGGGCCAGGGCTCGAAACCGTGTCCCCTGCACTGGGAGGCGAATTCTTAACCACTGCACCACCAGGGAACCCCTCCATCTTAATTTTTAATATAGATACTTGTCTATACCAGTACACTTAGGTGTTTATGAGGGATTTCTGTTTGGAAAAAAACCCATGTAATAAATAAAGAAGTTGCATGTGTTTGTATGTGTTTGTGGGTTTGTGAATGTGAGTAGCAAGTATGCATATGTGTTTATGGGTACTATGAATAAGTAGCAAGAAAAATTGAAAGCACTTTAAAAATAATTGTGCTTAATTTTCCTAAATTATATTTAACCTAAATTGTGTTGTTTTTCCTTTTATATGGATTTTTATTAATGCTGTTGTCAAATTGACTTCTTGGCACAGCTCCTAGGCAGGCCTGCTTTATTCTACCAAAATTCTCCTTGACTTCTCCGCTTGGCATTCTCTGCAGCCTTGCTGCATTAAACTGTGGTGTAGGGCAGTGACATTGACATTGCTTATGCACTCGTTAGAAATGTAGACTATCATGCCCCACTCCTCACCTAATGAATCAGTCTTCACTTTAGCAAAATCCTTGGGTGATTCGAAAGTACCTTAACGTCTGAGAAGTTCTCCTCTCCAAGGCTGTCTTAAAAAATAAAAAAAAAATCATTAACACCTCCCATACCTTTTCTTCTTTTTCTGTTCCTTTCCTACATTAATGACATTGAATCTTTCCAGTCAGCCAGGCTGAAAGCGTCAGTCATATTTGTTACCTCCATCCCTCATGTTCTCACATCTCATCCATTGCCAAAGCCTGGCAATTTTACATCTTCAACATCTCTTGACTTTGTCATCTCCTTTCTCTTCCCCCTTCTAATCTCTTTGTTCACAGTCTAGTAAGCTCTCACCAGGCTATTGAACTAGCCAGGCAGCAGTGTGTGTGTGTGTGTGTGTGTGTGTGTGTGTGTGTGTGTGTGTGTGTGTGTGTTTTCTTTGCCTCCAGACTTTCTGGCCATTCTACTTGTTCCTATGTTAGCTTTCCTAAACCATACCTCTGAGTCTGTCATTTTCTGCTCAGAAATCTTCACTGGCTACTTGTTACCTACAAAAACCTGTTTAAACCATTAACTTGGCATTCAATGTTTCTAAATACAACCACTGGCCTATAGTCAGTCAGAGACTGAGTTTCAGCCTAATCAAATTATTTCCTTTTTTTCCCCAAACATGTCTTATAATTTGCTGCTGCTGTGGTTTTGTTTACATTTGAAATGCCCCTCTCAAACAATCACACGTGCAAACATTGACATCCTTCAAGGCCTTCTAAATATATTGTTTGTCCTTTCTCAGAGTTTACCATGTGTTTCCTTAGGATTATTAGAACATGTCTGTCTCTGCTCTGCCCTAGTGAGCTTTGCATTCATGTCTTACCTCCTCTGATGAATTCTCAGGTCCTTGAAGGCAGGAACAGTGTCTTGTTCTTCTTATAAACTGTCACAATGCCTAGCCAAGTGCTTTACAAAAATAGATATTCAATAAACGCATTATGAATGAAGATGAATAGAAGCAGAGAAGATGGGAAGCTATACTCCCACAAGGAGACACCCCAGATATCAGCAAATATTTATCAACGTCTTTTTAAAATCAGCTAGTGATATTAATAGCCAGTGGCATGAGATAAATGCAGAGGAGGAGTTAACTGCTAGGATTAGTCCCATTTCTTATTAGTCCTACAATCAGTGTCCCTTCATTGTCTCCTAGTTTCTAAATGCATTTATCTAAGTCCTCCATTTACAGATAGCTATAGTAGCACTTAAAGGTCTAATAACAAAAAGTAGTTAGCCCCACCCAGTGGCACAGGACAAAGGCACTGCAGGGGTTACTGTGTTGTATTCTGAATCCTTGGGGAAATTATGCTTGATGGTGATTTCTGATGTCAGCCCTGTACTCGGTTCTGTGCATTATTGTGAGAGTGTCTAAACCTGGAATCTATTTGAAAGCAAGACAGCTTCTTGTACCCTTTTTACATGGCCCAGCCTTGCTTAGTGAGTGTGTCTGTGCTTTTTCTTTTTTTAAGTTATGTATAATATAATCATATTTTCGGAATCAAAATTGAAGCATACTGGTCAGACACATTGGTCTAGCTGCACATGGTCAAACAAGAACACAGCACAGAGTATTTTTTAATCAATTCTAATATACACATAGTTTTATTATTCTAACATCACTGAAATAAGGATAAGGATGTGTCTTGCAATCAGTAACATGTTGGTTTAACTTTTTTTCTTGATTAGTGGTATAAAAAATAACGGTGTGTCTTACAATCAGTAGCATCTTAGATATGATCAAATTGACACCAGGATTATCCCAGAAAATCCAGGAAAAACAATCTGTTTTTACACATGTTCAAACCTTGCAGTTCTTTTTTTTTTTTTAACATCTTTATTGGAGTATAATTGCTTTACAATGTTGTGTTAGTTTCTACTTTATAACAAAGTGAATCAGTTATACATATACATATGTCCCCATATCTCTTCCCTCTTGCGTCTTCCTCCCTCCCACCCTCCCTATCCCACCCCTCTAGGTGGTCACAAAGCACCGAGCGGATCTCCCTGTGCTATGCGGCTGCTTCCCACTAGCTATCTATTTTACATTTGGTAGTGTATATATGTCCATGACACTCTCTCACCCTGTCACATCTCACCCCTCCCCCTCCCCATATCCGCAAGTCCATTCTTTAGTAGGTCTGTGTCTTTATTCCCATCTTGCCACTAGGTTCTTCAAGACCCTTTTTTTCCCCCTTAGATTCCATATATATGTGTTAGCATACTGTATTTGTTTTTCTCTTTCTGACTTACTTCACTCTGTATGACAGACTCTAACTCCATCCACCTCATTACAAATACCTCCATTTCATTTCTTTTTATGGCTGAGTAATATTCCATTGTATATATGTGCCACATCTTCTTTATCCATTCATCTGTCGATGGACATTTAGGTTGCTTCCATGTCCTGGCTATTGTAAATAGAGCTGCAATGAACATTTTGGTACATGACTCTTTTTGACCTATGGTTTTCTCAGGGTATATGCCCAGTAGTGGGATTGCTGGGTCGTATGGTAGTTCTATTTGTAGTTTTTTCAGGAACCTCCATACTGTTCTCCATAGTGGCTGTATCAATTTACATTCCCACCAACAGTGCAAGAGTGTTCCCTTTCCTCCACACCCTCTCCAGCATTTATTGTTTCTAGATTTTTTGATGATGGCCATTCTGACCGGTGTGAGATGATACCTCATTGTAGTTTTGATTTGCATTTCTCTAATTATTAGTGATGCTGAGCATCTTCCCATGTGTTAGTTGGCCACCTGTATGTCTTCTTTGGAGAAATGTCTATTTAGGTCTTCCACCCATTTTTGGATTGGGTTGTTTGTTTTTTTGTTATTGAGCTGCATGAGCTGCTTGTAAATCTTGGAGATTAATCCTTTGTCAGTTGCTTCATTTGCAAATATTTTCTCCCATTCTGAGGGTTGTCTTTTGGTCTTGTTTATGGTTTCCTTTGCTGTGCAAAAGCTTTTAAGTTTCATTAGGTCCCATTTGTTTATTTGTGTTTTTATTTCCATTTCTCTAGGAGCTGGGTCAAAAAGGATCTTGCTGTGATTTATGTTATAGAGTGTTCTGCCTATGTTTTCCTCTAAGAGTTTGATAGTGTCTGGCCTTACATTTAGGTCTTTAATCCATTTTGAGTTTATTTCTGTATATGGTGTTAGGGAGTGTTCTAATTTCATTCTTTTACATGTAGCTGTCCAGTTTTCCCAGCACCACTTATTGAAGAGGTTGTCTTTTCTCTGCTGTATATTCTTGCCTTCTTTATCAAAGATGAGGTGACCATATATGTGCATGGTTTATCTCTGGGCTTTCTATCCTGTTCCATTGATCTATATTTCTGTTCTTGTGCCAGTACCATACTGTCTTGATTACTGTAGCTTTGTAGTATATTCTGAAGTCAGGGAGCCTGATTCCTCCAGCTCCGTTTTTCTTTCTCAAGATTGCTTTGACGTTGTGGGGTCTTTTGTGTTTCCGTACAAATTGTGAAATTTTTTGTTCTAGTTCTGTGAAAAATGCCAGTGGTAGTTTGATAGGGATTGCATTGAATCTGTAGATTGCTTTGGGTAGTAGAGTCATTTTCACAATGTTGATCCTTCCAGTCCAAGAACATGGTATATTCTCCATCTGTTTGTATCATCTTTAATTTCTTTCATCAGTGTGTTATAATTTTCTGCATACAGGTCTTTTGTCTCCTTAGATAGGTTTATTCCTAGATATTTTATTCTTTTTGCTGCAGTGGTAAATGGGAGTGTTTTCTTAATTTCACTTTCAGATTTTTCATCGTTCGTGGATAGGAATACAAGAGGTTTCTGTGCATTAATTTTGTACCCTGTAACTTTACCAAATTCATTTATTAGCTCTAGTAGTTTTCTGGTAGCATCTTTAGGATTCTCTATGTATAGTATTATGTCATCTGCAATCAGTGACAGCTTTACTTCTTCTTTTCCAATTTGGATTCCTTTTATTTCTTTTTCTTCTCTGATTGCTGTGGCTAACACTTCCAAAACTATGTTGAATAATAGTGGTGAGAGTGGGCAACCTTGTCTTGTTCCTGATCTTAGTGGAAATGGTTTCAGTTTTTCCCCATTGAGGATGATGTTGGCTGTGGGTTTGTCATATATGGCCTTTATTATGTTGAGGAAATTTCCCTCTATGCCTACTTTCTTGAGGGTTTTTTTTATCATAAATGGGTTTTGAATTTTGTCGAAAGATTTCTCTGCATCTAATGAGATGATCACATGGTTTTTCTTCTTCAATTTGTTAATATGGTGTATCACATTGATTGATTTGCGTATATTGAAGAATCCTTGCATTCCTGGGATAAACCCCACTTGATCATGGTGTATGATCCTTTTAATGTGCTGTTGGATTCTGTTTGCTAGTACTTTGTTGAGGATTTTTGCATGTATGTTCATCAGTGGTATTGGCCTGTAGTTTTCTTTTGTTGTGACATCTTTATCTGGTGTTGGTATCAGGGTGATGGTGGTCTCACAGAATGAGTTTGGGAGTGTTCCTCCCTCTGCTATAGTTTGGAAGAGTATGAGAAAGATAGTTGCTAGCTCTTCTCTAAATGTTTGATAGAATTCGCCTGTGAAGCCATCTGGTCCTGGGCTTTTGTTTGTTGGAAGATTTTTAATCACAGTTTCAATTTCAGTGCTTGTGATTGGTCTATTCCTATTTTCTATTTCTTCCTGGTTCAGTCTCGGAAGGTTGTGCATTTCTAAGAATTTGTCCATTTATTCCAGGTGGTCCATTTTATTGGCATATAGTTGCTGGTAGTAATGTCTTATGATCCTTTGTATTTTTGCAGTGACAGTTGTTACTCCTCCTTTTTCATTTCTAATTCTATTGATTTTATTATTCTCCCTTTTTTTCTTGATGAGTCTGGCTAATGGTTTATTAATTTTGTTTATCTTCTAAAAGAACCAGCTTTCAGTTTTATTGATCTTTGCTTTTGTTTTCTTCATTTCTTTTTCATTGATTTTGGGTCTGATCTTTATGATTTCTTTCCTTCTGCTAACTTTGGGGTCTTTTGTTCTTCTTTCTCTAATTGCTTTAGGTGTAAGGTTAGTTTGTTTATTTGAGATGTTTCTTGTTTCTTGAGGTAGGATTGTATTGGTATAAAGTTCCCTCCTAGAACTGCTTTTGCTGCATCCCATAGCTTTTGGGTCATCCTGTTTTCATTGTCATTTGTTTCTAGGTATTTTTTGATTTCCTCTTGGATTTCTTCAGTTATCTCTTGGTTATTAAGTAGTGTATTGTTTAGCCTCCATGCATTTGTATTTTTTACAGATTTTTTTCCTGTAATTGATATCTAGTCTCATAGCGTTTTGGTCCAAAAAGATACATGATACGATTTCAATTTTCTGAAATGTACCAAGGCTTGATTTGTGACCCAAGGTATGATCCATCCTGGAGAATGTTCCATGTGTCCATTGGTGAAAGTTGGGTGTCAAAGTTCCCTACTATGATTGTGTTACTGTCGATTTCCCCTTTTATGGCTGTTAGTATTTGCCTTATGTATTGTGGTGCTCCTATGATGGATGCATAAATATTTTGAATTGTTATATCTTCTTCTTGGATTCATCCCTTGATCATTATGTAGTATCCTTCTTTTTCTCTTGTAATAGTGTTTATTTTAAAGTCTATTTTGTCTGATATGAGAATTGTTATTCCAGCTTTCTTTTGATTTTCATTTGCATGGAATATCTTTTTCCATCCCCTCACTTTCAGTCTGTATGTGGCCCTAGGTCTGAAGTGGGTCTCCTGTGGACAGCATATTTTTGAGTCTTGTTTTTGTATCCATTCAGCCAGTCTGTGTCTTTATGTAGTAGCATTTAATCCATTTACATTTAAGGTAGTTATCTATATGTATATTCCTATTACCATTTTCTTAATTGTTTTGGGTTTGTTATTGTAAGTCTTTTCCTTCTCTTGTGTTTCCTGCCTAGAGAGGTTCCTTTAGCATTTGTTGTAAAGCTCCTTTGGTGGTGTTGAATTCTCTTAGCTTTTGATTGTCTGTAAAGGTTTTAATTTCTCTGTCAAATCTGAATAAGATCCTTGCTGAGTAGAGTAATCTTGGTTATAAGTTTTTCTCTTTCATCACTTTGAATATGTTCTGCCACAGCCTTCTGGCTTGAAGAGTTTCTGCTGAAAGATCAGCTGTAAACCTTTTGGGGATTCCCTTGTATGTTATTTATTGTTTTTCCCTTGCTGCTTTTAATTTTTTTCTTTTTATTTAATTTTTATAATTTGATTAATATGTGTCTTGCTGTGTTTCTCCTTGGATTTATCCTGTATGGGGCTCTCTGTGCTTCCTGGGCTTCATTAACTGTTTCGTTTCCCATATTATGGAAGTTTTCAACTATAATCTCTTCAAATATTTTCTCCGTCCCTTTTTTTCCTCTTCTTCTTCTGGGGCCCCTATAATTGGAATGTTGGTGCATTTAATGTTGTCCCAGAGGACTCTGAGACTGTCCTCAATTCTTTTCATTCTTTTTTCTTTATTCTGCTCTGCAGTAGTTATTTCCACTATTTTATCTTCCAGGTCACTTATCCGTTCTTCCACCTCAGTTATACTGCTATTGATCCCTTCTAGGGAATTTTTAATTTCATTTATTGTGTTGTTCATCACTGTTTGCTCTTTAGTTCTTCTAGGTCCTTGTTAAATGTTTCTTGTATTTTCTCCATTCTATTTCCAAGAGTTTGGATCATCTTTACTATCATTATTCTGAATTCTTTTTCAGGTAGACTGCCTATTTCCTCTTCATTTGTTAGATATGGTTGGTTTTTGCCTTGCTCATTCATCTGCTGTGTGTTTCTCTGTCTTCTCATTTTGCTTAACTTACTGTGTTTGGGCTCTCCTTTTCGCAGGCTGCAGGTTTGTAGTTCCTGTTGTTTTTGTTGTCTGTCCCCAGTGACTAAGGCTGGTTCAGTGGGTTGTGTAGGCCTCCTGGTGGAGGGAACTAGTGCCTGTGTTCTGGTGGATGAGGCTGGATCTTGTCTTTCTGTTGGACAGGTCCACGTCTGATGGTGTGTTTTGGGGCTGTCTGTGGCCTTATTATGATTTTAGGCAGCCTCTCTGCTAATGGGTGTGGTTGTGTTCCTTTCTTGCTAGTTGTTTGGCATAGGGTGTCCAGCACTATAGCTTACTGGTCATTGAATGGAGCTAGGTCGTGGTGTTGAGATGGAGATCTCTGGGAGATTTTTGCTGTTTGATATTTCATGGAGCTGGGAGGTTCTTGTGGATCAGTGTCCTGAACTTGGCTCTCCCACCTCAGAGGCACAGCCCTGACGTCTGACTGGAGCACCAAGAGCCTGTCATCCACACGGCTCAGATTAAAAGTGAGAAAAAATGAAAGAAAGAAAGAAAGAAGAATATAAAATAGAATAAAATAAAATAAAATAAAGTTACTAAAATTAAAAATAAAAAGTATTTTAAAAATTGTTTTAGTAATAAAAAAAAGAAAGAAAGAAGAGAGCAACCAAACCAAAAAACAAATCCACCAATGATAACAAGTGCTAACAACTATACTTAAAAATAAAACAAAAAAAAAAAACGGAGAGACAGAACCATAGGACAAGTGGTAAAACCAAAGCTATACAGACAAAATCACACACAGAAGCATACACATACACACTCACAAAAAGAGAAAAAGCGAAAAATATATATATGTCGTTTTTCCCAAAGTCCACCCCCTCAATTTGGGATGATTCGTTGTCTATTCAGGTATTCCAGAGATGCAGGGTACATCAAGTTGATTTTGGAGATTTAACCTGTTGCTCCTGAGGCTGCTGGGAGAGATTTTCCTTTCTCTTCTTTGTTCGCACAGCTCCTGTGGTTCAGCTTTGGATTTGGACCCGCCTCTGAGTGTAGGTCGCCTGAGGGCATCTGTTCTTTGCTCAGACAGGACGGGGTTAAACGAGCAGCTGATTCGGGGGCTCTGGCTCACTCAGGCCAGGGGGAGGGAGTGGTACGGAGTGCAGGGCGAGCCTGCGGTGGCAGAGGCTGGCGTGACGTTGCCCCAGCCTGAGGCGTGCCATGTGTTCTCCCGGAGAAGTTGTCCCTGGATCACGGGACCCTGGCAGTGGCCGGCTGCACAGCCTCCCGGGAGGGGAGGTGTGGATGGTGACCTGTGGCCACACACAGGCTTCTTGGTGGCGACAGCAGCAGCCTTAGCATCTCATGCCCGTCTCTGGGGTCCTCGCTGGTAGCCCCGGCTCGTGCCCGTCTGTGGAGCTCCTTTAAGCAGCGCTCTTAATCCCCTCTCCTCGCGCACCAGGAAACAAAGAGGCAAGAAAAAGTCTCTTGCCTCTTCAGCAGCTCCAGACATTTTCCCGGACTCCCTGCCGGCTAGCTGTGGCACACTAGCCCCCTTCAAGCTGTGTTCACGCAGCCAACCCCAGTCCTCTCCCTGGGATCCGACCTCAGAAGCCCGAGCCTCAGCTCCCAGCCCCCGCCCGCCCCGGCGGGTGAGCAGACAAGCCTCTCGGGCTGGTGAGTGCTGGTTGGCACCGTTCCTCTGTGCGGGAATCTCTCCACTTTGCTCTCTGCACCCCTGTTACTACGCTCTCCTCCGTGGCTCCGAAGCTCCCCCCTCCGCCACCCGCAGTCTCTGCCCGCGAAGGGGCTTCCTAGTGTGTGGAAACCTTTCCTCCTTCACAGCTCCCTCCCACTGGTGCAGGTCCCATCCCTATTCTTTTGTCTCTGTTTTTTCTTTTTTCTTTTGCCCTACCCAGGTACGTGGGGAGTTTCTTGCCTTTTGGGAGGTCTGAGGTCTTCTGCCAGCGTTCAGTAGGTGTTCTGTAGGAGTTGTTCCAGCTGTAGATGTATTTCTGATGTACCTGTGGGGAGGAAGGTGATCTCCACATCTTACTCTTCCTCCATCTTGAGGCTCCTCTATAGTATGGTTTTAAATCAACTATACTTCAATTAAAAAAATACCAATAGCATTTTTTCAGAAATTGTAAAAATCAATCCTAAAATATGTATGAAAGTATAAAAGACCACAAGTAGGCAATCTTGAGCAGAAGAACATAGCTAGCAGTATTACACTTCCTGTTTTCAAAATATATATTACAGAGATACTGTAACCAAAACTGTATGGTGCAGGCAGTAAACAGACATATAGACCAATGGAACAGAATAGAGAGTACAGAAATAAATCCTCACATTTGTGGTCAATGGTATTTACCCAAAGAAAATGAAAACACAAATTCGAAAAAATGTATGCAACTCCATGATCATTGCAGTACTGTTCACAGTAGCACAATATGGAAACAAGTTGTATCCATTGATGAATAAATGGATAAAGAAAATGTGAGATACACACACACACACACACACACACACACACACACATACATTATTCAGCCATAAAATAAAACGATCTTGCATTTTGTAAAAACATGGATGGACTTTGAGGGCATTATGCTAAGTGAAATACGTCAGAAGAAGAAAGACAAATACTGTATGATGTCACTTGTATATGGAATCTAAAAACATCAGACTCATAGAAGCAGAGAGTAGAATGGTGTTTGCTAGGGGCTGAGAGGTGTCAGAAATGGGGATATGTTGGTCAAAGAGTACAAACTTTCAGTTATAAGATGAGTAAGTTCCAGGGTTTTAATGTACAGCATGGTGACTATAGTTAAAGATATTGAGTTTTATACTTGAAAATTGCTATGAGAGTGACTTTAATGTTCTCACCATAACAACAACAAAATGGTAATTATGTGAGGTGAAGGATATGTTAACTAACCTTATTGTCATAAACATTTAAAATATATATTAACATCACGTAATCACATCGTATACCTCAAACTTATACAATTCTATATATATACATATATAAATTATATCTCAATAGAGCAATAGAGCTGGGGAAAAAAGATCTCGAATCAATAACCTAACTTTCTACCTTAAGAAAGTGGAAAAAGAAGAGCAAAATAAACCCACAACAAGCAGAGGAAAGAAAATAAATATTAGACAGAAATAAATGAAATATAGAATGGAAAAACAGGAGAGAAAAACCAATGAAACCAAAAATTTCAACAATGTTGACAAATCTTTTGTGTACAACCCCTCAAAAAAGAGAGAGAAGTCAAATTTCTAAAATCATGAATGAAAAGGGTGGTACTACTATCAACCTTACAGAACTGAAAATGATTGTAAGGGAATATTACTAACAACTGTATGCCAATAAATTAGGTAACCTAGACAAAATGGTCAAATTCATAGAAAAGCACAAACTGCTGAAGCTGACTCAAGAAGAAAGAGAAAATCTAATCATACCTATAACAAGTAAAGAAACTGAATTAGTTATCAGTAAACTCCCCACAAAGAAATCTCAAGACCAAAAGCTTCACAGGTGAATTCTACCAATCATCTAAAGAAGAATTAACATCAAATTTTGACAAATTCTGTAAAATGTGGAAGAAGAGCGAACACTACCTAACTCATTCTGAGGCCAGTATTACCCTGCTATCAATGTAGACAAAGAAAACTACCTACTGATATCCCTTATGAATGTAGATAGAAAAAATTTCAGCATAATGTTAACAAATCAAATTTGGCAATGTATAAAAAGGATTATACAGCATCACTAAATGAAGTTTATCCCGTGAATGGAAGAGTGATTCAACATAGGAAAATAGATCAAAATAGTAAACCACATTAAGAGGAACAGGACAAAACTCACAAGATCATTTGGTAGACACAGAGAATATATTTGATAAAATCCAACACCCTTTTATGATAAAACACTCAACAAAATATTAATAGAAGGGAAATTTCTTAACCCAGTAAAGGGCATTATAAAAAGCCCACATATTTCCTCTGTGCTTCTATTCAACACTGTATTGAAGCTTCTAGCCAGGGCATTTATGGAAGAAAGTAAAATAAAATAGAATCCCAGTTGGAAAAGAAGTAAAACTACCTCTATTCACAGATGATATGATTTTCTATATTTCAAATACTAAGGAATGCACACAAAAACTATTAGATCTAGTAAATATGTTTGGAAAGATTACAGGTATCAAGATCGGTGTACAAAATCAATTGTATTTCTATACACTAGTAATGAAAATCTGAAAACAAAATGAGAAAATAATTCCATTTCCAATAATATAAAAAAAGAATAAAATACTTAGGAAGAACTTTTAAAATATGTGCAAGACTTACTACTGAAAACTGCAAAATATCACTGAAAGTAATTTCTAAAAACCCTAATAAATGGTTCATGGGTTGGATGACTAATGTTAAGATGGCAATACTCCACAAACTGATCTATAGATTCAATGCAATCCTTATCAAAATCCCCCCTGCTTTTTTGCAGAAATTGAGAAGCTGATCCTAAAATTCATATGGAAGTACAAGGGGCCCACAACAACCAAAGCAATTGAAAAAGAATAATAAAGTTGGAGGATTCACACTTCTGGATTCCAAAACTTATTGCACAGCTTGAGTCATGGTAAGACAGTGTAGTATTAGCATAAATACAAACATATAGATCAATGGCATGGAATTGAGAATCCAGAAATAAACCCACACATTTATGGTCAATTTATTTTTTGACAAGTATGCCAAGGGAATTCAATGGGGGAAAGAGTAGTTTTTCAACAAACAGTGCTGGGGAAACTGGATATCCACATGCAAAAGAATGAAGTTGGACTGTTGTCATCTAAAAAAATTAACTCAAAAGTTACAAATTGATTAAAAGACCTTACTGTAATAGCTAAACTATAAAAAATTTAGATAGAAGCCTAGATGTTGATCTTAATGACCTTGTAATATGCAACGGTTTCTTAGCTATGACACCAAAAGCACAATAACAACAAAAAAATGGATAAATTCGACTTTGTCAAAGTTGAAAATATTTGTTCTCAAAGAATGCCATCAGTAAAGTGAAAAAGACAATGAACAGTGTTAAAGAAAATACTAGCAAATAACATATCTGATAAGGGACTTGTATCCAGAATATATAAAGAAATTTTACAACTCAATAATAAAAACACAAATAATCCAATTAAAAATAAGCCAAGGGTTGAACTCGTTATTTTCTGAAGAAGATATACAGATGGCTAGTAAGGACATGAAAAGATGCTCAACGTCATTGATCATGAGGGAGGTGCAAATCCAAATCACGATAAGACTTCACACCCACTATAATGGTTGTAATAAAAATATGGACAATACTGTGTTGGCAAGGGTGGAGAAATTGGAATCTTATACATATCTAGTGAGAATGTAAAATGTTGCATTCACTTTCTTTTAATTGGAGTATAATTGCTTTACAATGTTGTGTTAGTTTCTGCTGTACAATGAAGTGAATCAGCTATATGTATACATATAGTCCCTCCCTCTTGGACCTCCCTCCCACCAACCCCCTTCCCATGCATCTAGGTTATCACAGAGCACCGAGCCGACCTTCCTGTGCTTTATAGCAGGTTCCCACTAGCTATCTGTTTTACACATGGTAGTGTATTTATGTCAATCCTAATCACTTTTTTTTTTTAAACATCTTTATTGAAGTATAATTGCCTTACAATGGTGTGTTAGCTTCTGCTTTATAACAAAGTGAATCAGTTATACATATACAATATGTTCCCATTTCTCTTCCCTCTTGCATCTCCCTCCCTCCCACCCTCCCCATCCCACCCCTCTAGGTGGTCACAAAGCACCGAGCTGATCTCCCTGTGCTATGCGGCTGCTTCCCACTAGTTATCTATTTTACATTTGGTAGTGTATATATGTCCATGACACTCTCTTACCCTGTCACATCTCACCCCACCCCCTCCCCATATCCTCAAGTCCATTCTCTAGTAGGTCTGTGTCTTTATTCCCGTCTTGCCACTAGGTTCTTCATGGCCTTTTTTTTTTTTTCCCTTAGATTCCGTATATATGTGTTAGCATACTGTATTTGTTTTTCTCTTTCTGACTTACTTCACTCTGTATGACAGACTCTAACTCCATCCACCTCATTACAAATACCTCCATTTCATTTCTTTTTATGGCTGAGTAATATTCCATTGTATATATGTGCCACATCTTCTTTATCCATTCATCTGTCGATGGACATTTAGGTTGCTTCCATGTCCTGGCTATTGTAAATAGAGCTGCAATGAACACTGTGGTACATGACTCTTTTTGACCTATGGTTTTCTCAGGCTATATGCCCAGTATTGGGATTGCTGGGTCGTATGGTAGTTCTATTTGTAGTTTTTTCAGGAACCTCCATACCGTTCTCCATAGTGGCTGTATCAATTTACATTCCCACCAACAGTGCAAGAGTGTTCCCTTTCCTCCACACCCTCTCCAGCATTTATTGTTTCTAGATTTTTTGATGATGGCCATTCTGACCGGTGTGAGATGATATCTCATTGTAGTTTTGATTTGCATTTCTCTAATGATTAATGATGTTGAGCATTCTTTCATGTGTCTGTAGGCCATCTGTATATCTTCTTTGGAGAAATGTCTATTTAGGTCTTCTGCCCATTTTTGGATTGGGTTGTTGGTTTTTTTGTTATTGAGCTGCATGAGCTGCTTGTAAATCTTGGAGATTAATCCTTTGTCAGTTGCTTCATTTGCAAATATTTTCTCCCATTCTGATGGTTGTCTTTTGGTCTTGCTTATGGTTTCCTTTGCTGTGCAAAAGCTTTTAAGTTTCATTAGGTCCCATTTGTTTATTTGTGTTCTTATTTCCATTTCTCTGGGAGCTGGGTCAAAAAGAATCTTGCTGTGATGTATGTCATAGAGTGTTCTGCCTATGTTTTCCTCTAAGAGTTTGATAGTGTCTGCCCTTACACTTAGGTCTTTAATCCATTTTGAGTTTATATTTGTGCATGGTGTCAGGGAGTGTTCTAATTTCATACTTTTACATGTACCTGTCCAATTTTCCCAGCACCACTTATTGAAGAGGCTGTCTTTTCTCCACTGTATATGCTTGCCTGCTTTATCAAAGATAAGGTGACCATATGTGTGTGGGTTTATCTCTGGGCTTTCTATCCTGTTCCATTGATCTATATTTCTGTTTTTGTGCCAGTACCAAACTGTCTTGATTACTGAAGCTTTGTAATAGAGTCTGAAGTCAGGGAGCCTGATTCCCCCAGCTCCATTTTTCGTTCTCAAGATTGCTTTGGCTATTCGGGGTCTTTTGTGTTTCCATACAAATTGTGAAATTTTTTGTTCTAGTTCTGTGAAAAATGCCAGTGGTAGTTTGATAGGGATTGCATTGAATCTGTAGATTGCTTTGTGTAGTAGAGTCATTTTCACAATGTTGATTCTTCCAATCCAGGAACATGGTATGTCTCTCCATCTATTTGTATCATCTTTAATTTCTTTCGTCAGTGTCTTATAATTTTCTGCATACAGGTCTTTTGTCTCCTTAGGTAGGTTTATTCCTAGATATTTTATTCTTTTTGTGGAAATGGTAAATGGGAGTGTTTTCTTAATTTCACTTTCAGATTTTTCGTCATTAGTGTATAGAAATGCAAGAGATTTCTGTGCATTTATTTTGTATCCTGCTACTTTACCAAATTCATTGATTAGCTCTAGGAGTTTTCTGGTAGCATCTTTAGGATTCTCTATGTATAGTATCATGTCATCTGCAAACAGTGACAGCTTTACTTCTTCTTTTCCGATTTGGATTCCTTTTATTTCTCTGTCTTCTCTGATGGCTAACACTTCCAAAACTATGTTGAATAATAGTGGTGAGAGTGGGCAACCTTGTCTTGTTCCTGATCTTAGTGGAAATGGTTTCAGTTTTTCACCATTGAGGACAATGTTGGCTGTGGGTTTGTCATATATGGCCTTTATTATGTTGAGGAAAGTTCCCTCTATGCCTACTTTCTGCAGGGCTTTTATCATAAATGGGTGTTGAATTTTGTCGAAAGCTTTCTCTGCATCTATTGAGATGATCATATGGTTTTTCTCCTTCAATTTGTTAATATGGTGTATCACGTTGATTGATTTGCGTATATTGAAGAATCCTTGCATTCCTGGGATAAACCCCACTTGATCATGGTGTATGATCCTTTTAATGTGCTGTTGGATTCTGTTTGCTAGTATTTTGTGGAGGATTTTTGCATCTATGTTCATCAGTGATATTGGCCTGTAGTTTTCTTTCTGTGTGACATCTTTTTCTGGTTTTGGTATCAGGGTGATGGTCGCCTCGTAGAATGAGTTTGGGAGTGTTCCTCCCTCTGCAATATTTTGGAAGAGTTTGGGAAGGATAGGTGTTAGCTCTTCTCTAAATGTTTGATAGAATTCACCTGTGAAGCCATCTGGTCCTGGACTTTTATTTGTTGGAAGGTTTTTAATCACAGTTTCAATTTCAGTGCTTGTGAATGGTCTGTTCATATTTTCTATTTCTTCCTGGTTCAGTCTCGGCAGATTGTGCATTTCTAAGAATCTGTCCATTTCTTCCAGGTTGTCCATTTTATTGGCATAGAGTTGCTTGTAGTAATCTCTCATGATCTTTTGTATTTCTGCAGTGTCAGTGGTTACTTCTCCTTTTTCATTTCTAATTCTATTGATTTGAGTCTTCTCCCTTTTTCTCTTGATGAGTCTGGCTAATGGTTTATCAATTTTGTTTCTCTTCTCAAAGAACCAGCTTTTAGTTTCATTGATTTTTGCTATTGTTTCCTTCATTTCTTTTTCATTTACTTCTGATCTAATCTTTATGATTTCTTTCCTTCTGCTAGCTTTGGGGTTTTTTTGTTCTTCTTTCTCTAATTGCTTCAGGTGCAAGGTTAGGCTGTTTATTCGAGATGTTTCCTGTTTCTTGAGGTAGGCTTGTATTGCTATAAACTTCCCTCTTAGCACTGCTTTTGCTGCGTCCCATAGGTTTTGGGTCATCGTATCTCCATTGTCATTTGTTTCTAGGTATTTTTTGATTTCCCCTTTGATTTCTTCAGTAATCACTTCGTTATTAAGTAATGTATTGTGTAGCCTCCATGTGTTTGTATTTTTTACAGATCTTTTCCTGTAATTGATATCTAGTCTCATAGCGTTGTGGTCGGAAAAGATACTTGATACGATTTCAATTTTCTTAAATTTACCAAGGCTTGATTTGTGACCCAAGATATGATCTATCCTGGAGAATGTTCCATGAGCACTTGAGAAAAATGTGTATTCTGTTGTTTTTGGGTGGAATGTCCTATAAATATCAATTAAATCCATCTTGTTCAATGTATCATTTAAAGCTTGTGTTTCCTTATTTATTTTCATTTTGGATGATCTGTCCATTGGTGAAAGTGGGGTGTTAAAGTCCCCTACTATGATTGTGTTGCTGTCGATTTCCCCTTTTATGGCTGTTAGTATTTGCCTTATGTATTGAGGTGCTCCTATGTTGGGTGCATAAATATTTACAATTGTTATAGCTTCCTCTTGGATCGATCCCTTGATCATTATATAGTGTCCTTCTTTGTCTCTTGTAATAGTCTTTATTTTAAAGTCTATTTTGTCTGATATGAGAATTGCTACTCCAGCTTTCTTTTGATTTCCATTTGCATGGAATATCTTTTTCCATCCCCTCACTTTCAGTCTGTATGTGTCTCTAGGTCTGAAGTGGGTCTCTTGTAGACAGCATATATATGGGTCTTGTTTTTGTATCCATTCAGCCAGCCTGTGTCTTTTGGTGGGAGCATTTAATCCATTTACATTCAAGGTACTTATCGATATGTATGTTCCTATTCCCATTTTCTTAAATGTTTTGGGTTTGTTATTGTAGGTGTTTTCCTTCTCTTGTGTTTCCTGCCTAGAGAAGTTCCTTTAGCATTTGTTGTAAAGCTGGTTTGGTGGTGCTGAACTCTCTCAGCTTTTGCTTGTCTGTAAAGGTTTTAATTTCTCCATCGAATCTGAATGAGATCCTTGCTGGATAGAGTAATCTTGGTTGTAGGTTTTTCTCCTTCATCACTTTAAGTATATCCTGCCACTCCCTTCTGGCTTGCAGAGTTTCTGCTGAAAGATCAGATGTTAACCTTATGGGGATTCCCTTGTGGGTTATTTGTTGTTTTTCCCTTGCTGCCTTTAATATGTTTTCCTTATATTTAATTTTTGACAGTTTGATTAATATGTGTCTTGGCGTGTTTCTCCTTGGGTTTATCCTGTATGGGACTCTCTGTGCTTCCAGGACTTGATTAACTATTTCCTTTCCCATATTAGGGAAGTTTTCAACTATAATCTCTTCAAATATTTTCTCAGTCCCTTTCTTTTTCTCTTCTTCTTCTGGGACCCCTATAATTCGAATGTTGGTGCGTTTAATGTTGTCCCAGAGGTCTCTGAGACTGTCCTCAGTTCTTTTCTCTTTATCCTGCTCTGTAGTAGTTATTTCCACCATGTTATCTTCCAGGTCACTTATCCTTTCTTCTGCCTCAGTTATTCTGCTATTGATCCCATCTAGAGTATTTTTAATTTCATTTATTGTGTTTTTCATCATTGCTTGGTTCCTCTTTAGTTCTTCTACGTCCTTGTTAAATGTTTCTTGCATTTTGTCTATTCTATTTCCAAGATTTTGGATCATCCTTACTATCATTATTCTGAATTCTTTTTCAGGTTGACTACCTATTTCCTCTTCATTTGTTAAGTCTGGTGTGTTTTGACCCTGCTCCTTCATCTGCTGTGTGTTTTTCTGTCATCTCATTTTGCTTATCTTACTGTGTTTGGGGTCTCCTTTTCACAGACTGCAGGTTCGTAGTTCCCGTTGTTTTTGGTATCTGTCCCCAGTGGCTAAGGTTGGTTCAGTGGGTTGTGTAGGCTTCCTGGTGTAGGGAACTAGTGCCTGAGCTCTGGTGGATGAGGCTGGATCTTGTCTTTCTGGTGGGCACATCCACGTCTGGTGGTGTATTTTGGGGTGTCTGTGGCCTTATTATGATTTTAGGCAGCCTCTCTGCTAATGGATGGGGCTGTGTTCCTGTCTTGCTAGTTGTTTGGCATAGGGTGTTCAGCACTGTAGCTTGCTGGTCATTGAGTGATGCTGGGTCTTGATGTTGAGATGGAGATCTCTGAGAGATTTTTGCCGTTTGGTATTACGTGGAGCTGGGAGGTCTCTTGTGGACCAGTGTCCTGAAGTTGGCTCTCCCACCTCAGAGGCACGGCCCTGATGCCTGGCTGGAGCACCAAGAGCCTTTCGTCCACACGGCTCAGAGTAAAAGGGAGAAAAAATAGAAAGAAAGAAAGAAAGAAAGAAAGAGGCTATAATATAGTGAAGTAAAATAAAGCTATTGTAAAGCAAAGCTATACAGACAAAATCTCACCCAGAAGCATATACATATACACTCACAAAAAAAAGGAAAAGGGGAAAAATTAATATATCCTGCTCCCAAAGTCCACCTCCTGAATTTGGGATGATTCGTTGTCTATTCAGGTATTCAACAGATGCAGGCACATCAAGTTGTTTGTGGAGTTTTAATCCGCTGCTTCTGAGGCTGCTGGGAGAGATTTCCCCTTCTCTTCCCTGTTCGCACAGCTCCTGGGGTTCAGCTTTGGATTTGGACCCGCCTCTGCGTGTAGGTCGCCTGAGGGCGTCTGTCCCCCGCCCAGACAGAACAGGGTTAAAGGAGCAGCTGCTTCGGGGGCGCTGGCTCACTCAAGCCGGGGGGAGGGAGCGGTACGGAGGAGGCGGGGCGAGCCTGCGGCGGCCGAGGCCGGCGTGACGTTGCACCAGCCTGAGGCGCGCCGTGCGTTCTCCCGGGGAAGTTGTCCCCGGATCACGGGACCCTGGCCGTGGCGGGCTGCACAGGCTCCCGGGAGGGGCGGTGTGGAGAGTGACCTGTGCTCACACACAGGCTTTTTGGAGGCGGCAGCAGCAGCCCCAGCGTCTCACGCCCGTCTCTGGGGTCCGCGCTGATCGCCCCGGCTCGCGCCCTTCTCTGGAGTTCGTTTAGGCGGCGCTCTGAATCCCCTCTCCTTGCGCGCAGCGAAACAAAGAGGCAAGAAAAAGTCTCTTGCCTCTTCGGCAGCTGCAGACCTTTTCCCGGACTCCCTACCAGCCAGCTGTGGTGCGCTAACCCCTTCAGGCTGTGTTCACGCCGCCAATCCCAGTCCTCTCCCTGCGATCCGACCGAAGCCCGAGCCTCAGCTCCCAGCCCCCGCCCGCCCCGGCGGGGGAGCAGACAAGCCTCTCGGGCTGGTGAGTGCTGGTCGGCACCGCTCCTCCGTGCGGGAGCCTCTCCGCTTTGCCCTCTGCACCCCTGTGGCTCTCCTCCGTGGCTCCGAAGCTTCCCCCCTCTGCCACCCGCAGTCTCTGCCCGCGAAGGGGCTTCCTAGTGCGTGGAAATCTTTCCTCCTTCACAGCTCCCTCCCACTGGTGCAGGTGCCGTCCCTATTCTTTTGTCTCTGTTATTTCTTTTTTCTTTTGCCCTACCCAAGTACGGGGGGAGTTTCTTGCCTTTTTGGAGGTCGGACGTTTTCTGCCAGCGTTCAGTGGGTGTTCTGTAGGAGCAGTTCCACGTGTAGATGTATTTCTACTGTATCTGTGGGAAGGAAGGTGATCTCCGCGTCTTACTCTTCCGCCATCTTCTCTCCTCCTAATCACTTTTAAGAACAGTTTTACAGTTGGCCAAAGTTTAACATAGAGTTAACATATGACCCTGCAATTTCACTTCTAGGTATATACTCAAAAACTTGTACATGAATGTTCATAGCTGTATTAATCATAACAGCCCAGAACTGGGAAAATCCAAAGGTTTGTCAACTGATGAATGACTCAACAAAGTTTGGTATATTCATACAATGGAATATTATTCAGCCATTGAAAGTAATAAAGCATTGATATATGCTACAACATGGATAAACCTTGAAAACATTATGCTACGTGAAAGAAGCCAGTCACAAAACTCCGCATATACTATGATTCAATTTATACAAAATGGCTAGAATAGTCAGATCTATAGACAGATAATTCGTGGCTGGAGAGGTGGGAAAATGGGGATTGACGGCTTTTTGGGGTAACGAAAATGTTCTAAAATTAGATAGTGGTGATAGTTGAATAACCTTATGAATATATTTTACATTTAACACCACTGAATTGAAAAGGTTAGAAATTTTTAAAAAGACGTCGCATCATGTCACAGAACTTTGGGACCTTTTTAGCTCATTTGCTCATTTTTTTTTTCCCTTGTTGTTTATTTATTTATTTTTAAACATCTTTATTGAAGTATAATTGCCTTACAATGGTGTGTTAGCTTCTGCTTTATAACAAAGTGAATCAGTTATACATATACAATATGTTCCCATTTCTCTTCCCTCTTGCATCTCCCTCCCTCCCACCCTCCCCATCCCACCCCTCTAGGTGGTCACAAAGCACCGCATTTGCTCATTTTTTGAGAAAATATTCAATATGTGGCCATACATTCAGAAATTAGTATTACACTGTGTAATTTTCATGATGTGATATCTATCTCAAAGCTGTTTAAGCAACTATTAAAACTTATTAGTCTGTCCTTAATTGGAAAACTGGAAAATCTTTACCCCAATTGGTCTTCAGAAAGTAGAGTCTTAATTTTTGTATCTTATCTAAACCTGAGTTGCCGGGGGGTGGGGGGAAAGGATACATAGAATAGCTTAAAGGAAATATATTACATTCACTTCTCCAGATTTATACTTTGGAAATCAAGCTATATCATCAGAGAGATGTATATTTAGACCACACTATTTTGTCTTTTTGCAGAATTATTTAATGAAATTGCCCTTTAACAAAATGCTATCAGCCTGCATTGAGGTATATCATCAAGAGTCCTATGAAGCTAGCTACTTATTGTATTTTACTGACAGAATGCTTTTGAGGACATTGTTCTCTATATTTTCCAATTTTATAAAGACCCACATTATACATTTCTTTCTGGATTTGCTACCCAAAAAAAAACTGTCTCTCATGAAAATTTTCTTTCATAATACTCTTGTGAACACTATGGCTCTTGTCACTGTTATTTCCTCCTTTGCTTTTGCTACTGTGTGGGACTGAGCCAAATTTGTGGGTCATTTCTTAGCATAGTACACAGATTGTTACATAAACTTTGCACATTAACTTTACTAATAGTTTTATATGTATCTTGTATTATGTTTAGCTTTATGATCTGCCTCAAATTGTTTTTTTTTCTAATCATAGACTAATAGCTCACTGGACAGATTTAGATAGAGAAAGATAAATAGACAAACAGATCCTCGTCCTGGCCACAGAAAGATTCATCATGTCAACTACAAACTTACTCTAAATCCTTAAAAATCATTTAACAAATGCATATTGTTGCCAAAAAAAGTGAGAATAAGGGACTATGACTGGCTCAGTGCAACACAACTACATGATAGGAGTTACAATTCACATATACGTCCTACAGTCATTGTTTGTATGTTATACTTTGTTAATCAGTGATAAGAAACTGGGTTCTCATGTGATGAAAGTTAATCTCTGTTATTGCAGGTCTGATTTCCATTACTATTATGAGCTTGAAATATGAAGGCAACTTAAATTGCCAAGAAGTGTCAAGTGATATGGGGATTTGAGAACATTTATCAACTCATTTCAGCAACATTAACATTTTTATTTGAAATATCCAGTTAAACAGGAAACTTGAAAGGCAATTTTTTGCTTCAATTATTTGTATATCATACTAAAATTTGCTGTAAAAATTCTGGTTCTCTCTTCAAGACATTAAAAGAATGTCACACTGTGCCCAGTAAGTTGTTTGATCCTTCTGGAAATGAAAGGATTGACTGATTTACTGATTAATTGAATTTTTCTATTTTTTATTAAATTGTTTGTTGTCATGGCAACCTAGGCTTTGTCTCTTGCTTAAGAAGGAAGAAGATCATGACATTTTTATTACATGTGTTAAAGAATGACAGCCTTGACAAATCCTCCCTTGACATGGAAAAGTGTAACAATATGCCCAGATGCCTGAGGTTGTGGCACTTGCATCTTTGGTGAAGGAGGTGGTCAAATAACTGTGATCCTTCGCTATATGAAAGTTCCAGGAAGAAAACTTTTTACCCTAAGTGGTTTTTAGAATGACCACACAATGCTTAACTTTCCTTGGATATGGTCTACAGCATGAAATATCTGGATCAAAAGAGAAAAATCTCAAACATCTAAAAATATTGCTCAAACATCCATTTTTTAAAAGTAAAAATTGTATACATTTAAGTTGATATTTTTATTTTTACATAGTGAAATGATTACTACAGTTAAGCTAATTAACATTCCCTTCTCACAATTACCATTTTTTTGAGTGTATGGTGAGAGCACCTGGAATCTACTCTCTTAGCAAATTTCCAGTACTCACTACAGTATTATTAACTATAGTCATCATACTGTACATTAGATCTCTAGACTTATTCATCCTATATAACTACAACTTTATAACCTTTGACCAACATCTCCACATTTCTCCCACCTCCCTGCCACTGGTAACTGCCATTTCTTTCCCTGCTTCTATGTATTTGAGTTTTTTAGGTTCCACATATAAGTAAGGTTATGCAGCACCTTTCTTTCTGTATCTGGCTTATTTCACTTAGCATAACATTCTTCAGGGCCATCCATGTTGTCGCAAATGGCAGGATCTCCTTTTTAAAGGCCAAATAATATTCTACTGTTTTATTAATTGGAGATTTCTGAATGGTGGATTGAATTTTGCATGAAGATATTGGTCATTGTATAAGAATTACCAGTATGATGACTTATTCCCTTCACAATCTATGCTGGAACCACACAAAAATGAGAACATAGGACTATCCTTTGGGAGCACTGGTCGTGCTTGGCTGGCCTTAACAAGATGGAGTTGACTTGTTAGATTTGATTTATGAGTGGAGGAGAATGGTCAGACAGAAAGTTAGTTGTTTGATGGAAATACAAGTTTTTTACCCCAAAACCTGTTCACAAGTATAATCTTCCCTATCTCCAAAAATGGAATCTTCGTAAAATTGGTTATTCAAGTCAGAAAATTGCGAGTCATCTTTGTATCCTCTTTTCCCTATACCCCTTATTTAAAATTCATTAGCAAATACTGTGTATTCCATCTACAAAATTCGTCTTGTATAGAAACCTGTCTCTCCAGGTACTCTTCTCACACTATCATATATTGCCCGGAACCTCTGTGCAGCTCTAACTTTTCTCTTGCCTTCTCTTTGAATCTATATTCCACTTTCAACAAGAGCAATCTTTTAAAAAAAACATATAAATCAGAATACTTCACTGCTACGCTTATATCATAACACTGAATTTTCACTGAACTATGGAAAACATACTGAAGTAAAAAGCATGGTAAGAAGGTGTGTGTGTAGAGAGAGAAGGACTCTTGACTTACCTATTCTGGATATCTGTCTTGGGCGGTGATACGAATGTTCATGATGCCAGATGGTGCAAACGTGTCATCTGTAGAATGTTGATCCTGAATTTATGAGGATGAGATTGCACTGAGATAGCCACACTATCTCACTGGGTTCTTCCTTGGAACCAAGAGGAAGAGGGCCTGAAGCACGGGCTGAGATTATGGCCAGCCCAGTGGCCAGATCAAAGCCGAGTGAATCAGTTGCTCAGGGAGGCAAATTGCCACCTGGGCCAATTTCACTCAACAACCAAGCTGGCGGAGAGATGTGACCACCGCCAATGAGCTCTGATTCGTGTAGGTGGAGCTACAGGTGTCCCTCTTTCTCTGTGGTGGCTAAGGGGGAAAGAGCTGTGGCTAAGCAGACCCAAAGTGTAACGTTTCCTAGGGGGGCCCACTAGACTTCTCCAGGAGTAGAGCACTGACACAGCCTGTGGCAGTCTGGCCCGAGTGGGTTCTGGTCATTGGAAAAATGAGTGGACTCTGCCTGAAGAGTTCATTTTCCTCCGTGAAAAGTTTCCTCTTCCTGCGGCTAGGGGATGTGAGTGGTAATGACTCAGTGCTGTCTAATTACCTCTGCCTTTGGTGACCCCACATCCCAAGGGGTGAGGGCTCAGGGACCAGCCCCCCCCCCCCACAGGTCAGGGAAGATCATTCATTGGCATCATTCAAAGAAAGATGAGGCCATTTTAATAGGGTACGCTTATCTCTAGGTGAGTGTGGAAACTCTGTGACAGGAAGGAAAATAATTGCATTTTCTCCCAAAGCTGCCGGAAATAATTTCTACTTTAATGGTGAAAACAGAACTCTTTACATCTCTGGACATTTTGCATTGTAGGCTGTAATGAGCAAGAAAATGTCTTTCTTTTAATAGCTAATCCTCTGATGCTTCATGCCTGGCAAGGTAAGTTGACGTGGCAAATTATCGTTGTCGAAGAGAGATTGAGCCAGGAACAACATCTTTGCTTTGTCCACTGCGTCACTTAGCTTGTTAGTGTAGCAAGAACACTGGCACTTGTTTGCAACAGGACATTTTTGAAAGTGTGGCGGTCACCAGCACAGCCCCACACAGATGCAGGAAGAGAGGGAAGACCTCCTGCCCCAACTTCTCCCACTTGTACCAGACTCCTTTAGCTGAATGCACTGGTGTCACCTTTGTTAACAGTTACACCCTTCACCGCCCTCTCTTCCATCTGTCTCCCCACCTCTCTCCTGCTCACCCCCAGCAATTCCCAGGAGTCCCAGGGCGCTGGGATTAGTCTTTCTACTGTAGAGAGCATGATCTAGGGTTTTCTCTCAAGAGCAGGGGTTTCTCTAGAGAGGGTCTGAGCATGAGTGGGCAGGGAGAGATGGCAGAGATAAATGGGTACTCGCACCACATGCCCAGAGTCATAATGTCCGCTGGGACCAGTACTGAGCACTTGCATCCTCTTACTTTGGTCCCTGCTTCTAACTCCATCTCCCTTAGCGTCTTTATTTTCTCTTTGTGGGTACGCATTTTTTTCCAGCGTGTCAGCATAAAGTTGGGGTGCCCTTTAAGCTGAAATGTCTGCCTCATTCTTCTTTCTTTTATGAGTGGAAACTACCCTTAACCTTCTCTGCACTTCACATTCTCTACCTGTGAGGAGGTGTCCATGTTCATAATGAAATGTCTATGATTTTTTGAATGTCCCTTTACTTGGGAAGTCTTATTCACAGTATTTCTGAAAGTCCTGCATTTCAGATATTTAACACTTTAATAAACTTACATTTATGTATATGCTTCCATATCTCCAGCAGTTTTCAATGGAACCATATTTTCTTGACCTTCCACAAAACATTATTTTGGAATATATTCCATCAAGCATTCTTTTTGGTTTTAATAGAGTTGTGAGTGATTCTTACCAGAATGGATATAGGTAATGTTTTAATACCACCATCATTTATATGTAGTTTTTACATTGTGACTTAAGCATATACAGGGTTTTTTTTTTCCTTAAGCCAGCACATTATCTAGATCGGCCCCTTATTTTGCTCTGAACACACATCTGAGATGGCTATCTAAATAGAAGTACAGTTTTGTGGGTTACATAGACTTTCTCTTGTATATGAATTTCATGACCTGGTGAGTTTATGGATACTCTAGAAAGATCTGTTAAGTTAATCTGGATTTAGATTTCAAATGCCTATTATGTGAGTGGTTCATAAAGAGAGAAGAGGGGAAAATGCTCTTGCCTATACACATTCAAAACTTTGAACTAATTCATTTCTGTAGATCTTTCTTGTGTGGCAAAAAGGAAAAAGATGTAAATCCAAGGTAACTGCCTGATGATATAATTTCTTCAAATAAAGTTTGGCATCTTCTTAGAATTTCTACATGGCTCCCAAAGGAATATTAAAAATAATATACAACATAACCTTCAAAGAACACATTTACCTCCAAGAATAGAGAACCCACATTGAAGTCTTATTCCTGTCACAGGCGCTGTGGTCACACTAGGAACTGGAATAACCTGACCTCACAAACTCTTCCAGTGAGAGTTTTGTTTAGCTTCCTCTTACAGTACAAACTAACATTGAGCATTTGTGTTAGGCAGTATTTCCATCAAGAAATTTACTAAAAGAGATCACAGAATGTTGAGGTCAGAAGTAACCTTTGAAAGCATCTCATTTAATCTCATTTGTAAATGGGGAATCTTGAGAGCAAAGATGCAGAAACCCATGGAGACAGTGGCAGAGTCCAGACCATTGTTCCATGACAACCAGTAACTGGTCTTGTGTACATATTTACTGACTCAGCTCATGCCAGCAAGCCCTGTTATGGTGCTCATGACTGAGTCTATTAAAATGTATCCTCAACCCCAGACCTCATTCCCCTTCCACACTGTAGTCTTATACTGCTAAATAATGTACTTTGGTACCTAGATGACTTCCTATTGAGGAAGATTTTTTTTTAAGTTAGAGGGGGATGTTGGGCATTTGACAACGAATCTGAGAAATAGATGTGTCACTTAGCTATACAGTAATTGATATATAATAGGTTTTCATGTAGTTAAATATAAATTTCAATTTTCATCCAATAATTTTTCATGGCCTTTAGTTTTGAACCATAGGAATTTTATAAGGGTGATTTTTGAAATCATAATTTAAATAAACATATGCTTTTAGAATCTAAACTCTTTGGCTTATGTCCAGCTCATGCTGGTCATCATGACTCCTTCCTTTATGGAAGCCTCTATATCAGTGGTTCCCAACATTGACTGTCCATCAAAATTACTTGTGGAGACTTTTAAAAATGATATGTTCTAGTTACTGTATGAATTTGCTTGTGTGAAATTCCAGGACAGACAAACTAATACACAGTGAAAGAAAACAGATCAGTGATTGCCTGGTGCCAACGATGTAACAGATTGACTGGGATGGGGTAGGAGGGAACTTTCTGAAGTGATGTAAATGTTTTATATCTTGATTGTGGAGTGATAGTTACACAAGTATACACATTTGTCCCTGCTCACTGAACTGTACACTTACTTTGTATTTATGGATGAAATTACACTTACATTGCACTTGTGGATGAAAATTATACCTCAATAAAGTTAATCACCCTCCAGACACAAAAACATGTGATGAGGACCCACATGCAGAGATTCTGATTAAGTAGATCCAGCATGGGTTCCTTCCTGGTATCAGCCCATGGGATTCTGAGGAGCAGCTGTGATTGAGAACTTCTCTTGAGATACTAGAATCTAAGGTGTGCTTTCTTTGATTGGCCTATGAGATTTAGAATCAAGAATTTTTATCTTCTCCATTTAAAATAACAACATAAAACATCATTTTTAGAGGCATGATTAAATTAATTAACCTCTGTGATAGTGTTAGCAAAGACCCTTTGACCTCTGTGAAAAACAAAGTGAATGTATCTTTTTTTTTTCCACTTAGCATTGTGCTCCATCCATTCACAAGAATGTAGGTTATTTCCATGCTCTGGACTATTGGTTCATCTCCATGGTTTTGTGTGTACACTGTTTCTAGCATTAAAAAATGCATTTGTGAATGTCCAGTGCTTGAGGGGCACTTTCTCTGGGGGTGCCAGAACTGCCTAATCTTAAGCAAACACGTACCTTTGGAAACTGTAAAATCTTAGCAGAAGTAAGTAGGGTACTGTGTGTGAAGGCACTGTGTGACAAGGTCTTAGAGGACATACAGAATTTCAATTCCATGGTCATATTGAATTAGCAGCTCTTTTGCCTCAGAATGGTACCATTCCAAAGCAATCTGAATTCCAGTTTGAGCTTTTGAGGAGTCTTAAGCCACTACATCCCAAAGTCCTACACAAAAGCAGCAGATGTAGTCACTACCTATCTGGACTCAGTGCTTATATTGTTCCCTATATGCACTTCTTACCCTGTATCATGGCTATCTCCACTTCTAACTTGTGAGCTCCTTCAGGGCAGCAATTGTACAGTTCATGTCTGTGCTACCAGAATTAAGATGTTGTGTGGCCTAGGCAAGGTCCTCAGTAAATGTACATGGAATGAGCTAATGAACTTCAGAAACCAAGCAATCATAACTGCATATTGGAATACAAAAAATACAAGTGAGTTAAAAAATGCAGTGGCCTTCAGAATTCATTACTTTGTACTAAACATTGTTTCCCTCTTTTGGATTATTTTTGGGTTACTGTCCCAAAAGTTGGATTACATAACCAAAGAGTATGAAAATTTCTCAAAGCATCTACTGCATGCAAAGCATTAGGTTGTGCTCTACATAGGAGATGTAAGAGGCTATGCAGCTAACATATTGGGACAATGGATTGATCTGGTTGACATCACATACCAACTTAATCACTGTTTTCCACGTGACATCTAAAGGAGGGTCTCTGCTTCAGGTTCCCAGAAATAAAGATCTGTGATATGAACAAGAAACAGGGAACATAGAAAGGATTTGTACCTGGGAGGGCCCCACAGGGTCCTGCTCAGTTTCAGTCTCATGACTATTACTGCAGGTTATGAGGTCTGTTAGATAAGAATTGTGTTTCTTCTTTAAAAGGAATTTTAGAGCAAAAGGAGCTTGTAGAATCATGATATGATTTTACACATTTGAATAAAATCTGCAGATCTATATAGTTGGGCTGAGAATGCCAACCCCCATGAAGGACAGTGTGACCATTTAGGGAGATTCTTATTATTTATTCTCTCTCTTCTCTCCATCATAGACCTGTCTATTCTCCTCTCTTCCAGCCTACTTATTGAATATCTTCTGGATTTATCATAGCAAAACATATGTTCACTTTATAATATTTTGAAAGAAAGAAAAATTAAGATGCAAACACAAAAACAAAACTACAACACTTGCCCCCCAGAAATAACCACTTTTTAAATCTATAAACGTACACATTCATAACCCAAAAGCAACCCCTGTAAATATTTTAACTTTTTCTCCATCCAGGCCTTTTACGTCATCGTCTTAAGGCCATAACCTATATGTAATATTTGGAATTCTTCTCTTTTTTTAAATGACATTCATTTTATTAAGTTTAACAAATAGATAAAAGTAAAAACTATTTAGAAATCAACCATAATGTGATATTACACCCCAGGTATAGTACTATATAATATTCATGTAAAAATAGGTGTCAGATAATATTGATAGATACTGCTTTGGAACTTGCTCCTTTCACTTAGCTGTGTTGTTCTATGGATGTCTCTGTGCCCCTTGAATTCACTCTTTCTTTCTCTGCTCTGCTGTCTGTCCCAGAGGCTGGGACAGACTGTGGAGTAGCCTTGCCCTCTGGCTTCCAGATAAGTCTGGTGAGAGGAAGTCTTGTTACAAAAAAAAAAAAAAAGATCTGTGCTATGGACTGAATGTTTGTACCCCCAAAATTCATTCATATTTTGAAGCTCTAGTCCCCAATGTGATTGTGACAGGAAGTGGGGAATTTGGGAGGCAATTAGGTTTAGAAAGGTCACGAGGGTGGGGCCCTCATGATGAGATTTATGCCCTTATAACAAGAGGAAGAGATAGGAAATCTCTATCTCTGTCTGTTTCTGTCTATCTGTCTCTCTCTCTCTCCACCTCCTTCTCCCTCTCCTTCTCCTTCTCCTTCTCTTTCTCTCATGTGAGGATATTGCAAGAAGGAAGCCATCTGCAAACCAGGAAGAGAGCTCTCACCAGACACTGAATCTGCCATCATCTTGATCATGGACTTCCCAGCATCCAGAACTGTGAGAAATAAATGTTTGTTTTTTAAGCCACCCAGTATATGGTATTTTGTTATATCAGCCCAAAGTAAGACAGCCTGCACTATTCTATTAAGCAGCAGTCTATATTCTACATATCTCCATAGATTGCTGTGTGTGTGTGTGTCTGTGTGTGTGTACAGAAATTCTAACTATTGATATTCTTACTAATGAAATATCCTGCTGTTGAGCTAATAAGATGCAGCAGTTGTGACGAGGGATGCCCAAAAGAATGACAGCTTGCTGACAAAATTTGTTTTACATCTATGTGATCACATTTCAAGTGTTCCCCTTTGGGGTGCTTGTCTCAGTATATAAGTGCCCTTTGTTGTGAAACCTTGGCTCACTCATCCTTATCAACATTTGTCCAATTTCCAAATTACCATGTATTTCTTCCTCTAAAGTTTATCCTTCACTGATTTCTGTTTTTCCCCTGTCACAGACTCAAAGGTGCTGGTGAAAATTTTGGCAGAAAGAGGACCATTTTCTTTTCCTGCTCTGTAATTCGAATGCTGACATTTTGCTCTTTGTATTAAATGCTATCTTCCATCCTCCCTGGCCTAGGTACTTTACCTCACAATCAGATATCCCCTGCTCTATCCTGTAATCATGTCCCAGGTTTGTTACATCCAACAAGTGATGGAGTTATCAGTACTGTGTTTTAGGAAGTCCAACCATTTTATCTGACGTTTATGAGCCCAAATCATCAGGAGCTTCTTTTGTGACATTTCTCCACTCTTGATACTCTCATTCTCAAACACCCACATAATGAATTACTTGTTCTTTTTCATTGGGGGCTTCATCCAGATGATTCTTGTCTTCTACATGTTCATCGTTGCCACTCTCTTGAGAATCTTCTTAGCTGAAGTCAAATCCAAAGCCTTTTCCGCTTTATCTTCACATTTGACTGATGTCACTCTCTTCTATGGGTCCATTACATTTATATATATGTGACATTCTTCCAACTATTCTCTGGATCAAGACCAGGCCGTATCAATTTTCTACATGGTGATAATTCTTTTGTCAAACTGCATTATCTATTGCCTAAGAAAAATGGAAGTGATAGATTTCTTGAAAATCTCCTCTATAAGGTTCAAGGCCAGTCTGGGTAAGAACTACACAGAAAATGCTTAAGAAACTTCTTATTTTTCTTCATGTTTGATACAAAATTAAATTACTTTGAGCTAAATGTTTCCTCTGATTCTTCATTACCACTCTTTCTTCTACATCAATTTTTATTTTCAAGTTATCTTCTTTCCTTATTTTAGAATGGACTTGAGGACATGGGGAGGGAGAAGGGGAAGCTTGGATGAAGTGAGAAAGTAGCATCGACATATACACACTACCAAATGTAAAATAGATAGCTAGTGGGAAGCAGCTGCATAGCACAGGGAGATCAGCTCGGTGCTTTGTGACCACCTAGAGGTGTGGGATAGGGAGTGCGAGAGGGAGGTGCAAGAGGGAGGGGATATGGGGATATATGTATACATATATATATGTATACATATATATATATGATTTATATATGAATCAGTGAAAGCTGATTCACTTTGTTATACAGCAGAAACTAACATCAAATTTCCAGATGACTTGGAACAGAATTAATGTTCTTTTTTGCCCTCAGGGTCTAAAATTGTAAGGAGGAAAGGAAGAGAGGATATTCACGTTTTGTAAGCATGTATCATGTGCCAGGTACTTTATATCCAATATTTTATGTAATCCCTGAAACAAATCACTGAGATAGGTATTATTAACCTCATTTTTCACATGAAGAAACTTGAGTACTAAATAAGTGAAGTGAGTTACCCAAGATCATACAGTTAAGAATTGGAAGAGCTGAGAGGCAAAGCCAGGTCTGTTTGATACTGTGTCCACTGATATACTCGCAAAAAATATATATATATATATATATATATATATTTATATATCTCCTTCACCATAACTTCCAGTAGGCATTTCATTCTTTGCTGGCTCAGAGTATAAAAGCATCTTAGGCTAAACACCATTTGATTTGGTCTCTTCTGGCCTTAAGATATGACTCTCTACCTTAAAGGCACCCTCCTTTCTCTGTGCAAAACATTCTGGCCAATGGCCATGCACTGATAATACTAGTAGCTACTCAGCTACTCTCTGTATGTCCACACAGTTATGGTCCTGTCCCACCAATTCTGTGTTATCTTACTAAGTCAGTTGTGTTTTTCCAGAATCTCTTTGTGTTAGTTACACTTGTTTTTGTAAGTATAATTTTAGTTAAATTTAATACAATTATATTAACCAACACAATATGAAGACAAAAGAAGTTTGTTTCTACGAAAACGAAGTTACATGCATTGAAAAGACTAAATAAAGGCAGGTCAGTAAATATTGTTGTTGAATTAGATGTAAAAGATTGTGGACAAAACTGAAAGCTACCCAAGGAGGATAATGCACTTAGCTTGCTTTCCAAATGTCCTTGAGTTCCGCTTCACTTTAAAGAAACTGAAACTGGAAGCCAAAGATGATGCATGAAGGGTAAGGTTCACCTGTCAGAATGGCTATTATCAAAAAGATGGTGAGGGTATAAAATAGATAACTAATAAGAAACTGCTGTATAATAAATAAATAAATAAAATAGTGGCAAAAAAAAGATGGTGAGGATGTGGAGAAAAGGGAACCCTCATACACTGTTGGTAAGAATGTAAGTTGGTGCAGCCACTGTGGAAATCAGTATGGAGATTCCTCCAAAAAAAATTAAGAATAGAACTACCACTTGACTGAGCTATCCCACTTCTGGGTATTTATCTAAAGAATATGAGAACACTAATCTGAAAAATATATGCATCCTTATGTTCATTGTGGCATTATTTAAAATATCCAAGATAAGGAAACAACCTAAGTGCTCATCAGTGGATGAATGGATAAAGAAGATGTGGTATACATACACAATGGAATACTACTCAACCATACAAAGAGATGAACTCTTGCCATTTACAACAACATGGATGGACCTTGCTGGTATTATACTAAGTGAAATGTCAGATTAAGAAAGACAAATACTGTATAATTTCACTCATATGTGGATTATAGAAAACTAATAAACAAACAAACAAACAAATGAACATATCAAACCAAAAAAAAAACAAACTTGTAGATGCAGAAAACAGAGTAGTAGTTACCGGAGGAGGAGGAGTGGGGAGGGGAAGGAAAAATGGGTAAAGGAGATTAGCTGTATGGTTATGGTTGAATACTAAATTTTGGTGGTGAGCACATTGTAGCATATACAGAAATATGAAATATAATGTACACTTGACACTGATATAATGTTATAAATCAATGTTAACTCAAAAAAATAAAATTACATTATTTATTCTGATGGAAAATTATAATTATAATCAGCCTAAATGATTTACAATAGGGGAATGGTTAAATAAATCATGAAATAGCCATAGCATAGAATATTATACATTTTTGCTTATTGTATATGTTTATAATTTTTAGTAATGAAAAGTAGAAGACTCATATAATCTTTTTTTTAATTAATTTTTATTGGAGTGTAGTTGCTTTAAAATGTATTAGTTTCTACTGTATAGCAAATTGAATCAGCTATACGTATACATATATGCCCTCTTTTTTGGTTTTCCTTCACATTTAGGTCACCACAGAGAATTGAGTAGAGTTCCCTGTGCTATACAGTAGGCTCTCATTAGTTATCTATTTTATACGTAGTATCAATAGTGTATACAAGTCAATCCCGATCTCGCAGTTCATCGCACTGCCCCTTTTCCCCCTTGGTATCCATATGTTTGTTCTCTACGTCTGTGTCTCTACTTCTGCTTTGCAAATAAGATCATCTGTACCATATTTCTAGATTCCACATATATGTGTTAATATACAATACCTGCTTTTCTCTTTCTGACTTACTTCACTCTGTATGACAGTCTCTAGGTCCGTCTGCATATCTACAAATGACGCAATTTCCTTCCTTCTTATGGCCGAGTAATATTCCATTGTATATATGTACTACATCTTCTTTATTCATTCCTCTGTTGATGGACATTTAGGTTGCTTCCATGTCCTGGTTATTGTAAATAGTGCTGCAATGAACATTGGGGTGCATGTTTCTTTTCGAATTATGGTTTTCCCGGATATATGCCCAGGAATCAGATTGCTGGATAATATGGTAGTTCTATTTTTACTTTTTAAAGGAACATCCGTACTGTTCTCCATCTGCACCAATTTACATTCTCACCAAAAGTGCCAGAGGATTCCCTTTTCTCCACACCCTCTCCAGCATTTACTGTTTGTAGATTTTTTGATGATGGGCATTCTGACCAGTGTGAGGTGACACCTCATTGTAGCTTTGACTTGCATTTCTCTAATTATTAGTGATGTTGAGCATCTTTCCATGTGTTAGTTGGCCACCTGTATGTCTTCTTTGGAGAAATGTCTATTTAGGTCTTCCACCCATATTTTGATTGGGTTGTTTGTTTTGTTGTTGTTGTTGAGCTGCACGAGCTGTTTGTATATTTTGGAGATTAATCGTTTGACAGTTGCTTTGTTTGCAAATAATTTCTCCCATTCTGAGTGTTGTCTTTTCTTCTTGTTTATGGTTTGCTTTGCTGTACAAAAATCTTTTAAGTTTAATTAGGTCCAATTTATTTTTGTTTTTATCTTCATTACTCTAGGAGGTGGATCAAAAAGATCTTGCTGCGATTTATGACAGACAGTGTCCTGCCTATGTTTTCCTCTAAGAGTTTTACAGTATCCAGCCTTACACTTAGGTCATTAATCAATTTGGAGTTTATTTTTCTGTATGGTGTTCAGGAGTATTCTAATTTCATGCTTTTACATGTAGCTGTCCAGTTTTCCCAGCACCACTTATTGAAGAGACTGTTTTTTCTCCATTTTATATTTTTGCCTCTTTGTCATAGATTAGGTGATGATAGGTGCATGGGTTTATCTCCGGGCTTTCTATCCTATTCCATCTATCTATATTTCTGTGTCTGTGCCAGTACAATAATGTCTTGATTACTGCAACTTCTAGTATAGTCTGAAGTCAGGTAGCCTGATTCCTCTGGCTCTGTTTTTCTTTCTCAAGACTATCTGGCTAGTGGGGGTCTTTGGAATTTCCATACAAATTGTAAAATTCTTGTTCTAGTTCTGTGAAAAATGCTATTGGCAATTTGATAGGGATTGCATTGACTCTATAGATTGCTTTGATGAGTATAGTCATTTTCTCAGTATTGATTCTACCAATCCAAGAACATGATATATCTCTACATTTCTTTGTGTCGTCTTTGATTTCTTTCATCAGTATCTTATAGTTTTCTGAGTACAGGGCTTTTGCCTCGTTAAGTAGGTTTATTCCTAGGTATTCTATTCTTTTTTTTTTAACATATTTATTGGAGTATAATTGCATTCCAGTGGTGTGTTAGGTTCTTTTTTTTATAACAAAGTGAATCAGCTATACATATACATATATCCCCATATCTCCTCCCTCTTGTGTCTCCCTCCCACCCTCCCTATCCCACCCCTCTAGGTGGTCACAAAGCACGGAGCTGATCTCCCTGTGCTATGCGGCTGCTTCCCACTAGCTATGTATTTTACATTTGGTAGTGTAAACATGTCCATGCCACTCTCTCATTTCGTCCCAGCTTACCCTTCCCCCTCCCCGTGTCCTCAAGTCCATTCTCTACATCCGTGTCTTTATTCCTGTCCTGCCCCTAGATTCTTCAGAACCATTTTTTTTTAGATTGCATACATATGTGTTAGCATACGGTATTTGTATTTCTCATTCTGACTTACTTCACTCTGTAAGACAGACTCTAAGTCCATCCACCTCTCTACAAATAACTCAATTTCATTTCTTTTTATGGATGAGTAATATTCCATTGTATATATGTGCCACATCTTCTTTATCTATTCATCTGTTGATGTACACTTAGGTTGCTTCCATGTCCTGGCTATTGTAAATAGCGCTGCAATGAACATTGTGGTACATGACTCTTTTTGAATTATGGTTTTCTCAGGGTATATGCCCAGTAGTGGGATTGCTGGGTCATATGGTACTTCTATTTTTAGTTTTTTGTTTTTGACTCAGAGGTAGTCTTTTTTTTTTTAAACATCTTTAATGGAGTATAATTGCTTTACAATGGTGTGTTAGTTCCTGCTGTATAACAAAGTGAATCAGCTATACATATACATATATCCCCATATCTCCTCCCTGTTGCATCTCCCTCCCACCCTCCCTATCCCACCCCTCTAGGTGGTCACAAAGAACTGAGCTGATCTCCCTGTGCTATGAAGCTGCTTCCCACTAGCTGTGTATGTTACATTTGGTAGTGCATATATGCAACTGCCACTCACTCACTTCATCCCAGCTTACCCTTCCCCCTCCCCATGACCTCAAGTCCATTCTCTACCTCTGAGTCTTTATTCCTGTCCTGCTCCTAGGTTCTTCAGAACCATTTTTTTTTTTAGAGTCCATATATATGTGTTAGCGTACAGTATTTGTTTTTCTCTCTCTGTCTTCACTCTGTATGACAGACTCTAGGTCCATCCACCTTACTACAAATAACTCAATTTCTTTTCTTTTTACAGCTGAGTAATATTCCATTGTATATGTGTGTCACATCTTCTTTGTCCATTCATCTGTTGATGGACACTTAGGTTGCTTCCATGTCCTGGCTGTTGTAAATACTGCTGCAATGAACACTGTGGTACATGACTCTTTGAATTATGGTTTTCTCAGGGTATATACCCAGTAGTGGGATTGCTGGGTCATACGGTAGTTCTATTTTTAGGTTTTTAAGGAACCTCCATAGTGTTCTCCATAGTGGCTGTATCAATTTACATTTCCACCAACAGTGCAAGAGGGTTCCCTTTTCTCCACAGCCTCTCCAGCATTTATGGTTTGTAGATTTATCGATGATGGCCATTCTGACCATCATCATGGTGTGAGGTGATACCTCATTGGACTTTTGATTTGCAGTTCTCTAATGATTAGTGATGTTGAGCATCCTTTCATGTGTCTGTTGGCAATGTGTATATCTTCTTTGAAGAAATGTCTGTTTAGACCTTCTGCCCATTTTTGGATCCAGTTGTTTGTTTTTTTGATATTGAGCTGCATGAGCTGCTTGTATATTTTGGAGATTAATCCTTTGTCAGTTGCTTCGTTTGCAAGTATTTTCTCCCATTCTGAGGGTTGTCTTTTCGTCTGGTTTATGGTTTCTTTTGCTGTTCAGAAGCTTTTAAGTTTCATTAGGGCCCACTTACTTTTGTTTTATTTCCATTTCTCTAGGAGGTGGGTCAAAAAAGATCTTGCTGTGATTTATGTCATAGAGTGTTCTGCCTATGTTTTCCTCTAAGAGTTTGATAGTGTCTGGCCTTACATTTAGGTCTTTAATCCATTTTGAGTTTATTTTTGTGTATGGTGTTAGGGAGTGTTCAAATTTCAGTCTTTTACATGTAATTGTCCAGTTTTTCCAGCACCACTTACTGAAGAGGTTGTCTTTCCTCCATTGTATTTTCTTGCCCCCTTTCTCAAAGATAAGGTGACTAATTTATCTCTGGGCTTTCTATCCTGTTCCACTGATCTATATTTATGTTTTTGTGCCAGTATCATAGTCTCTTGATTACTCTAGCTTTGTAGTATAGTCTGAAGTCAGGGAACCTGATTCCTCCAGCTCCGTTTTTCTTTCTCAAGATTGCTATGGCTATTCTGAGTCTTTTATGTTTCCATACAAATTGTGAAATTTTTTGTTCTAGTTCTGTGAAACATGCCATTTTTATTTTGATAGGGTTCGCAACGAATCTGTAGATTGCTTTGGGTAGTATAGTCATTTTCACAGTGTTGATTCTTCCAATCCAAGAACATAGTGTATCTCTCCGTCTGTTTATATCATCTTTCATTTCTTTCATCAGTGTCTTATAGTTTTCTGCATACAGGTCTTTTGTCTCCTTAGGTAGGTTTATTCCTAGGTTTTTTATTCTTTTTGTTGCAATGGTAAATGGGAGTGTTTCCTTAATTTCTTGTACAGATTTCTCATCATTAGTGTATAGGAATGCAAGAGATTTCTGTGTATTAATTTTGTATCCTGCTACTTTACCAAATTCATTGATTAGCCCTTGTAGTTTTCTGGTAGCATCTTTAGTATTCTCTATGTATAGTATCATGTCATCTGCAAACAGTGACTGTTTTACTTCTTCTTTTCAAATTTGGATTCCTTTTATTTCTTTTTCTTCTCTGATTTGCTTGGCTAAAACTTCCAAAACTATGTTGAGTAATAGTGGCGAGAGTGGGCAACCTTGTCTGGTTCCTGATCTTAGTGGAAATGGTTTCAGTTTTTCCCCATTGAGAACAATGTTGGCCGTGGGTTTGTCATATATGACCTTTATTTTGTTGAGGTAAGTTCTCTCTATGCCTACTTTCTGTAGAGTTTTTATCATAAATAGGTGTTGAATTTGTCAAAAGCTTTTTCTGCTTCTATTTAGATGATCGTATGATTTTTATCCTTCCTTTGGTAATATGGTTTATCACATTGATTGATTTGCATATCTTGAAGACTCCTTGCATTCTGGGGATAAACTTCACTTTATAATGGTGTATGATTCTTTTAATATGCTGTTGGATTCTGTTGGCTAGTATTTTGTTTAGGATTTTTGCATGTTCCTCAGTGATATTGGCCTGTAGTTTTCTTTCTTTGTGACATCTTTGTCCAGATTGGCATCAGGGTGATATTGGCTTTGTAGAATGAGTTTGGGAGTGTTCCTCCCTCTGCTATATTTTGGAAGATTTTGAGAAGGATTGATATTAGCTCTTGTCTAAATATTTGATGGAATTCGCCTGTGAAGCCATCTGGTCCTCGGGTTTTGCCTTTTGGAAGATTTTTAATCACAGCTTCAATTTCAGTGCTTGTGATTGGTTTGTTTATATTGTCTATTTCTTCCTGGTTCCGTCTCAGAAGGTTGTGCTTTTCTAAGAATTTGTCCATTTCTTCCAGGTTGTCCATTTTATTGGCATATAGTTGCTTGTAGTAATCTCTCATGTTCCTTTGTATTTCTGCAGTGTCAGTTGTTGCTTCTCCTTTTTCATTTCTAATTCTGTTGATTTGAGTCTTTTCACTTTTTCCTGATCAGTCTAGCTAATGGTTTATCAGTTTTGTTTAATCCTTTCAAAGAACCAGCTTTTAGTTTATTGATCTTTGCTATTGTTTCCTTCATTTCTTTTTCATTTATTTCCGATCTGATTTTTATGATTATTTTCCTTCCGCTAACTTTGAGGGAGGTTGTTTGTTCTTCTTTCTCTAATGGCTTTAGGTGTAATGGTAGGTTGTTTATTTGAGATATTTCTTGTTTCTTGAGGTAGGATTGTATTGCTCTAAACTTCCCTCTTAGAACTGATTTTGCTGCATCTCATACGTTTTGGGTCATCGTGTTTTCATTGTCATTTGTTTCTACTTATTTTTTTATTTCCTCTTTGATTTCTTCAGTGATCTCTTGGTTATTTAGTAGTGTATTGTTTAGCCTCTATGTGTTTGTATTTTTTACAGTTTTTTCCTGTAATTGATTTCTAGTCTCATAGCGTTGTGTTTGGAAAAGATACTTGATACGATTTCAATTTTCTTAAATTTACCATGGCTTGATTTGTTACCCAAGATATGATCTATCCTGGAGAATGTTCCATGAGCACTTGAAAAGAAAGTGTATCCTGTTGTTTTTGGATGGAATGTCCTATAAATATCAGTTAAGTCCATCTTGTTTAATGTATCATGTAAAGCTTGTGTTTCCTTTTTTATTTTCATCCTGGTTGATCTGTCCACTGTTGAAAGTGGGGTGTTAAACTCCCCTGCTATGATTGTTACTGCTGATTTCCCCTTTTATGGCTGTTAGCATTTGCCTTATGTATTGAGGTGTTCCTATGTTGGGTGCATAAATATTTACAATTGTTATATCTTCTTCTTAGTTTGATCCCTTGATCATTACATAGTGTCCTTCTTTGTCTCTTATTATAGTCTTTGTTTTAAAGTCTATTTTGTCTGATATGAGAATTGCTCCTCCAGCTTTCTTTTGATTTCCATTTGCATGGAATATCTTTTTCCATCCCCTCACTTTCAGTCTGTATGTGTCCCTAGGTCTGAAGTGGGTTTCTTGTATACAGCATATATACGGGTCTTGTTTTTGTATCCATTCCACCAGTCTATGTCTTTTGCTCGGAGCATTTAATCCATTTACATTTAAGGTAGTTATTGAGATGTATGTTCCTATTATCATTTTCTGAATTGTTTTGGGTTTGTTATTGTAGGTCTTTTCCTTCTCTTGTGTTTCTTGCCTAGAGAAGTTCCTTTAGCATTTGTTGTAAAGCCGGTTTGGTGGTGCTGAATTCTCTTAGCTTTTGCTTGTCTGTAAAGGTTTTAATTTCTCCTTTGAATCTGAATGAGATCCTTGCTGGGTAGAGTAATCTTGGTTGTACATTTTTCCATTTCATCACTTTAAGTATGTCCTGCCACTCCCTTCTGGCTTGTAGAGCTTCTGCTGAAAGATCAGCTGTTAACCTTATGAGAATTCCCTTCTATGTTATTTGTTGTTTTTCCCTCGCTGCTTTTAATATTTTTTATTTGTATTTAATTTCTGATAGTTTGATTAATATATGTCTTGGCGTGTTTCTCCTTTGATTTATCCTATATGGGACTCTCTGTGCTTCCTGTACTTGATTGACTGTTTCCTTTCCCATATTAGGGAAGTGTTCAACTATAATCTCTTGAGATATTTTTTCAGTCCCTTTTTTTTCTCTTCTTCTTCTGGGACCCCTATAATTTGAATGTTGGTGCGTTTAATGTTGTCCCAGAGGTCTATGAGACTGTCCTCAATTCTTTTCATTCTTTTTTGTTTATTCTGCTCTGCAGTAGTTATTTCTACTATTTTATCTTCCAGATCACTTATCTGTTCTTCTGCCTCAGTTATTCTGCTATTGATTCCTTCTAGAGAATTTTTAATTTCATTTATTGTGTTGTTCATCATTGTTTATTTGCTGTTTAGTTCTTCTAGGTCCTTTTTGAACGTTTCTTGTACTTTCTCCATTCTATTTCCAAGATTTTGGTTCATCCTTACTATCATTACTCTGAATTCTTTTTCATGTAGACTGCCTATTTCCTGTTCATTTGTTTGGTCTGGTGGCTTTTTACCTTGCTCCTTCATTGGCTGTGTGTTTCTCTGTCTTCTCATTTTGGTAAACTTACTGTGTTTGGGGTCTCCTTTTCGCAGGCTACAGTTTCGTAGTTCCCGTTGTATTTGGTGTGTGCCCCCAGTCGGTAAGGTTGGTTCAGTGTGTTGTGTAGGCTTTCTGTTGGAGGGGACTAGTGCCTGTCTTCTGGAGGATGAGGCTGGATCTTGTGTTTCTCTTGACCTGACCACATCTGGTGGTGTGTTTTGGGGGTATCTGTGTCCTTGTTATGATTTTATGCAGCCTCTCTGCTAATGGGTGTGGTTGTGTCTCTCTCTTGCTAGTTGTTTGACATAGGGTGTCCACCACTGTAGCTTGCTGGTTGTTGAGTGGAGCTGGGTCTTAGCGTTGAGATGGAGATCTCTGGGAGAGCTCTTGCCGTTTGAGATTAAATGGAGTTGGGACGTCTCTGGTGGACCAATGTCCTGAACTCATCTCTCCCACCTCAGAGGCACAGGCCTGACACATGGCCAGAGCACCAATATCCTGTCAGCCACATGGCTCAGAAGAAAGGGGAGAAAAAAAGAAAGAAAGAAAGAAAAATAAAATAAAGTTATTAAAATAAAAAAGGATTATTAAGAAAGAAGAGAGCAGCGAAACGAGAAAACAAATCTACCAATGATAATAAGCACTAAAAACTATACTAAAAAAAAAAAACAAAAAAAACCGGACAGACAGAACCTTAGGATAAATGGTAAAAGCAAAGCTATACTGACAAAATCACACAAAGAAGCATGCACATACACTCTCACAAAACGAGGAAAAGTAAAAAAATATATATATCATTGCTCCCAAAGTTCACTGCCTCAATTTTGGGGTAATTCATTGTCTATTCAGGTATTCCACAGATGCAGGGTACATCAAGTTGATTGTGGAGATTTAATCACTGCTCCTGAGGCTGCAGGGAGCGACATCCGTTTCTCTTCTTTGTTCGCACAACTCCTTGGGTTCAGCTTTGGATTTGGCCCCAGCTCTGCATGTGGGTTACCTGAGGGTGTCTGTTCCCTGCCCAGATAGGACAGGGTTAAAGCAGCAGCTGAGTAGGGGGCTCTGGCTCACTCAGGCCAGGGGGAGGTAAGGGTATGGAATGCGGGTCGAGCCTGCAGCGGCAGAGGCCAGCGTGATGTTGCAACAGCCTGAGGCATGCCGTGTGTTCTCCCAGGGAAGTTGTCCCTGGATCACGGGACCCTGGCATTGTCGGGCTGCACAGGCTCCCAGGTGGGGAGGTGTGGATAGTGACCTGTGCTTCCACACAGGCTTCTTGTTGGCTTCAGCGGCAGCTTTATTGTTTCATGCCCGTCTCTGGTGTCCATGCTGATAGCAGTGGCTTGCGCCTGTCTCTGGAGCTCATTTAGGTGGTGCTCTGAATCCCCTCTCCTTACGCAACCCAAAACAATTGTCTCTTGTCTCTTAGGCAGGCCCAGAGTTTTTCCTGGACTCTCTCTCGGCTAGCTGTGGCACACTAGCCCCCTTCAGGCTGTGTTCACGCAGCCAACCCCAGTCCTCTCCCTGGGGTCTAATCTCCAAAGCCCAAGCCTCAGCTCCCAGCCCCCACCCATCCCGGCCAGTGGGTGAGCAGACAAGCCTCTCCAGCTGGTTATGCTGGTCGGCACTGATCCTCTGTGCCGGAATCTCTCCGCTTTGCCCTCTGTACCCCTATTGCTGTGCTCCCCTCCATGGCTCCAAAGCTTCCCTGCCTCCACCCCGTCTCCACCAGTGAAGGGGCTTCCTAGTGTGTGAAAACTTTTCCTCCTTCACTGCTCCCTCCCAGAAGTGCAGGTCCCATCTCTATTCTTTTGTCTCTGTTTTTTTCTTTTTTCTTTTGCCCTACCCAGGTACGTGAGGAGTTTCTTGCCTTTTGGGAAGTGTGAGGTCTCCTGCCAGTGTTCAGTAGGTGTTCTGTAGGAGTTGTTCCACATGTGGAGGTATTTCTGATGTATGTGTGGGGAGGAAGGTGATCTCCACGTCTTACTCCTCTTCCATCTTGTAGGTCCTCCCCTCATTTTTACAGTTTTCATTGAATTTTTTACAATATTGCTTTTGTTTTATGTTTTGTTTTTATGGCCGCAAGGCATGTGAGATCTTAGCTCTCTGACCAGGGATTGAACCCACATCCCCTGCATTGGAAGGCGAAGTCCTAACCACTAGACAGCCAGAGAAGTCCCTCATTTCAGTTATTGTGTTGTTCATCACTGTTTGTTTGTTCTGTAGTTCTTCTATGTCCTTGTTAAACATTTCTTGTATCTTCTCAATCCGTGCCTCCCTTCTGTTTCTGAGATCTTCATTCATCTTTACTGTCATTACTTTGAATGCTTTTTCAGATAGATTACAGATGCAGGGTTTACCAAGCCGATTGCAGGGATTTAATCCACAGTTTGTGCAGGTGCAAGCAAGAGATTTCTGTTCCTCTTCCTTAGTCGCACAGCCCCTGGAGCTCAGCTTTGCTTTTGGCCCCACCTCTGCATGTGGGCCACCCTCAGGCATCTGTTCCCTGCCCAGGCGAGAGGGGCCAAAAGCAGTAACTGATTGGGGCACACTTACTTGCTCAGGCTGGGGAAGGATAAGGCGGCCACAACTAGGGCATGTGCAAAGTGCCTGTGGCAGCAGAGACTGGAAGGAAGTTGCAACAGCCTACGGTGTGCTTGCTCTGGTGGGAGTCCCTCCCAGTGCCCACAGAGGCAGGGGCTGGCATGTGGGGAGAGAGTCCGGGATGTAGGCTCCGCCCCTTGCACACCACTCAGCAATGGTGCCTCGTTTCCAAGGCAGACCACGCTTCCTCTAGGAGCATTCCCGGCCATGGAGCTCCTCACTCCTGTCCCCGGAGCCCCTCACTCCCATTCCCCTCAGGTTTTCTCCAAGCAGCCAATAGCGGTCCTCTCCCTGATCCACTCTCCTAACCCCACACTTTAGCGCTCAGCCCCTGCCACCATTGGCAGATTCCCGTCTCAGGCTGGGGCACCCAGGGCTTTTTCCCAAGGAGGCTTTGGCATGAGCGGCATGCGTGGGCCCACCGGGGCCTGTGCAGCCAATGGAGGCTTTGGCAGTGTCAGCGCTCAGGATCTTGAAGCCTGCACAGATGGCGGAGGCCTTGGCTTGAGGAGCGGGCGAGCCTGTTCAGGTGGGTGCCCCCCCAGTGCCCACGGAGGCAGGGGCCAGTGAGGGGGGAAAGGGTTGCAATGCTGACCCCTCCCCTTGCGTGCCACTCAACAGCGGCACCTTGCTTCTATGGTGGCCCAGGCTTCTTCTGCAACTTTCCCAGTTGTGGGGCTCCTTACTCCATCCCTTCAGGCTGTCTCTTCACAGCCAACAGCTGTCCCTTCCCTGGGTCCACTCTCCATACCCCGCTTTCCAGCTCCCAGGCCCCCACTCTACCAGGGGACACATGACTCATGCTGGGGTGTGCAGGGCTGCGGCACGGACCATGAGCACAGTTCTTACTTTGTCCTGCCTTCCACAGACTGGTTACTGCATTCCCCTCCGATTCCCCGAAGGTCTCTTTCTGTCCCAGCTGATTTCCCCACTGTGAGCAGGGCTTTTCTGAGTGCAGGAACCTCTCTTCACCTTCAGCTCCCTGCCAGGGGTGCTGGTCCCTTCCTGTTTCCTCTTTTCTTTTTTTCTTCCTTTCATCCTATGCAGTTACGTGGGGATTTTTCTTGTCCTTTTAGGTGTCCGAGGTCTTCCACTAGTGTTCAGCAGGTGTTCTGTGAAAATCATTCCATTTGTAGATGTATTCTTGATATACTTGTGAGGTGAGGTGAATTTCACGTCCTCCTATTCCGCAATCTTGACTACTCCCTCCCAAGACTCATATAATCTTAAGTCATTCTTTCACAATGAGTTATTTAGCACCTACTTTGCGCTTGGCATTGCTTTAGGCATTTGGGATACATCATTGAACAAAACTGACAAGATCCTGCCTTCTTGGAGCTTACGTTGAAGGGGTGAGGAAAAGACACACAAAAAACAATAAACATAATAAATAAGAAAAGTTTTTAATAGATTAAAGGTGGCAAGTGTTGAAGAAAACGAAAGTAGAGCAGGATAGGGAAGCTGGAGGTGCTGGGGGTGGGGTGAGGGCATGTTGCAAAGCTAAACAGGGGTGCAAAGACTTGAAGGCATAGGGCTTAGCAACACTGATATCAAAAGGAATACATCTATGCCAAAAGTACATCTAAGACCTCACCTGTTACATTTCTAGTTTAACTTCTGTATTACATGTATATCCTTTTGTATATTCTTTATATATCTCATATGTTTTCATAGAAAAAAATACACCAAAATATCACAATGGCTATCTGTGGAAAGTGGGATTGTGGTGATTTTTTAATTTTATCTTTTATATAGTTTAATGTATTTGCTAAATTTTATAACATGAGTAGGCCCAGTTTTATTATCAACAATAAAACAATATATGATTTTTTTTAAAAATGTGAGGTTCATTCAAAAGTGATTATTCAGAACACAATCAGTCAATCCATAATCAAAGAAAGGGTCTTGTTCCCTACATCAAAAGATTAGTTAAGGAATATATCTTTGCATGGAATAAGTCAAAATAGAGTATTCTGAAAAATGAAGTGTTAAGGGGCTGTGTGTTCTTAATGACTCTTTGCTTTAGTTGATGTATTTTTAATTTTAAAAAATTTCAATTATTTATTTAATTGAAGTATAGTTTCAATGTTTCAGGTGTACAGCAAAGTGATTGTTTCAAACATATATATTCTTTTTCAGATTCTTTTCCATTATAAGTTATTGCAAGATATTGAATATAGTTCCCTATGCTATACAGTAGGTTCTTGTTATTTGTCTATTTTAAATATAGATACGTGTCTCTGTTAATCTCATATTCCCAACTGAGTTCCCCCCCTTTCCTCTTTGCTAACCACTAGTCTGTTCTCTACATCTGCGAGTCTGTTTCTGTTTTGTAGATAAGTTCATTTGTGTCATAGTTTAGATTCCACATATAAGTGATATCACATGATATTTGTCTTTCTCTGTCTGACTCACTTCACTTAGTATGATAATCTCTAGGTACATTCATATTGCTGCAAATGGCATTATTTCAACCTTTTTTATGGCTGAGTAGTATTCCATTGATATATATGTATCACATCCTCTTTATCCATTCATATGTTGATGGACATTTAGGTTGTATCCATGTATTAGCTATTGTAAATAGTGCTGTTATGAACATTGGGGTGCATGTATCTTTTCAAATTAGAGTTTTCATTTTTTCCACATATATGACCAGGAGTAGAATTGTAGGAACATATGGTAGTTCTATTTTTACTTTTTTAAGGAACCTCCATACTGTTCTCCATAGTGGCTGCACCAGTTTACATTCCCACCAACAGCGTAGGAGGGTTCCCTTTTCTCCACACCCTCTCCAGCATTTATTATTTGTAGACTTTTTAATGATGGCCATTCTGATTGGTGTGAGGTGGTACCTCGTTGTAGGTTTGATTTGCATTTCTCTAATAATTAGTGATGTTGAGCATCTTTTCATGTGCCTGTTGGCCATCTGTATGTCTTCTCTGGAGAAATGTCTATTTAGGTCTTCTGCCCATTTTTTGATTGAGTTGTTTGTTTCTTTTTTATTAAGCTGTATGAGCTGTTTGTATACTTTAGAAATGCTTTAATTGATGCTTTAAATTAAATATCCAATATCAGTCCCTGATGCTATTGGTTAAAAAGGTATTCATCATACAGAGTCCTGCTTAAGATTTTATGTTGAACATGATAAAGGAGAAGGAGAAATTGGGGAGGGAAAGGAGGAAGGGGAGGATAAGAAGGAGAAGAAGAAAAAGAAGTAGAAGGAGGAGGAGAAGACAGAGAAGAATCTAGTGCTTCTAGACTTTTTAATTTCCAAATTTTTGTAAACTGATACTTCTGTAAAATAAAACAAAAACTTCATAGCAATGTGAAATTGCTCTATAGTTCTAAATGTTTGTCTCAGTTTCTAAACTTATCTCACCTCAATCCCTCTGCTGACCAGTAACAAATAGTTTTGTGATTAACATAGGTCGGCAAACTACACATTGAGTGCACTGACTGGACTATTGTGGTGTCACAACAAAGCCACAAACCCAACCCTGAAGGCGGAACAAAGAGCTAGGTTCATTCAACCAGACAATATAACTGGGATATGTTTTAGCAGTATCAGATGCATGAAAAGCTTGAAGTTTCCTCCATGATCAAAGGTTAAGATATTACACAGATACAGAATAAAAGAGCCCAGGTATCATGTCTTAAGTTTCATAACCACACCTCAAATCCTCATATTCTTGTGTATGTTGAATACCTGATTTTCTTTATGTTTCTCTTGATTTATTTTGGACTCCTGGCACCTACCCAGTGTGGCACTTTAACAACCTTCTGTCTCAGAAAGTTTTAACCTCTAACATGTTCTATATCATCAATGGGGGTAGCTAGGAGGCAAAAGTTAGTATACTGTTTCATGAATTGTATCAATGGGACACTAAGCTCAGAGAGATTAATTGAGTCATCTAGTATTACTCAACAAGTCAGCAGAAGATACTAAAAATAAATTTTCTGTTTTGAGGGATGACAATTGTTTTATTCAATTTGGTTTACTGAATACCTACCCTGTTTCAGGCATTTTACTAGGCTAGAGCTACAGAGACTAATAAAACATAGTTCCTGTACACTGTAAAGAGTTCAGATCATCTTGGATAACACTGACAAATATCCTTATAATTATAATTAATTGTGATAAGTGATACAATAGAAAAATAAAGTGCTACAGGATCCTAGAGGAGAGAAGGGAATAATTTTACCTAGAAAGGTGGAGGAATTATGAAATAATTCACAGAGAATGTAAGACCTGAGATGGAGCCTTTAAAAAGTGTCAAATGTCTGTAGGAAGAGAGAATGGAACAGATATTCCAAGGAGAGGATGTAACATGTACAAAGACAAGAGTCATGCAAATCCATACACTGCCCAAAGAATGACAGAGCGTCCAGTGTACCTGGGATGTAGGGTGTTCAAAAGATGGTGAGCAGGTAGGGAATGATGATTCTTACTTCTGGAAATGTAGGTGAGTGCAGGTGGTAGAGGATCTTAGATGCTGAAGAACTTAAGCTTTGCTGGGGAGCCTCTGTAGGGCTCAGAGCAGGACAAATGACATGATTGTTTTTGCCTTAGTTTGTTTATCTTCTATTAGTGCATCTTTTTTCTTGCCTAGTACATGAGAATGATACAGTATTCACCCCAAAATATTAGTGTGAATCAAGTCATTGTTTGGAAGTAGTGAATTTCAAAATGGTATTATCTGCAAGATAGTTTGAACTATTGTCATCAATGTTTTCTTCCTTCCATCCTCTTTTCCTCCCTTCCTTCCTATCAATGATCTAGCATGTAGAGTTTTGTAGAGGGGGAAAGGAGGCACCAACCAAAAATTAGAGGCCAATTAGTAAGTACTGACTACAAAGCCATAAGCTTATTCAGGTAAAACTCTGTTTGTAAATTGTGAAGGACTGTGGAGTAAAGGAGCATTTTTGTTTTGTTTTATTTGGTATTATTTTTTATGGAGAGATGAGTCCGATCTAGAGTCTTGGACCTGTATTGGGGGCAGGAAATGGATGGGAAAGAAACTACCATGGTGGCACAGTAGCCTGAGGCTTTGGGTCCTCTGTGTGCTCATCTAAGTCTAAGAAGTTGATACAGGTGTTTCTTACGGCAGGGATCACCATCTCCAGAAATAGATTTTCCTGATGAGTAGTCTCCTCAGTGCTCCTTTCATGTCCTTGTTCCTTAGACTATAGATGAAGGGGTTCAGCATGGGAGTTACAACCGTATACATATTCCCAATAAGGGAATAGGAGACAAAAATGAAGGTGAATGGGATGAAGATAACTGATCCCCCAATAACTAGGATTGTCAAATCATTGATCTGGGTGTCTAAACAAGCAAGCCTTAAAATGGTTTCCAGGTCACAGAAGAAGTGTGGGATTTCTCTCTGATCACAGAAATTCAAGAGGCCCAGCAGACTGAGATGCAGTACTGAAACAAGATTAGAGACAACCCATGGAGTCACTACCAGCAGGACACAACCCTTGGGACTCAGTAATGCAGCATAGTGTAATGGGTGACAGATGGCAATGTTCAGGTCATATGCCATGGCTGCCAAGAGGAAATTGTCCAGGTCCACCAGCAACATAAAAAAGTACATTTGTGTAAGGCGCCCTGCAAAAGAGATGATTAGGCTCTGGCTTTGGATGTCTGCCAACATTTTGGGGATTGTAGTGGTTGTGAAGCAGATATCAGTGAAGGATAGATTGGCAAGGAAGAAGTACATGGGGCTGTGGAGGTGAGCATCATTGATAATAGCCAGGATGATAAGTAAGTTTCCCACTATGGTAACCAGATACATGCACAGAAACAGCGTAAAGATGTGCTGCTGCTGTTCAGACACCACTGTGAGTCCCAGGAGGAAAAATTTGGAAATAGTTTGGTTTCCTTGGTGCATGATTTTGCTGTGTCTAAAACGGGAAAAATTCGACTTCACCGTAAAATGGTAACATGACACAAAATCCAGTCAGAGGACATTGTACCATATTATAGAAGTGAATCAAGCCTTGGAACCAGATAGTCTTGTGTCTTATTTTCTGCTTACCAAAATATAAGCTCCAAAAGGGCGTTGATTTTATCTACTATGTTCAATGCTATACACCAGTGTTAAAGACAGTGCCCAGCACATAGTAGGTGTTCATAAATATTGGTTGTATTTATACAAGAATGAGTGAATAAATTAAAAAAGAAATATTTTGAATTTACCATTCAGTATCTTCATGACTGTTATCTGTGCTTTTCTAAGCTTATTTCATCAATTTTAAAATGTGGAGAACACCCACTTTGTAGGATTTTTGTGAGGATTGCAAGGACATATGTAAAATGTCCATATCTGTATTTTAGCTATTGCTGAACAAATAGTAGCTGATATCATTCACTACTTTGGAAAAATCACAGACTTTAAAGGCAAAAGGAAACCTTCAGAGAACATCTAGCTGAGCCTCTGTCTTTAGGCAGTTAAATATTCAATATGCATGCGATGGTTTAGCTGATGATGTTTTAGTGTTCCAGAGAGAGAGATGCCACACTCTACTTCCAGCACCTGATCCAAAATTTTATCCTTTAAGTAATTAGCTCTTCCTCAGATCTTTCTGAAAACTTCCCAGTTTTTACTTCTCAACAAGGAAAAATTAGTTATTTGCCATAAATGCTGCTGAAGTCATGCAGGGGTGTCCACTGAATTAAGCAATGCAAAGGTAAGTGTCCTTAACAAGACTATTTATAGTGGAGCTGATTGGGCATAAGCCACAGTGAAGAAAGTTTTGGGATAACACTTTTAACAGCGAGTGTTTATTGAGGACTTACTATGTTGCAGTTGCATGCAAGTGCTAAGTGCTTTACATTGATTATTTTATTAAATATTCACCACAACTCTGTGAGCTGAGTAGGTCTACTAAGAATATGTTCCATTTACAGATGAATAAATCAAGAATTAAAGAAGTTAAATAATTTGATAAGAGTGATGCATAGCTAGTGTAGTGGAGTGAGGATTCTGAGCTCAGTTAGTCTGACTTCAGAACCCTCTTACTTAACAACTATGCTCTGTTGCTACTATATTGCTTACAGCTTCATGTTTGTGAAGAGCATCACCTATGTTCTAGGCACATAAGAGCTTGCTCAGCCAAAGTCACAAAGCTAGCAGGTGGTGGAGCTTGACTTTGAATCTTGATGCCAAAGAGTTTTTGCCATATCTGTGTAAGTCCAAATGAGAGCAAATGGGCTAACAAATGGGAAGCTTTGTCTTTGCTTATTCCAGTTTGTACCTTATCTATGCTGCTGTGAGATCCATTTTACACACTTGCTACTTAATCAAAAATCTGTATGTCTTGGACTTCCCTGGTGGCGCAGTGGTTAAGAATACACCTGCCAATGCAGGGGACATGGGTTCGATCCCTGGTCCGGGAAGATCCCACATGCCGAGGGGCAACTAAGCCCGTGCACCACAACTACTGAGCCCGCGTGCCACAACTACTGAAGCCCATGCTCCCAGAGCTGGTGCTCCATGGCAGGAGAAGCCATCACAATGAGAAGCCCGCGAACCACAACGAAAAGTAGTCCCCGCTAGCCACAACTAGAGAAAGCCCGCGCGCAGCAACAAAGACCCAACACAGCCGTAAATAAATAAATAAATAAATAAATAAATAAATAAATAAATAAATAAATAAATAAAACCTATAAAAAAGTTAATTCTTAAAAAAAAATCTGTATGTCTTCATACAACCTGCCCAGTGTAACACAACTGCATTGCCATTGTATAAATTCACATACTTCTGCTGGTTTGCTGTTTAACTTCATACAATCTGCAAAAAGAGGTTAGCAGAACTAATTAACAGTTGGAGCAAAATTGCAGGAGAAATGTTGCACTTACTTAACAACACAATTTTCCCCAAATGCTATAGCAGTTCTTATTTGCATACTAACAAATAAATGTGCTGATTATAAATCAGGCAGGATCAGTTCTGGTGGGACCTCTGCTAGGCAACATTTAGCCATTTCATATGTACAGAATGTACTGAAAATAATAAAGTGGCATATTATTATGTACATGTAATATAGGCTTTTCACTAATACAGACTGTATTAGCAAAATTTGACAGTCCACGTTTCTGATTTCACCTTCAAACACCATATCAGTCAGTTCCATTTAACTGCATGTTCTCATCTACTATCTCCTAGGTGGCACCATCTTTTACAACCAAATACATAAGTATCTTCAGGTTTTCAACCCTTGTATATTCAAGTCACTAATTTGTGACTTGAATCAAGGCACAATACTCTTGTAGTGAACTTGGGGAACAAACATTTGTGTATTTGGGTTGGGGATCCCCCTCCTTTGGAACTTACCTAGATGTTTTGTGGCTATTTCCAAAGCTTTTCCAGAAAAAAACAGTTCCACTTCCTCCACTCAAAAAATGGTGATTTTCTGCTTTATAACAAAGTGAGTCAGCTATACATATACATATGTTCCCATATCTCTTCCCTCTTGCATCTCCCTCCCTTCCACCCTCCCTATCCCACCCCTCTAGGTGGTCACAAAGCACCGAGCTGATCTCCCTGTGCTATGAGGCTGCTTCCCACTAGCTATCTATTTTACATTTGGTAGTGTATATATGTCCATGACACTCTCTCACCCTGTCACATCTCACCCCTCCCCCTCCCCATATCCTCAAGTCCATTCTTTAGTAGGTCTGTGCCTTTATTCCCATCTTGCCACTAGGACTAACACACAATTGTGAAGCAATTATACTTCAATAAAGATGTTTAAAAAATTAAAAAAAAAAAATTCTGGGAACTAGGATACTGGCTCCTCCCAGGTCACCTTCATTGAATGGAAAAAAATAAAAAATAACTATGAACTAAAAAAAAAAAAAAAAATGGTGATTTTCCCAGCCACAGATGTGAACCTTTTCTCTTTCTAAATACAGAAAAAGACAGAGGAGAGGGCTGAAATAAAACTGAAAGTCTCAACTGGTGGTGTTGTCCCTGCTGCTGTATTAAGAAAAAGATCACCCTGCAGGACACAATTCTCTAGGCTACTCATTAGAAACCACTCTCAATTCCATCCTCTACGGATGAAGTCCTCTCTGCTGGGATATATTGATACTCACTGATTTCTTGGGATTTATATATATATATATATATGAATAGAAAGTAAGCCTTATGTCCCTGTTGTATTTTTACTCTAGTTAGAAAACTAAAATATCAACTTTTGAAGAACTTCACCTTCCTTTCTACCTAATAATTATCTTTTGTATCTCCACGTAATCTGATAACATACTGACTCAGGTGATATTTGGTGAGCTTTAATAATGAAAGCAACACTGCAGAGTGCTTATTATTTATCAGGCACTATTCTCAGCCCTTCATGTATATTAACTCAGTTGATTTGTTTTCACAATAAAAGTATGAGGTGGGTAAAAATATCATCCCCTTTTCACAGATGAGGAAACTGAAAATAAAAAAGTTAAATGATTTGCCCAAGGTCATACAACTACTTGATGGTAGAGCCAAGGTTCTGACCAGAAACTCTCACTCTTGATCCCATTTTCTTAATCACTGCATTAAAATATCCCTTATTAATCATTAATCAGCTCTAGAAAAAAAAAGCATTCTGAGAACTTGACTAAAACTTATCTTCTGAAACTTCACTCCTATCTTTCTCCCTACCCTGAATCCCAGCAAAGGACCTCACTTCCTGTTCAACTCTACCTCCAAACCGAGAGATTATGGACATTTCACTACCCTCTTCTTTCTTAATATTACTATGGAAGGCTATCCTTCCTCTTATTAAGGGCCAATCCCTTCACCTATATTTTGGATTCCTTCTCCTTTTGCTTTCCCAGAAGACTCATGCTATCAGTTAACTTATTTCTTATATCTTCAATCAGCCCTTCTCTACTGGATTTTTCTTTTGGCTTTAAAACATGTTATAGTCTTTCTTCTGTTCAAACAAAGAGACAGGCAAGGCCCCCAGGATCCCTTAGCCTCCTCAGTTACTAAACAATCTCACTCCTACCATTAAACACAAATTTCTTGAATTGTCTACATTTCTGTCTCCATTTCTTCACCTCAACCCACTCCAATCTGTCTTCTGCCTCACACAACTCTACTGAAATAGCTCTCGATAAGGTCACAATGACACCCATGTTGCTAAATCCACACTTCTTGGCAACTCAACAACACTCACCTCAGATGATGGTCCTCTTTCTTTATATATATATATATATATATATATATATATATATATATATATATATTTTTTTTTTTTTTTAATTGAAGTATAGTTGATTTACAATGTTGTGTTAGTTTCAGGTGTACAGCACAGTGATTCAGGCATATATATATATATACACATATATATCATTTTTCAGATTCTTTTCCCTTGTAGGTTAGTACAAAATATTGAGTATAGTTCCCTGTGCTATACAGTAGGTCCTCTTTCTTGATGTACCCTCTTTTGTTGGATATTGAGAACCTGCAATCCCCTGGTTTTCCTTCTATCTCTTTGACCACTCTTTCTCCATCTCCTTTCAAGGCTCTTCAACATAACCTTTAAATGTTTGTTGTGATATCACGAAGTTTTTATTTGCTCACTCTACTCTATCCCTAGAATAAAATTATCCACTTTCATGACTTCAGTTACCATCTTTATGCTGATGATTCTGTTTCTTACCTTTAATTAGCTCTCTCTTCTGAGCCCCAGAACCACACACCTGACTGTTTGTTATATACAATTCTATATCTCATAAGCACCTCAAATTCAGTATTTTCAAAACCATATTCATTGTCTACCCACAACACTGCTGAAATCAATTTTGGCCCTCCTCTATTATTCCTTACCTCAATAAAATATAGCATTATCAATTTTTGTCATTTTTGATACCTTCCACTTTATTTCTTAAGATCCCATTATTTAAGTCCTGTAGATTCCCCATCTTAAATATCTCTCAAATGTATCTGCTTCTCTCCATCACCCTATTCTAAGCCATCACCATGTCTCTACATCTACTTTTGTTCCCTCCAAACAGTCCCCAGGTTGATAATTTTCAGTGACTTCCTAATCCTCTTAGTTTATGGTCCAGAATTAATAATGTAGCCTACAATGCCTGGCTTTCTTCTGAATTCTCACGTTGTGCCACTTTCCCCTTCTTTCAGTTTCTTGAAAATACCAAATTCCTTCTTGCCTTATTGTTTTTTTCATATGTTTATATTCTCTTTCTGGAAGGGAACAGCCTTTATATTTGGCTAACTCATGTTTTTATTTCAGTTCTCAATTTAAATGCTCCTTCGAAGGTATACCTTTTCTGACCTCTCAAGACTATGTCACATCCTTGCAGTGACATCCCATAGCCATGTATACATCTCCTATGAAAAGTACTGCAAATACTTATTTTTCCTATTATCCTATAAATTCTATAAGGATAGGGAATATGTCTACCTACTGTTATATTCCCAGTGCTTAGCAAAGTGCTTGACAAATTGTTCATACTCAACAATTTGTGAATGATTGAATTAATAGAAGAATAGAAATTATTTATAGAGCAATTAATTTGGGGTAGGGGTAGGGATCATGGAAGACTTTAAAGAGAAAATAGCTTAAAAATATGTTTTACATAATGAAATGGAGGATGGGATGGAGGCATTCTAGCAATTTGAAACACAATTTGTAAAGATATAGAGGGGAAAAAAGTGTGAGTCCTCAAAATACAAGATGCGTGCAGTAACTTAGAGTTGTCTAGTGTGGGCTGTAGCACAGGAGATAGTGGTAGAAAGCGAGACTAACTATAGCACAGGAGAAAGTGGTAGAAGGTGAGACTAGAAAGTAATAGGTTGGGTATGGTTGTGAAGGTTTTTGTGTATACCATATGATTAAGGATGCTTGGCAACATCTAAGAGAAATAGTAAGCATCATTTTCTGTCGTGGGAAATTCAGAGATCAGAGCTGACTGACAGGCACCAGGTAAGAACTAACATCAGAAGTACAAAGCAAAATAGCTATAAATAATTACTTCTTTCCTTTGTGGCTCTACTTCTATGTTTGGAGGCCCCCTAGAAACCCGACTCCCTATTTCTAGTGACCAGGGAGCATGTGTGGGGCTTGCCTGACTTTCCAACTCACTAGAGAAATGGCTGAGTATAAAGACAGAGGAATGAGGAGTCATGTCACTCTCTTGTGAACCCATCAGCGCAATTCCCCAGGCCAGTAGAAAAATGGTGTCTCTTCATTCCCCTTTTGTGTTCCTTTTCCAATTTGGTAAATCACTTCACAAACTTCACTGGATTTTCCATTTTTTCAGGAGCCTTGAACTTTCCTAGAGGAGATTTCTAAGTCTTTAGGCAATTGGTATTCAGTATTGTAATGTCTGATTCTTTAAAGGGACATATTTGGAAACAGAGAACAGTGACACTGACCTTTTCTCTGAGTGGCTGCCTTTGCAAACGTCATAGCAAATGCGTTTAGGAATTGCTCATTCGTGGGGGCTGTTCAGAGGCCAGGGAAGGAAAGAGTCCTGGGAATTGACAATAGCAGCAAAGCAGTACAGAAAAGAGCAGGGATGTTCAGATATGATGAATGGGGTCGTTTTTGCTTTGAAAAGATTGATACTTCCTCGTTTGGAGGATGGATCCAAATACCCTTAAATTCTTAGTTGAATATATGTTTGTTTTGACACAGAGGATCATAAACATGGCCATGGTTTTAGTTGAACTTATATTCTCAACTACCTGAGTGACCTTTGGAAAGCCCTTTCTCTGGGTATTAGTTTTATCCTCTGTAAAATGAGAGGGTTAGACTAAATTATCTCTACACTCCCTTCCCACTCTGACACTTGACAATTCTATGATTTCTAATTGGGTACATTTATGCAGGTTGTGGTGGAAATGTGATCATATATGACTAGAAGGTGGGTAGTAGAAATAGTACAATTTCTTTTCACCTAACACAGTGGGTTTGGTGTATGTGTTTTGATGTATAATTCATGAAGTTTTTCTATTTCTAGCTTAGAAAGAGCTTGTGACAATAAAATTACATTCTGCCTGATCGGTTCACCTATGCTATGTGTGGGGGTAGGGGGCTCATTATAGAAGAGGTGTTAGGGAAGAGGGGTATCTGGAGGTGGTAGTAAAGGTAAGCAGCAGAAGGGAGAGAAAAAGATTAAACATAGCTTTAAGTAATCTGATTAATAAAAGTTTTTGAAAAACACTAGGAATTGTTATCAGCTTGTCAACTAAATTGGAGCCAATCTCTGTTTCTACCTTTAATGGCAACCTCTTCAGGGTGGACAAACAGATTATCCATTAATTCATTGTTTCACTAATGGGAGAAAGAGGCAGTATTAAAGCTCTTCAGGATTAGAGAAGAGGAAATGAAGTGAGAGAAGCATCCCATAGGTCGCCCCTCTCCTCTCTCATCCAGTTGGGAGAGGGGGCCCAAGGATCTAGGATTGACTCCCCTTCTTACCTGTTTCTCTTTCCCCTCCACAAACATCCTTTACAGCAAAAAAACAAAAATAAAAACAAAAAATACTGAGAGGAGTGAGAAAGCTGAGAGAGCAAGTGTTAGATTACCTACATCATCCCTGTTCCATCCAATTATCAATTTATGAAGGTCTTGTTGGCAGCTACATAAGGAGACGTTGGGACCTAGCGGGACTATTGAAGGGAGATCAGTAGGGAGATATTTGGGCATCAGAGTTAAACCATTTAGTTCCTATTATCACAGAGAATCATAGCAGATGGTGTCACATTTTGCTATTCAGCTTGCTTTTTTGGTGCATGAGCCATATTTTGCCAACCCTTAGCTTTTATGCTTCCCCATAACATTAGATTATTTTGTCAGTGAAAAGAAATGCAGGAAAGAGAAATTTAGAACAGATAAAGCACAGGTAATGAAGACCATACTCAGAAGCAGCTATACAGAACACACAAGTTGGTTAGGGAGAACAAACACATACTTGTACGATGACAGCTCTGCATCCCAAAGTAGTCTTTTAAAGCAACAACTGAACAAAAGCAAACAATAGAATGCAAAGTAGAGGAATTGAGTAATCAGAGTTAGGTGGGTTTTATCATAAAAGATGTCCTGGAGAACATAAGTTTAGGGGAGGTGACAGTTCCTATACCCATAATTGCTTCATAATCAGGAGATCATTGGGACTCTTTTCTAGTCAATGCTTCAATCTCAGTAGTAATCTTGATATTTTCAACTGCGGTATGGAATTATTGGTCTGTTAAGTAATATTTGTTGTCATGTGGGTCTTAGGGAGCACACTGTCCTTGAAGACAGCTGGCAAGGGAACAAGGTACTTGCAAGCTTCTAACTGGCCTGGGAAAGGATGAAATTTGCCACCTGAAGTGCCAAGGGAACAAGTACACAGTGTACTTCTTCCCTAATGAGATTCAAGGTTGGTAGAGAAGGAGGATCTTCCTGATCTTCAGTTACTTAGATGAAGTGAAAGACAGAATTCAACAACGAAGTACAGAGTAAGGGTCACAGTGACCCAAGGTTTTAGCAGCCCTTAAATCTCTATGGTATTCTTTCAGAACCAACCTGAGGCATGGGTCTCTTGGGACAATAGCTGCATCTTCAGAGGGAAAAGCCTTTTGCTGGGAGACAAGAGCTCTGGTCTCAAATCCGGCTTGAAATCTTATTTTCAGTGTGACTTTGAACGTATTATTTTCCTAGTATGCATATTGGATTTATGATCTATTAAACACGAAGGAATTCCTTTCCTGGCTATGTAACTTGATCCCATCAGATAACTTTAGAATATAACAATCTTTGTATTTACCACATGATGGTTTGGAAGGGTTGGATAATTGGAAATGTAGGAGTGCTTTAGTGAGCTCCACCAATAGATAAATCTTGAGAGGAATGTAATTGTAGACTCTTTCATTCAACTGTATCATCTGGCAGGCCTGCCTTACACTTTGCCTCTTTTCTCTATCAGTTTCATTACTGCTATGGACTGAATTGTGTCCCCCCACCCAAATCCATATGTTGAAGCCCTAACCACCAGTGTGATGGCATTTGGAGATGGGACCTTTTGGAGGTAATTAGGTTTAGATGAGGTCATGAGTGTGGGCACCTCATGATGGGATTAGTATTAGATGTCTGATAAAAAGAGACATCAGAGTGCACTCTCTCTCTCTCTCTCTCTTTCTGCCATGTGAGGACACAGCAAGAAGGTGGTTGTTTGCAAGCTGGGAACAGAGCTCTCACCATTAATTGACCATGCTGGCACCCTGATCTGCAACTTCTAGCCTCCAGAACTGTGAGAAAATAAATTTCTGTTGTTTAAACCACTCAGTGGTATTTTGTTATGGCAGCCTTAGCAGACTAAGACAAGTACCCTCTCCTAAACTGGGCTTGCCATGTGATCTGTAAAGAAAGGAAATCTAATACCACCAATTTGAGTTTGCGTTCTTGAGAACCCGTTAGAGCCTGGCTCTTCAGGGGTCTCTTTTTGAGGGGCAATAAAAATTATTTTTTCTATTGCTATAGTGAGGAACTGGGCTTGATTACCCTCTTTTGTACCAAAATAATCACCCCTACCTTGCACATACATACTCCATTTTACACCATTTGTGTATTTCTTACTCACTAGCATGTCTTTTCTGCATGTTTGCTACTCCTTAGTCATGGGAACAAAGAAGCTAGAGGACATTATAGCAGAGTTCGAAGCTATTGGTTTCTCTTCAGGTGTGACATTGATGAGCCTGTTTATCATTTTTTCCTCAGCCATGGGATGCCTTTCGGATTATCTAATATGTGGCCACTATGTCACCATGTAAATCTGCAACTCTATTCTGTTACTGTGTTAAGGTCTATGAACTCTTGGTGGTTAATCCATTAGAAAGTTAATTCAGGCAATATTTATTGAGCACCTATGAACATGCAAAGTGATAGGCAAATTCACTTTTGCCCATATGGCACTTATATTCTTGTGGGAGAATACAGATAATAAATATATATAGAGAGATGAATTTAAAAACATAATTTTAGCTGATAATAGCTAGAATAAATGCTGGAATAAAATGGTGTAGAGAATTGCTGGGTCAGTGACTGCTTTAGGTAAGTTGATCAGGGAAATTTTCTCTGAGGAAGTGACAAGTGAGCTGAGACCTAAGTAATGAGTGATGAGAAAGAGCTGGAGATTGCAGATAGAGACTAGTGCAAAAGACCTAAGCTGGAAATGTAGTGGGCATGTTCATAGAATGTAAATTAAATCAATGCGTCTGGAAGTAATGAGAGAGACAGATAGATGATGATGTCAAAAGATATTCAAGGACATCTAATGGTGGAGTCCAGAATGCTATGGTGAAGTGTCTGGACTTAATTCTGGAAGCAGTGGAAAGCCATTGATAGGATTAAGAAAGGAAGAAAAGGGGTCTGATTTACACTTTGCAAAGATGATTCTGGCTGCTATCTGGACGATGGACTATAGGGGGCCAGAGTAAAGACAGAGAGCCCAGTTATAGGCTATTGTAGTAATCTAAGAGAAAGACAATTGGATTGGGCTAAGAGGGTACAGTGGAGGTAAATAGAAGTCTTTGGATACTGGATGACCTTTTAGAGTAGATCAGGCAGAGTATGATGGATTGGATATAGTGGTTATATGCAATGCCATGACTATGGTCATCTCTGTGGCCCTTATTCATCTGTGCCTTCCTACTCAACTTCTGCCATTCAAATATAATCTTCTCTTGGTTTCCAGTATTCTTATATTTCAGTATGGCATGCCTTAGTGTGAATCTACTTGCATCAGTATTGCTGGGTACTCAATTGGCCCTTTTAATCTGGAAACTATTTCTTCAGTTCTGGGAATTTTAAATGATTTCTTTGATAATTTCCTCTCCTCCATTTTCACTGTTCTCTTTCAGAAAAACCTTTCATTCCTATCAAACCTATCCCAAACCTCCTGGTTTGGTTTTCTAAATAAAAAAAAAATTTTTTTTCTTATTTTCTGTCTCTGTTTCTTTGGTCTAGTTTTTGTGAGAATCTTTCAACTTCATTTTCCACTACTTCTACTGAAGCTTTATTTCTGCTGTCATTTAAAATATCCAAGAACTCTTTTATTTAATTCCCATTTAAAAAATAATATACTATTCTTGTTTAATGACTACAATATCTTCTTTTATATTTCTGATGATCTTAAAGATTTTTAAGGTTCTCATCTTCCTGAAATGTTTCCTCTGAGTTGCTTTTTTTCCTCATTTGTTTTGATCTCTTCCTTTCATGAGAGAATTAAAAACAAAGCATATGTCTTGGGATCCTTGAATGTTTGGTTATATTTGAATGGGGCATGAAAAGCACGATTAAAACTTTTTGTTATGGTGGGCCCTACTATAGGATGATTTGGCTGGATTCTTTCCTTTGGTGAACCCCTAATTATGTTCAGATAATTTTCTGTAAGTCTGGTCAAATTCTCTCAGAAAATAATCTTCTAATCTTCTACTTGGGGGATGCAAGCCTTGGCTGTAGGTTTCTGAGAACCAAGTGGAAGAGGGCTGGTGGTCTCAACATGCAGTATATAGCTAGACTTTCACCTAATCTTACACTCAGTTCTAAGACAGAACTCCTATTTTAATTATCAGAGAATAAGTCTCTAGTCTTTTCTGAGAGGGAAGTACGTAGGGGAATTACCCAGCTTCAAAGAATAAAGAAGGGGATTTGGAGGCCTAATTGCTTCACAAATCACTTATCTACTAATTCCCATGTTTTTGGCTCCACTTTTACCCTCACTTATAGAAGTACCGGATGCTGACTTGATGCTGCTAGTTTCTGAGCCTTTTGGGAGTTTGTTGGTACAAATTGTATTGTTCATTTTCTCACTGCTGGTTTAGGATTCAGGTTCCTTGGGTCTGCTAATCAGTTAATATTTGCTCTTGAGCTTTCCATTTCCTAAAATGCTGCTGTTTTCATACTCTTTCCTGTTTTGTTCTCATGGGTTTACGGCTCTAAAATAGTTCTTTTATGTCATTTATAGATAAATATGAATGTCTAATCCACTGCATTTAACTGGAAACCCTTTTTCATCATGGCATTTAACAAGTTTATTGTAGCACTTTCATTATATTATATATTTATATATTTGTTTATTATATTTCTTCATCTACAAGTATGCATGTTTCATAAAAATAGGGATATTGTCTGTCTTGTTCACTATACATTTCTAGTGCCTAGGACATAATAGACCCTCAGTAAATATTTGTTGAATAAATTTATCTGACATTTTATTATTTGGAAGAAATGATATTTGTAGTCTTAACATCTGATAGTGTTTGTGGGAAAAGTGAAAATAATTATATAGCAAATTAGTCAAGTCAAAATGATAATTAGTGACTCAAGGAAAAGAGGTATACAGGACAAGATACATAATAATAGTACATAAATTTTCACTTTTTCCATACATATTCCAATTTTTGTCTTAAAAGACCAACTGGATGTGCATAATAAATTTATTTTAGAGGCCTAAGAAAAGCCAAATAGAGATCAATTAGCAGATTTTTGCAGTTTCCAGGTGAGAAAAAAAATTTCACCTAGTAGAGGGGTTAGAAAGTATTGAACAGAATTTAGAAGATAGAGTTAGAAGGACTTGGTTACCTTTGGATAAGGGAGGAGTGGAGAAAGGAGGTATTGATATTAAGGTGTTAAGTGTGACTCCTAGGTTTCTGGCTAGATGGAGAGTGGCACCCTTCACTCAGATGGTCAGACTAACTGGAGGAGGACAAGAGTATATATGGGGAAGTAAGCATTGACATTAATTTGCCCTGCTTCTTCTGCAACTGCCCAAGTATTTTTCATTTGGCTCTTTTGCCCCAAACGTAGAAAAAAAGCTTTAGTCTGAATTACTCAGATTTCCAGTATTCTATTTTGCTCTTCTTGCATAGACTTAGATAAGCAATACAGGACAAGGGGAGGGGGAAGGGTAAGTGAGAGAGTGGCATGGACACATATACATTACCAAGTGTGAAATAGATAGCCAGTGGGAAGCAGCCGCATAGCACAGGGAGATCAGCTGGGTGCTTTGTGACCACCTAGAGGGGTGGGATAGGGAGCGTGGGGAGGGAGACGCAAGAGGGAGGGGATACGGGGATATATGTATACGTATAGCCGATTCACTTTGTTATACAGCAGAAACTAACACACCACTGTAAAGCAATTATACTCCAATAAAGATGTTAAAAAAAAAGTGAACGAAAATAATTGTTATTATTGCCTGACACCACAAACTGTTAATAGCAGTACAGCCTAGTCTAAGGGGTATCAGTTGAGTGCATAAAATCTGCTGAACTGGGGATGAGATGACCTGGGTTTTAGATTCAGCTCTGTCACTAACTCACTGTATGACGTTACACTAGTCATATAACTTTGGTTTCCTTATGTGTAAAATCAGGTTGCTAATAAGTTAATTGCACTATTGCCAAGCTATTCTTTGGGAAAGTAGAGAAGATCTATGTTTATTTTGAGAGCTAGAAAGAGAGAGTATTTATAACTAATTAATGAACAAATATGTTCTGAAGAGAAAGCTACAATGTATTAACCTACATAGTAGCTAATAATGACCACCATTTATTGAGAAGCTGTCATGTGCCATGTGCTTTACCTATGTTTCATATTTAATCATCACGATAGCATATGAGGTTAGTATTACTATTACCTGTTTACAGACAAGAAAGGTGAGGTTCAGAGAGGACAACTTTGCCAAAGTAAAACTGCTAGTTAGTAGTAAATACAAGATTCAGACTCAGTTTTGTTGTACTTCAAAGCCAATATATTTTCAACTTTATTATTTATTTATTTATTTATTTATTTATTTATTTAACATCTTTATTAGAGTATAATTGCTTTACAATGGTGTGTTAGTTTCTGCTTTATAACAAGGTGAATCAAAGTGAATACATATACATATATCCCCATATCCCTTCCCTCTTGCGTCTCGTCCAATACTATATTTTGGGCATAGTGGACTGCCCTGAAACATGTCAATGAATTTAAACTCATTGAATCTTCTTTTTTTTTTTTTTCCAATGGGTATTTTTTTTCTTTTTTTTTTTTAACATCTTTATTGGAATATAATTGCTTCACAATGGTGTGTTAGTTTTTGCTTTATAGCAAAGTGAATAAGCTATACATATACATATATCCCCATATCTCCTCCCTCTTGCATCTCCCTCACACCCTCCATATCCCACCCCTCTAGGTGGTCACAAAGCACCAAGCTGATCTCCCTGTACTATGCGGCTGCTTCCCACTAGCTATCTATTTTACGTTTGGTAGTGTATATATGTCCATGCCACTCTCGCACTTCATCGCAGCTTACCCTTCCCCCTCCCCCTGTCCTCAAGTCCATTCTCTACATCTGCGTCTTTATTCCTGTCCTGACCCTAGGTTCTTGAGAACTGATTTCTGTGTGTTTTTTTAGATTCCATATATATGTGTTAGCATATGGTATTTGTTTTTCTCATTCTGACTTACTTCACTTTGTATGTCAGACTCTAGGTCCATCCACCACACTATAAATAACTCAATTTCATTTCTTTTTATGGCTGAGTAATATTCCATTGTGTATATGTACCACATCTTCTTTCTCCATTCATGTGTTGATGGACACTTAGGTTGCTTCCATGTCCTGGCTATTGTAAATAGTGCTGGAATGAACATTGTGGTACGTGACTCCTTTTGAATTATGGTTTTCTCAGGGTATATACCCAGTAGTGGGATTGCTGCATCATGGTAGTTCTATTTTTAATTTCTTTTTTTTTTTTTGACTCAGAGGTAGCCTTTTTTTTTTTTAACATCTTTAATGGAGTATAATTGCTTTACAATGGTGTGTTAGTTTTTGCTGTATAACAAAGTGAATCAGCTATACATATACATATATCCCCATATTTCCTCCCTCTTGCATCTCCCTCACACCCTCCATACCCCACCCCTCTAAGTGGTCACAGAGCACCGAGCTGAGCTCCCTGTGCTATGCGGCTGTTTTCCACTAGTTATCTATTTTACATTTGGTAGTACATATAAGTCCATGCCACTCTCTCACTTCGTCCCAGCTTACCCTTCCCCATCCCAGTGTCCTCAAGTCCATTCTCTATGTCTGTGCCTTTATTCCTGTCCTGCCCCTAGGCTCTTCATAACCATATGCTTTTGTCTTTTTTTTTTAGATTCCATATATATGTGTTAGCATACAGTATTTATTTTTCTCTTACTGACCTACTTCACGCAGTATGACAGTCTCTAGGTCCATCCACCTCACTACAAATAACTCAATTTCATTTCTTTATATGGCTGAGTAATATTCCATTGTATATATGTGCCACATCTTCTTTATCCATCATCTGTCAGTGGACACTTAGGTTGCTTCCATGTCCTGGCTCTTGTAAATAGCGCTGCAATGAACATTGTGGTACATGACTCTTTTTGAATTATGGTTTTCTCAGGGTATATTCCCAGTCGCAGGATTGCTGGGTCATATGGGAGTTCTATTTCTACTTTTTTAAGGAACCTCCATACTGTTCTCCATAGTGGCTGTATCAATTTACGTTCCCACCAACAGTGCAAGAGGGTCCCCTTTTCTCCACACCTGCTCCAGCATTTATTGTTTGTAGATTTTTGGATGATGGCCATTCTGATTGGGGTGAGGTGATACCTCGTTGTAGTTTTGATTTGCATTTCTCTAACGATTAGTGATGTTGAGCATCCTTTCATGTGTTTGTTGGCAATGTGTATATCTTCTTTGGAGAAATGTCTTTTTAGGTCTTCTGCCCATTTTTGGATTGGGTTGTTTGTTTTTTTGATATTGAGCTGCATGAGCTGCTTGTAAATTTTGGAGATTAATCCTTTGTCAGTTGCTTCGTTTGCAAATATTTTCTCCCATTCTGAGGGTTGTCTTTTCGTCTTGTTTATGTCTTCCTTTGCTGTGCAAAAGCTTTTAAGTTTCATTAGGTCCCATTTGTTTATTTTTGACTTTATTTCCATTTCTGTAGGAGGTGGGTCAAAAAGGATCTTGCTGTGATTTATGTCATAGAGTGTTCTGCCTATGTTTTCCTCTAAGAGTTTGATAGTGTCTGGCCTTACATTTAGGTCTTTAATCAATTTGAGTTTATTTTTGTGTATGATGTTAGCGAGTGTTCTAATTTCATACTTTTACATGTAGCTGTCTAGTTTTCAAAGCACCACTTATTGAAGAAGCTGTATGTTCTCCCTTGTATATTCTTGCCTCCTTTATCAAAAATAAGGTGACCATATGTGTGTGGGTTTACCTCTGGGCTTTCTATCCTGTTCCATTGATCTATATTTCTGCTTTTGTGCCAGTACCATACCCTCTTGATTACTGTAGCTTTGTAATATAGACTAAAGTCAGGCTCTCTGATTACTCCAGCTCCATTTTTCGTTCTGAAGATTTCTTTGGCTATTCGGGGTCTTTTGTGTCTCCATACGAATTGTAAAATTTTTTGTTCTAGTTCTGTGAAAAATGCCATTGGTAGTTTGATAGGGATTGCATTGAATCTGTAGATTGCTTTGGGTAGTATAGTCATTTTCACAGTGTTGATTCTTCCAATCCAAGAACATGGTATATCTCTCCATCTGTTTGTATCATCTTTAATTTCTTTCATCAGTGTCTTATAGTTTTCAGCATACAGGTCTTATGTCTCCTTAGGTAGGTTCATTCCTAGGTATTTTATTCTTTTTGTTGCAAAGGTAAATGGGAATATTTCCTTAATTTCTCTTTCAAATTTTTCATCATTAGTTTATAGGAATACAAGAGATTTCTGTGTATTAATTTTATATCCTGCTACTTTACCAAATTAATTGATCAGCTCTAGTATTTTTCTGGTAGCATCTTTAGGATTCTCGATATATAGTATCATGTCATCTGCAAAAAGTGACAGTTTTAATTCTTCTTTTCCGATTTGGATTCCTTTTATTTCTTTCTCTTCTCTGATTGCTGTGGGTAAAACTTCCAAAACTATGTTGAATAATAGTGGTGAGAGTGGGCAACCTTGTCTTGTTCCTGATCTTAGAGGAAATGGTTTCAGTTTTTCACCATTGAGAACAATGTTGTCAGTGGGTTTGTCATACATTGCCTTCATTATGTTGAGGTAAGTTCCCTCTATGCCTACTTTTTGGAGGGTTTTATCATAAATGGGTGCTGAATTTTGTCGAAAGTTCTTTCAGCATCTATTGAGATGATCATATGGTTTTTCTCCTTCAGTTTGTTATATGGTTTATCACATTGATTGATTTGCATATATTGAAGAATCCTTGCATCCCTGGGATAAATCCCACTTGATCATGGTGTATGATCCTTTTAATGTGCTGTTGGATTCTGTTTGCTAGGATTTTGTTGAGGATTTTTGCATGTATGTTCATCAGTGATATTGGCCTGTAGTTTTCTTTTGTTGTGACATCTTTGTGTGGTGTTGGTATCAGGGTGATGGTGGTCTCACAGAATGAGTTTGGGAGTGTTCCTCCCTCTGCCATATTTTGGAAGAGTTTGAGAAGGATAAGTGTTAGCTCTTTTCTAAATGTTTGATAGAATTCACCTGTGAAGCCATCTGGTCCTGGGTTTTTTTGTTGGAAGAGTTTTAATCACAGTTTCAATTTCAGTGATTGTGATCGGTCTGTTTATATTTTCTATTTCTTCCTGGTTCCGTCTCGGAAGGTGGTGCTTTTCTAAGAATTTGTCCATTTCTTCCAGGTGGTCCATTTTATTGGCATATAGCTGCTGGTAGTAATCTCTCATGATCCTTTGTATTTCTGCAGTGTCAGCTGTTACTTCTCCTTTTCCATTTCTAATTCTATTGATTTGAGTCTTCTCCCTTTTTTCCTTGATGAGTCTGGCTAATGGTTTATCAATTTTCTTTATCTTCTCAAGGAACCAGCTTTTAGTTTTATTGATCTTTGCTATCATTTTCTTCATTTCTTTTTCATTTATTTCTGGTCTGATCTTTATGATTTCTTTCCTTTGGCTAACTTCAGGGTTTTTTTTTTTTCTTCTTCTTTCTCTAATTGCTTTAGGTGTAAGGTTAGGTTGTTTATTTGAGATGTTTCTCGTTTCTTGAGGTAGGATTTTATTGCTGTAAACTTCCCTCTTAGAACTGCTTTTGCTGCATCCCATAGGTTTTGGGTCATCGTGTTTTCATTGTCATTTTTTTCTTGGTATTTTCTGATTTCCTCTTTGATTTCTTCAGTGATGTCTTGGTTATTAAGTAGTGTATTCTTTAGCCTCCATGTGTTTGTATCTTTTACAGATTTTTTCCTGTAATTGATATCTAGTCTCATAATATTGTGGTCCAAAAACATACTTGATATGATTTCAATTTTCTTAAATTTACCAAGGCTTGATTTGTGGCCCAAGATATGATCTATCCTGGAGAATGTTCCATGAGCACTTGAGAAGAAAGTGTATTCTGCTGTTTTAAGATGGAATGTCCTGTAAGTATCAATTAAGTTCAACGTGTTTAATGTATCATTTAAATCTTGTGTTTCCTTATTTATTTTCATTTTGGATGATCTTTCCATTGGTGAAAGTGAGGTTTTTACAGTCCCCTACTATGATTGTGTTCCTGTCGATTTCCCCTTTTATGGCTGTTAGCATTTGCCTTATGTACTGAGTTGCTCCTATTTTGGGTGCATAAATATTTCCAATTGGTATATCTTCTTCTTGGATTCATCCCTTGATCATTATATAGTGTCCTTCTTTGTCTCTTGTAATAGTCTTTTTTTTTAAAGTCTATTTTGTCTGATATGAGAATTGCTACTCCAGCTTTCTTTTGTTTTCCATTTGCATAGAATATATTTTTCCTTCCCCTCACTTTCAGTCTGTATGTGTCCCTAGGTGTGAAGTGGGCCTCTTGTAGACAGCATATATATGGATCTTTTTTTTTTGTATCCATTCAGCCAGTCTATGTCTTTTGGTGGGATCATTTAATCCACTTACATTTAAGGTAATTATCGATATGTATGTTCCTATTACCATTTTCTTAATTGTTTTGGGTTTATTATTGTAGGTCTTTTCCTTCTCTTGTGTTTCCTGCCTAGAGAAGTTCCTTTAGCATTTGTTTTAAAGCTGTATTGGTGGTGCTGAATTCTCTTAGATTTTGCTTCTCTGTAAAGGTTTTAATTTCTCTGTCAAATCTGAATGAGATCCTTGCTAGGTAGAGTAATCTTGTTTGTAGGTTTTTCCCTTTCATCAGTTTAAATATGTCTTGCCACTCCCTTCTGGCTCGCAGATTTTCTGATGAAAGATCAGCTGTTAACCTTATGGGGATTCCCTTGTATGTTATTTATTGTTTTTCCTGTGCTGCTTTTAATATTTTTTCTTTGTATTCATTTTTTGATAGTTTGATTAATATGTGTCTTGGCATGTTTCTCCTTGGATTTAGCCTGTATGGAACTCACTGCGCTTCCTGGACTTTATTGACTATTTCCTTTCCCATATTAAGGGAGTTTTCAACTATAATCTCTTCAAATATTTTCTCAGCCCCTTTCTTTTGTTCTTCTTCTTCTGGGACCCCTATATTTCCAATGTCTGTGCGTTTAATGTTGTCCCAGAAGTCTCTGAGACTCTCATCAATTCTTTTCATTCTTTTTCTTTATTCTGCTTTGTGGTAGTTATTTCCACTTTTTTATCTTCCAGGTCACCGATGCGTTCTTCTTCCTCAGTTATTCTGCTATTGATTTCTTCTAGAGAATTTGCAATTTCATTTATTGTGTTGTTCATCATTGTTTGCTCTTTAGTTCTTCCAAGTCCTTGTTAAACGTTCCTTGTATTTTCTCCATTCTATTTCCAAGATTTTGGATCATCTTTATTATCATTACTCTGAATTCTTTTTAGGTAGACTGCTTATTTCCTCTTCCTTTGTTTGGTCTGGTGGTTTTGTACCTTTCTCCTTGATGTGCTGTTTGTTTCTCTATCTTCTCACTTTGCTTAACTTACTGTGTTTGGGGTCTTCTTTTCACAGGGTGCAGTTCTGTAGTTCCTGTTGTTTTTGGTGTCTGCCTCCCATGGCTAAGGTTGGTTCAGTGGGTTGTGTAGGCTTCCTGGTGGAGGGGACTAATGCCTGTGTTCTGGTGGATGAGGCTGGATCTTGTCTTTCTGGTGGGCAGGACCGCGTCCAATGGTGTGTTTTGATGTGTCTGTGACCTTACTACGATTTTAGGTAGCCTCTCTGCTAATGGGTGGGGTTATGTTCTTGTCTTTCTAGTTGTTTGGCATAGGGTGTTCAGCACTGTAGCTTGCTGGTCATTGAGTGGAGCTGGGTCTTAGCGTTGAGATGGAGATCTCTGTGAGAGCTTTCAGCATTTGATATTACTTGGAGCAGGGATGTCTGTGGTGGCACAATGTCCTGATCTTGGCTCTCCCACCTCAGAAGCACAGACCTGACAAGTGGCCAGAGCACCAAGACCCTGTCAGCCACACTGCTTAGAAGAAAAGGGAGAAAAAAAGAAAGAAACAAAGAAAGAAATAGAATAAAATAAAGTTTTTAAAAATAAAAAAGATATTATTTAAAATAAAAAAAATTAAAACGTAATAAAAAAATGGACAGACAGAACCCTAGGGCAAATGGTTAAAGCAAAACTATACAGACAAAATATATATATGTACATATAAAAAAACAAGAAAGAGAGCATCCAAATCAATAAACAAATCTACCAATGATAATAGACTGTAAATACTAAACTTAGATAAACATAGAACCAGAAACAAATTAGATGCAGAAAGCAAACCCAAGTCTACAGTTGCTCCCAAAGTCCACCGTCTCAATTTTGGAATGATTTGTTTTCTATTCAGGTATTCCACAGATTCAGGGTACATCAAGTTGACTGTGGAGATTTAATCCGCTGCTCCTGAGGCTGCTGGGAGAGATTTCCCTTTCTCTTCTTTGTTCGCACAGCTCCCGGGGTTCAGCTTTGGATTTGGACCCGCCTCTGCGTGTAGGTCGCCTGAGGGCGTCTGTTCCCGCCCAGACAAGATGGGGTTAGAGGAGCACCTGATTAGGGGGCTCTGGCTCACTCAGGCCACGGAGAGGTCGGGGTACAGAATGCAGGGAGATCCTGCAGCGGCAGATGCCAGCATGACGTTGCAACAGCCTGAGGCGTGCCGTGCGTTCTCCCAGAGAAGTTGTGCCTGGATCATGGGACCCTGGCAATGACGGGCTGCACAGGCTCCCGGGAGGGGCGGTGTGGAGAGTGACCTGTGCTTGCACACAGGCTTCTTGGTGGCGGCAGCAGCAGCCTTAGCGTCTCATGCCCGTCTATGGGGTCTGAGCTGATAGCAGTGGCTTGCGCCCATCTGTGGAGCTCGCTTAGGCAGTGCTCTGCCTTCTATGGGCACACGGGGCAGGAATCCCCTCTCCTCATGCACCCCAAAACAATGGTCGCTTGCCTCTTAGGCAGGTCCAGACTCTTTCTCGGACTCCCTCCCAGCTAGCTGTGGCGCACTAGCCCCTTCAGGCTGTGTTCACGCCGCCAACCCCAGTCCTCTCCCTGCGATCCGACCTCCGAAGCCCGAGCCTCAGCTCCCAGGCCCCGCCCGCCCCGGCGGGTGAGCAGACAAGCCTCTCGGGCTGGTGAGCGCTGCTCGGCGCCGAGCCTCTGTGCGGGAATCTCCCCGCTTTGCCCTCTGCACCCCTGTGGCTACGCTCTCCTCTGTGGCTCCGAAGCTCCCCCCTCCGCCTCCCGCAGTCTCTGCCCGCAAAGGGGCTTCCTAGTGTGTGGAAACCTTTCCTCCTTCACAGCTCCCTCCCACTGGTGCAGGTCCTGTCCCTATTCTTTTGTCTCTGTTTTTTCTTTTTTCTTTTGCCCTACCCAGGTACATGGGGAGTTTCTTGCCTTTTGGGAGGTCTGAGGTCTTCTGCCAGTGTTCCGTAGGTGTTCTGTAGGAGTTGTTCCACATGTAGATGTATTTCTGATGTATTTGTGGGGAGGAAGGTCATCTCCACATCTTACTCCTCCGCTATCTTGAAGGTCTCTCCCATTGCTCTTTCTAGTTTGAGGCCTGTTGATCGTCGTCAGCCCAGATGTGTACGTGTGTACCAACACTGGCCTACTAATCTCACAGAGGTGTTAGGACAATGAAAGTGTAGGAATAGATTTGAGTGGGATTTGGATAAAAAAATTAGTGGCATGAGGTTTTTTTAACATTTGCTAAAACATAAGAAATAATTAAGGAAAGAGATTTTTTACACAGCAGCCTTTCAGTTAGCCTCAGATTTTCTCAGAGGAGAATGATTCTGTATTATATGATGTATATTGCTTGTTTTGAATACTACACAGTTGGATCATAAGTGGCTACTTATATGGATAGAGGTCCAGGAAGCTGAAAGCCTCAGTCCTTCCAGAAGAAACAGTTGAGGGAGATGGGTGAAATGCTGAAGGTGTCCTTGATAAAAATGACAAGACATTGTAGGTGAGTTTAGTGGCATTGTGCATTTTGTTGAAATCCCTACATTTGGAGTGGAGGAGAGTGAACAGTGGGGTGGGCTTTTTCACCAAGAGCCACTGATTTTGGTCATACAGTAAAAATTGATCTATTTTTATATGTTTGCCTGAGGCATAGAACTTGAAAACCTTCAGGCATAGAAACAAGATTGTCTTTGAGTAGCTCCAAATTGCTATTCACATTTCTATTTTATGTCTGCAAGGGGAACACTCAATAAATTTGGGTTTAGAATGTAGTGGGGAGGAATCAGAGCTGATGAATTCCAAGCTTACATAAACTAAGGTTCTCAATCCTGGGTGCTTTTCTTTCTCCCTGTTAGTAGACTTAGTAAAACAAGACAGATGTTTTGAGTCCTCCTAACTCCTATCTCATTACTCATGGATTTTGGAGACAAGGCATTGCAATTCCTTGTTGAAATAGAAGAGGATTTAGTGGGCTAGGATATGAGGGGGCAAGAGGGTGAATAGAGGTGGGAGCAGCACGTCAAGCACATGACTCGTGTTCATAGGAAATGTAAAAGTGAAGCACAGAATTCAGCCCCTTGCAGTAACCACAAGCAACTACCACTCTTAATTTCCTGAAGACACTGCAGGAACTCAATGTTCACAGCCTTCCTGACCCTGAGAGTTTAATCTCAGAGAAGGATCAGATCAAATGCTTGTTGGTTTGTCTTAGCACTCATATGTATCTAGTGGTGTTGACTTTTTAAAATTATGAAACTTGAGCAACTTTACTGAATCAAACATTGTGGATATCTAGCACTCTGAGTGCCTGTCTGACATTTTTCAGTTACAATCATGGTTTTATGTGGCTTGAGGTTATCTCACAAATATATTTCTTTTGGTTGTTTCTAGTGATTACATAGGCATCCAGCCTGTTAATATCCAGTGGTGTGTTTAGCCATCCCTTAGCTATTGATCATTTGGAATCTTTCATGAAATGTCTTGTAACCATTCCCATCTTGCACCAAACCTCACTCATCTTTCAAGGTCCATGTTTAATATTACCTCCTCCATGATACCTTTTTTCTCCCCAACCCCACCCCACTCCACCCCCATGGAATGAAATTGGTTCTTCTTCTTTGCTGCTGTAGTTCTTTGTCTTTATCTTACATATAGTTGCCTTCCCTGCTACATTATGGGATCCTTGAGGAGTGGGATTGGGTCTTACACGTAATTGAATCCCCTAAACATATAACATGGTGATTTACAGATATACATATACAGTAGATGAATATTTAAATAGCAATATAATGAACATTTTTGCATAAATTACTTTTATTTATTTTGGATTGTATCCTTGGGGATGTATTCCTGCAAATAAAATTACTTGGGCAAAGAGTTGTGTTTCAGAAATATCACCAGCAATTTACATGGCAAGACAGATAATAAACATTGCCATCAGCAATTTACAGGGTGACCTGTTTCCTGATAGTGCTCTTTATTATATGTATATACCTACCAAGGTTTTTGGGAAACTGTGTTTTAATTTGTATTATGCAGAGGTCACATGTTTTGTCATGTAATTACATACTCAGTATGTTTCCTACTGTGAATGTTGTCCATTTTTTGACCATTCATCTAGTGAGCTTCATACATTGATCTCATATGTTTCATTATTTATTTATATATTCTGACTGGTGTGTTTTAAAAGTTCTGCTCAATTGCATAATTTTCTCTTTCGGTTGTTTCCTTTTTGATCTTCATTTTGTTATAGTACAGTGTGCACAAGTTTTTTAGTCATATTTGAACACATCATCTTGGCTTTGATGTTACCTTCATTTTTTCAATGGCTACACTAGCTAGATAAACAATGCTATTTATTTTTTTTTCTAGTTTCACAGTTTAGATTTTTATGTTTAACTTTTGATCTGGAGTTTACTGAAATATATGATGTGAGGTACATATCCACATTTATTTCTCTTTTTATGGATACACACTTTTCCCAATAATATTTATTTGTTAGTGCTTCCTTTACTGTATGTGTATATATATGTATGTGTATGCATGTTCTTTCTAGCCAACTGGAGACGTTTTTATGTATTTGGTTCTCTTTCTCTAAAATATGCTATTTCATTGATCAATCTTTGTTTTTAACCCAATGCCAGAAGGTCCTTTTTATATGTATGGATTTTTAATAAAGTTTAAAACTTGAGAGGCTATCTCCATCATTACTAAAAATAATATTTTGGGGCATTTTTGTCTTCTTATTCTTCCAGGTGAATTTCACTATAAATTTGTCATAGTCTATAAAATATCCTGGAGAATTTTAAATTGATATTGCATTAAATCTATACATTAACTTAAAGAGTCTCATCTTTCTTATATTTTAGCCTTGCTGTTTGGGAGCAAGGTGTGTCTTTCCATTTCTTTATTTCTCCAATTATGATTTTATCATTTGTTTTGAATACATTTCTTTTATCATTATTAAATTTTTCAAAGTACTTTTAAATTAATGATCTCATCCAGTGCTTACCAGGGCTCTCTGCTGTAGGTCAGTAGAAGGATTTAGATGCAGCCAAGGATGACCAATCTATAATGGACTTTTTCCCCTAGTACTCATCAGGATTACTTTTATTGGTAACAGATTTATTGAGATGTAATTCACATACCATAAAATACACACATGTGAATGTGTGTACATTCAAGAGTTTTTAGTATATTCAGAATTGTGCAACCTTCACCATAATTTTAGAACATTTCATCACCAAAAAAAGAGAGAAAGGCTGAGAAACTTGTAAACATATGGGAATATCAAATAATGGTGGACATTGAAATAAAGGAACAATAAGGTCCTTGGCAACATAAGTGTCAAAAGTTTAAGACCTATTAAAAGTATAAGTCCATAAATTTTTAAAGATCAGATAGCTTTTAATCAAAACAAACAAACAAACAAACAAACCCCCATACCTACCATTCCTGCACCACTCCTCAAGACCTTGGCAACCACTAATCTACCTTCTGCCTGTGTAGATTTTCCTGTTCTGGACCTTTCATATATATGGAATCATAAGACAAAAAATGGACTTTTAGGGAGAAGCCAAAGCAACATTTATTAAGCACCTAAATATCTGTTAAGCACTTTGTATATTTTTTCTTATTTAATCTTCAAAACAGTCATTTAATTTAGGTAAAATTATTTCCATTTTAGATAAGGGAATTGATGGCAGAGAGGTTGAAAAAATTGTCTGAGATTATAGGGTTAGAATGTGACATAACCTGGACACTTTAACCTGATCTTTGACTGAGCTTTTCTACCTTAAGGTGGCTAGGAAGTTTGGAAACATCCCTCCCATGCTCTTACCTCAGTGCCTCGCACTAAGACCAAACACCAATATGACATTTCTGTCACTGTGAGGGCTGAGAGAGCAGAGTAGGAAGGAGTGGTTTGTATAGTCTAGATTCATGGAATTACAGAAATTTTCTCTTTCAGCATCCCTCAGTCAGATATTGAGAATGACCAATGATGTGTGTACAGTTTAACTCACAGAGCCATGGGAAATTAGAGTTCAAAGCTGGAAAGAGCCTCAGAGACCACCTAGTCTAGCTGCTTCATTTTGTTGATGAAGAAACTAGGACCCAGAAAGAGCAAGATACTTTCTCAAGATCGTATAGCTCAAATATAGCGACAGAGGATGACGCTGTTATTTCATCTGTTATTGAAAGAATGAATGTACCAAAGGTGAAAGTCCTATCCAGAAAAATTTCAGAAAACAAATTAAGGGGAAAGCCAGATAGTGATGTGAAAAGGTCACTGAATTAGGTCAAGGAGATCTGGGTTCCAACACCAGCTCTGCCACTAATTCATTGTGAGACCTTAGACAAGTCTGTTAACCTCTCTGGACTTCTGTTTCTTCGTCTGGAAATATGTGGGTTGGAATATATGATCTTTTGGAAGACTGCACTGAGAGAGTGACATGGACATATATACACTACCAAATGTAAAATAGATAGCTATTGGGAAGCAGCCGCATAGCACAGGGAGATCAGCTCGGTGCTTTGTGACCACCTAGACGGGTGGGATAGGGAGGGTGGGAGGGAGGGAGACACAAGAGCGAAGAGATATGGGGACATATGTATATGTATAACTGATTCACTTTGTTATAAAGCAGAAACTAACACACCATTGTAAAGCAATTATACTCTAATAAAGATGTTTAAAAAAAGAAATTTTATTGAATAAGTAAACAAGTGAACTTTTATTTAAATTCTAAATGTTATGCTATTTTTGGAAGATTCCCAGTGAGCTACATAACTGAAGAAAAGACGGGTAACCAAAAAATTTTTCTTAAAGAGCTGGTACTGTAAATTTACATGAATACATTTTTTAAACATGAAAGGTTACTTCTTCAACAAATAAGAGGAGTGCCTGATTATTTCCTATAAGTACATATCCAAGACACATTAGCCAAGTTAATAACATACCCATTCTGGCTGTTATATTGACTCTACTTAATGCAGTAGCATGTGCAGATGGGGAGTATCAAATCATTTCCTTAATACAGTCTTAATTTTGTATGTTTATTTCTTTGGGGAAGAAAAAGCAATTCAATCTTATTTTAAGGGGAAAATATTTCACTATGTTCTAAAGACTAATAGAGAGTCATTTATTCATTCAACTAATATTTATTGAATGCCTACAATGGATACAGACATCAAGGAATAGTGTTAGCCTAAAATGGGAAATTTAAAAAATGATTCAAGGACGTGAAACTAACGTTGAAAACCTGTCTTTTTTGTGGTTCAAGATACATGTACAACCGAGAGCTGTTTGTTTAAGCCTTCACAGGTTGAAACTTTCACAGTGGAGAGGCAGAACAGATGATGTGTGTGTAGGGGGTGAGTGGGAGGGCAAAGAGTGCAGCTCTGTAAGCAGGAGCTGAAGCAGGCAGCAGAAAATGATCATATTGATGCATTCCTCCTCCCTCTCCCACCTCCCATGATGGAAGAATAATAGGGATCCGTTCCATGTGTATTGTATCACCCTTCAGAGTTTACGGAGTGTTTTCACATTCATTATCTTATTTGATCCTCATGCCAACCCTAAAAGAGAGCCATGGTGGATATTGTTTTTTCCATTTTCAAGATGAGAAAATATGGGGCTCAAAGGGGGTAAGTGGCTTTTCCACTGAAAGACAATACAAATTAGCACCAGGACTAGAACTCATGTCTTTTGTCTCTCCAAACAGTGTTTTATCCATTGTCTCCACTCAGCCCAGGATTTTCTCCTCCAATCTTCCCATTTTGGAGGTATAGGTTGAATATTCGCCTGGGCAGGCTGCTGTGCTAAGCAGCAGGAGTTTACTCCAACAGTTTGGGTAGAACACAAAGGAGTGTATTGCTACCACAAGTAAAAGATGCTTCTTTCATCTGCTCTGGCCAAAACTGCTGTGTGTGGGGGGTGTGTGTGTGTCTGAGGGATGGTTAGGGGGTGGAACATGGAGATTATACTTCAGCCAGTCTCTCTAAGGTTCACTGCTGTTGGTCTAAAACGCTAATAGTATACAAAAAACAATACCTCTGCTTCCATTTAGTGAAATGGAGAAGAAAAAAAAATAGTAAATACATAAGTAGGAGTGGTCATAAAGGAATAAAGAGAGTAGAAGTCAGTGAGCAATTAATATGTACCAAGTGTTTTACTTAACATATTTAGTTTAACCTTCGCTATTGCCCCATAACATACGTCTTATTAGTGCCCTTCTTTTACAGATTAGTGCACTTAGGTAGGTTAAGTCCTAAGTCACAGAACGAGTGATCTCCAAAACCAGGATTCAAATAGGTCCATATAGCTCCAGAATCAGACACCTCAACTACTACACCAAATAAAGAACCTATGTTTTCTGGTGAATTGAAACAGATAGGCTTTTTTTTTTTTTTTAATCAAAGTTGGGAGAGCCCTCTGAGGTTTCCTTGTCCACACTCTCACCAAATACAGGAATCCCTTCTAAACACCCCTCGCTGATGGCCATCCAGTGAAACACAAGGGCTCTGATTTAGTTTAAATTGTATAAATGGAGATGGATCTGTATGGATTTATCCCTTCTCTTGTTTGGTGCTTCATCCAGGGTAAGACCCAGGCATTTGTGTGAGGGAGCAAGTCAGCATTAGAAATATCCTGTGACCACAAGAGAGGGGAACAGAGTCCATGCGCTTAGCCTCAGTGCCACCTGACCCCTACTATTTTGTGACCTGGCCCTTTGCTCAGACGGATCTGACCAAGTCCTTGTGGAATTTGCAGTTAGTTTTGTGCAGCTGCATAACCTTTGCCCCAAGCATGGTTAAAGGAATCAGTCAGGTGATGATCAGACAACAACTTCATGAATCTTTCTGTTGCTCTTTCACAGGATCCAAATGATACCTGATAACCTTGAGTTCAGTTTCTGATGGCCATTTCAGGGCATTCTGATTCTGCAACAATCTACCAGTGAAGAGGTGATCAAGGTCCTGGAAAACCCTTTACTTACCAAGCAAAATAGTGAGTGTTTGTGACTTCTACTTTTTCAGAAACAATGTCACTAATACTGAAGGGAGGAGGGGGCTGTCTGTCACGATGAAATCAGTTGACATATTTACTATATTGTTACTTCATCTGCAATAATTCCTTGAGATTGATTTGGAAAAGTGAGGGAGGGTGAAATGGAATTCCATACCCCCAAATTTTCTAAGAGTTTGTAGTGCTGTATCAGTAAAGTACATCTCTCTCTCTCTCTTTTTTAATTTAATAGTCTCTTATTTTTTAAAACATTTTTATTGGGGTATAATTGATTTACAATGTTGTGATATATATATTAGTAAAGAACATCTCTTGATGACATCTGTTTTTCTTTCTACTTCATTTATTCCTTCAACAAATATTAAGTGTCTTTTGCATCCTAGGCCTTTACTCTCTTACTTCTGTGTTCCTTTTGCTTTCTGAATTTTCTTTACCTCTTTTTCCTTCCCCTTTTTTCTCCTATCGTTACTTTCCCAATGTTATGCTTGGGAAATAGTGATACTATTTGGGAAGGTGTTTAAAGTGAGATTGTAGACGCAGGGAAGGGTTGGAGAGTGCTGTGGATTCATGTGTTTTGAGTGGGACTGTTTTACCCGTATCATCCAGTTTTCTATTATTTCCTCACTTAAAGCATGTCAAAAGCACTCTTACCTCATCAAGGATAATACCCAGCTTGTGTTGATGGAGAATTCATCTACATTGATTGATCTCATCCTTCTGGGCGTGACAGATAACCCTCAGCTTGGGGTCCTAATATTTGGAGTCTTCCTTATTGTTTATATTGTCACTGTGTTGGGGAATCTAGGCCTGGTAGTCCTGATCGGAGTCAGTCCCTGCCTCCACACCCCCATGTATGTTTTCCTCTCTAATCTGTCCTTTCTTGATGTCTGTTTCTCTTCTGTCATGATCCCAGAGACTTTAGCAAATTTGTTTTCTAAGTTGCAGGCTGTTTCTTTCCTTGGATGTGTGACTCAAATGGGCTTGTTCATAATCTTTGCCTCTGCTGAATGCAACATTTTGGCTTCCATGGCCTATGACCGCTATACTGCCATTTGTCACCCACTGCTCTACCACATCACCATGTCTAGAGTTCGTCGTCTCGAATTGGTAGCAGGATGCTACCTTGGTGGATTAGTTAACATGGTTTCTGTGACAACTTTCATCACACAACTATCGTTCTGTCAACCACATGTCCTTCCTCACTTCTGTGACATCCCTCTACTGTCGGCACTGGCTTGCTCAGACCCCTGGGTCACCCAGATCTTGATTGTTGGCTGCGGAGGATTCACCCTGATCACCTCCATTATGGTAATCCTTGTCTCCTACCTGTCTGTCCTCAAGACTATCCTGAGAATTCCCTCAGCTTCTGGCAGGCAAAAAGCTTTCTCTACCTGTGCTTCCCACTTGACTGCTGTTGGCCTATACTATGGAACAACTATGTACACCTACTTGCAGCCCTCTCAACGTGGATCCCAGGCAGGAAATCAGATGGTCTCAGTGTTTTATGCAATGGTGATCCCAGTGTTAAATCCTCTCATCTACAGTTTGAGAAACTAGGAAGTGAAAGTTGCTCTACAGAAAATATTGAAGAAAAGTCCCTAATCTCCCATTCTGTGTCTCCAAAATGTAATATGTTCTATGAAGACTTGCTCACAGTTCTATTCACAGTGTTTTCCTTACCTGCGAATAAAGCCTTTTAAGAATAATTGAATTGCTCTGGCTAAGTGTTTAGGTGTAGGTGCTTAGATAAACAGCAATATGATAGGGAGAAATTGTATGGACAAAATGATGTGTATTTTCTGAAACAACTGATAAGAAATACTTTAAGAGAAGGAAATAATGTATGTGGGTATGAATATGTCAATCTGAGTTGTGAACGAGTATAACACTAGTCATGAGTTAATTCCAAGATAACAAGGTTAGAAAACAATGTAATTTGACTATAAGTTATAGAAGAGAACATTGATTCCTTTGCTTTACCACTCATGTACTTATATAGAGGATTTCCTTGATATCCCTTAGGCTGAGTTAATTTAAATCCATATCTTTCATAAGGACTCAGAATATTCCTAGATGTGTGTTTTCCAAATGCTCTACGATATCTGCCACAGTGAAGCTGTAAAATGTAAGTCTATATATGAATTCACATGTGCAATTATTGAGATTTACAGGGATAAATCTTAAAGAGAGCAGTACTCAGCCAAACAAGAGATTGGTTTCACTAGCTAGACTAGGATTTGAAGATCCTTTGCAAGGAACGATGGATCATTTATTAATGAAATTCCAGGCCTGAATTATAGCGATGGGGTTTTTTTATGCAAAGTTTGAATGGATCTGAGCCAAGTCCATTAGTATTTCTGAATATACTTCCAATAGGAAACACAAGTGTAAGTAGAACCCAAGTTAATTTATTAGTCCATGGCTAGTCCTCAGAATTTGTAAAGATGCACCAAATGCATGGATATTGCTATCTTATCTAAATATGTTGAACAACAGGCTATCTGTAAAAACAAACAATCCTATATCTGAAGAATATAAAACCTTAATATCTTACTTTTATAGATGAGGAAATCAAGGCCAAGACAAGGGAAAGTGACCAATATCAAACAACTAGTTGGGGAAAAGTAATTGAGTGGCTCAAGCTGCAAGGAAAAACAGAAAGTAGTATTTAGCTACATTTAGGTTAGATGCAATTTTTGGGCCTCAAGAATGGTTTTGCCTCTGCCTCTATTCCCAGAAACTGCCTAGCCTTAGTAGCCATCTGCCAAGGACTCCTAAAACCCAGTTGTGAGGGAATGTGGTTTATTTGGTAGCTGTGTGAAAACCAATCCCCTTAGAGCTCCAGATCATTATATCTAGTTACCAAGTAGAGCCTCCACTTGGAAGTTCCTTGGGCACTTCAAACTTAATGTTCAGAAACTGAACTCTTCTAAACCTGCTCTCCTCTTTCCTTGTACCCTGAGTGAATGGCATCACCCAGTTTCTTAAGCCCAAAACCTGAGTGAGTCCTTGTTACTTCCCTCCCCTGTGGCTCCCTATATTTAATCAATTACCAAATCCTGTCAATTTTCTCTCCCAAATGCCTCTTGAATTAGTTTCTTTTTCACTGCCACTGGCACTGTGCTGGATTATGGCACACTCCTTTCTTGCCTGGATTAGCAAAATAGTCTTTTATCTCCTCTCTATGAATCCACCCTGGATCCTATTAAATTTACTTTTCACATAACAAGCTCAGTGGTTTAAATGTAAATCCAACCAGATCAGCCTTCTCCTAACCTCCACACTGCTTACAACTTTTCCATGTTTCTCTTTGCCTATAACACATATTCCAAACTTCTAAATTTGGCATGTGAAGATCTTCAGGTCCTGCTCGCCCAAGTCCTATTCATTTTTAAAGTCCAAACTTAAATCCAATCTTCATTTCCAGATAACTTTTCTTGCACCTCTATTTTACCATTATGATGCTTGGCCTTATAAAATACTCTGTGCATTTTTCAGAATTTCTGTTTTGCTCACCTATGTTGAAACACTTTTGGAAAGATGGAGCCATATTTGGTTAATTTTTTTAATCTTCCACCCTAAGTCTAGCCTAAAGTTTGGTACCCGGTAAAGGCTCAAAAAACATTAGCAGAGTTGAAGTTCACTCCCAACTAACCCTTTTCCTTATTCACTTCATTTTGTCTACCAGACATTGTTACATTCTATCATGTAATGGAGGAGAGGTAGAAAATCTTACCTCTTGAGACATGATCATCTAGCTGAATCTCCTGGTTTTATGGATGTTTCCTGTTAACACTCAGCCCACAGTAGGGAACCTGAACCTCTTCTTCATTGCCCTTATCTTTTAGTTCTATACCACCCAGGCGTTTGCCTTTTAATCCCTTGTCCTCCCTGGATTTCTCTTCTTCTATGGTAACCAGCCCATGCGTATGATAGATTTCTTCCTGGAATAAAGATCATCCTTTTTGTAGGATTCAAGGTTAAAGACTCACAATCAGAACTCAGAGGTATAAGGGCCCATAGAGATCATTGAGAATTATGGGTTTTAATTTTTTAAGCATTGGAATTATTTCTTTAAGTGAATTCCAATGCAGAACAAAAAAATATAAAACAAAAGTGGAACAGATTTGGCTGGAAAAGTGTGGGGTGCCTATAGCCCCATTGCCTAGCACTCACCTCTCCCTCTCTGAGGCACTGCTCTAGAAACTCAATGACAGTCTGAAAACGCTAGGTTAATTGAAACTGCTCTTTTCACATATGAAGACACACAGTGTCCGCAAGGGAGAGCAGCATTCTCAGCTAGTCAGAGGGAGAGGCAGATTTGGAATTCAGGTCTCCTGATTCATACCACAGAATATTGTCTACTACCACATCCTCCTAAGCCCCTCTCATGATGTGAGATACTTAACACAGCTGGGAGTTTGGGACGAAATGGGCTTCTTCCTTGGCAAGTAGAAGTGTCACCTATCCTCTAAACAGCCCCAGTAAGACTAGAGACAGTTAAAACCTCATCAGCTTCATCATTTCTACACAGGGAATGGTAGATCTCAGGGGATAACAAACTACTTTAGTAATAGACGATCCTTACAGTCAGAACTGGCTATATGATTTGTAGCCCCAGTGCAAAATGTTAATGTGAAGTCCCTGTTCAAAAAGCAAGAAAAAGTGCTGTTAAAGGTATTCAGGTAAAAAGTTTTTTTCCTTTCTACTGGAGTGTCTCTCTCAACCTCTCATGGTGCTTAAAATTTTTCATTTAATGTCATACCCTCTCAGGCACAGGGATACTTGTGGGGCAAGTGTATAGCCTCACAAGTGCCCTGTGACCCCACCCTGTGATCTGATGCACACGTGTGGGGCCCACTGGCTGCTGGGTCCTCCTCCTACCTGCTGGACAGATGCATTGTACCCTGGTCAGGAGTGAGTAGGTAGAACCAGGCATATCCTCTTCCCATGGGTCAGCTGCCCCAACCCATGGTGGACAGGTGACCATCAAGGGTATTGCAACCTCTACACCAGGATGCACTAGGTACTTGGATCAGGGTGGGCAATGAGCCCTGCTGGGTGATCTGCCAAATGTGCAATGGCATTACCACCCTGGGACCAGGATGGCTGGCTGTCATCATGTCCAACCCTGAGATGTTGCAGGGCATGTGTACCTGACCCCAATCCTCCCTGGGCCCATGCCCAGATCCCTGAGAGTGGAGGGTTGCAGCGGTCACTGGGTGAGACAGAGAAGAAGAGGCTGGGTGGGGCCCTGAGTATTAATGGACAGGGAAGTGGGCAGTCAATAATCTGTCCCAGGGAGGTGAAGAAGCAGTGAAAGATGGGACTGTGTGCTAGCTGAGACTCCAAGCTTCAAGTGCCTACTCAATTATTCTATCACATTTTGGTTTGCACTTACAAAGCACAAATTCAAATTATTAAAATTAAGACAGTGGCACTAAACCCCAAGTACAAGGCTCTTCTAAGCTCAGGGTGCTGTACCACTGCACTGATCACATGTCCATGAAGCCAGTTCTGCTTAGAGAGAAGGATTTCTTTTATCTTTGTCAGGCAGTATAATGTAGTGGTTAAGAGCACAAGCTCTGATTCAGACTGCCAGACTTTGACGCCAACCTCCCTCACTTTCTAATTCTTTGACCTTAGACAAGTTACTTAACGTTTCTATTTCAGTTTTCTTATCTGTAAAATAAGGATAATAAGAATATCCTTATCCTTATTGTAGGATAATTTTCAGGTATTCAGTACAGGCATCAGGTTTTGTTTACTCTGGATCTGCTGTAGGCCTGTGTTCCAAATGGTATTTACCCAGCTTACACCGCATATAACCAGACTTAGTCTCCAGTGACTTCTCAGGCTTAAGGGAAAGTCCACTAGATTTATACAAACTGAGTGAGCCCAGCCAGCTGTCAGTGGTACAGTTTAGAGTTTCTTCTTTTACAGACTCAGGACCCATTTGAGTTAGTGTTAGGCTGTACCATACTGGATCTCAAAACTACCAAACTCAACCTCAGGGACCTCACATCTAGTTCTGCTGCTTCTCCAACAAGTTTTCAAGAAGAGGATATCCTCATTGTCTTATAAATAGTGGTTCTTAATTATAGGGCTAATGGAAAAGACTATCCAAGGCAATCTCTGGCGTTCCTATCTCAGTCTTGCTGCTGCAGCTCCAGACCTTAGGGACATGGACAGTCATGGAGTCAGAACTAGGCGTGAAACCAGTGGGGCCTAGGCCAGCCCTTCCAGAGGGAGCAAGGCCCCTCCCAGTGAGGGGATGAGGGATGGTGGGTGGAGGGAGGTCTATATAAGTTAAGGCAGCAACTCTGTCCCCTCAGATGTTATAACAGAATAATCACTGACCCCTCTCTGCATCTGCCGCTCAAAGTTGCAGGAGAAGCTAAGCCTTGCTTTCCAGGGAGCTCTCAGCATGTCTCCAAGCCCTCCATCCCGGCCCCGCATGTACACAGGGTGGGCGGCAGTCAGCTACACTTGGGGGGTGGGCTTCTCCAGCTATTCCAGGCTGGGCCTCCCTCCCCAGCACCGCTCCAGGTGGCGGTGCTCAGAGAAGCATTTCGTCTTGGTCTCCCTGACTGAAGGGCCCTGCTGAGACAGTTCTCAGCCACACTGAACTCAGCCAGAGCCAGTCCTCAGGCTGAATCGGGGGCCTGAGCAAATGCTCCGATACTGGGGGAAGGGTGGTGCTGGGGGTCCCAGTGACAGGATCCTACAGCCCCCAAAGGCTGAGCTGCAGAGTCCGGCTGGCTGTGTGGTTCCTAGCTATTGTCCAAGCCAAGGACATCTCAGGGACTCCTTTGGCCTGGAGCTGACACTTCTTCTGTCAGCCACTTGGGTTTCCTGGAGGATGTGGTCAGGGGTGTCCCATTCAGGGAGGAATGTCCCTGTCTGGCCTCCCGGATGTTGAGTGGCCTCCTGGTCAAGCCTCCATGGGTCAGGGAGACTGGCTGAAGCAAACCCACAATCCCTGCAAGGGGAGAAATCCTGGAGCTTGGAACCAGCTGAGGTCTGTCTCACACTGCACAAGTGGAGTTCTGGGACCCAGAGCACTAAACAGGGGCAGTAGGAACAGATATCAGGCTTCTGAAGGGGCAGAATCCATTTTGTAGAATTCTGAGAACATGGCTCGGCTGGGATTAATGGAAAACAGAAATAAGCAAGTCCATCAACAAATATTTTCTAAGTATTCATGGTGTATACAAACTTATTCTAGGCAGTATAGAAGCATAAAGAAGAGAATGGGGAGAGAGGTGAGAGATACTTAAGTATCTTTAAGTACTTAAAGAAAAAGTAAATATAAGTTTGTTTTACTTTATGTTTTTCTTGAAAAGGGATATGTGAAATGACTATTTAGAGCTCAATAAGTTCCCACTAACTTACATTTTAAATTTAGAGATGTGTTCCTACCTAAAAAAATGTAACCTCAATTCAAAACAACAATAAAGGTGTTAATTTCTCTTCAGTAAGAACTGCCACCTTTTCCACACATGCTGATTGACCTTGATAACTAATTGAATTATCTAAAATTACTTTTTTCCTGATTATAAAAGAGTGGCATGCTCATTATTGAGAAATTGGAAAATACGGAGAAATAAGAGGAATATAAATCAGCACCTGGAGAGAACCATCAGTACTTTGTTATATGTCCTTTTAGTGTTATGCTTTTTAATACATGCATACGTGCGTGTGTATGTGTGTGTCTATAAATGTATTTCTAGTGGAATAATAATGTAATACTATTTTGTGCCATGTCTTTTTCACTTAAAAATATGTTAGATAAATATGCATGTCGATAAGCATTCTTCCTCTTGAGTTTAATGGCTGCATAATACCCACTGTATGGATGAACTCTCATGACTAATTGTTAACAAAGAACTTTGAAAAGACTGATAAGAAGAACATCTAGCTTCTATCAATGTGCTCAAAGAAAGAGACAAAATACACAATTTGAATGTGACTACATTTTGTTAAATTCATATGAGCCTTGGCTAAATGAAGTTACTAGGAAGAAGAAGTATCTTCTATGATAAAATCTCATGTGAACACAAAGGCTTTAAATGATACTTTCATTTGAATAGGTGGAAAAGAGAAAAAGCTGATATTCTAAAAGATTTTACTAGACATTTTGCCTTAGATTATGGAGTTGAACATGCATATTATTTCAGTGTAGAACACTGAAACCAGCCTGTGCCAGCCACTGAGTGTCCATCCCAAGGATGTCAGGGGAAAAGCAGGTGAATGCCCTGGTTCTATAACCTAGGCTGAGAGCAGTCAGATGGGAGGCCAGTACAAGAAGGACTTGTACTTGCCCTGGAGCTGAGAGCCTTCTGAGGATGGTAAGGAAGTCAGGTGTTTGTGAATGCAGTGCAGAGGAAATTAAAGGCTTCAAAGTCACAGAGGATAAGGAGAAAAGCATAGCAGTTTAATCAAAGGAGGAGTATCACAAAAGAAGTGGTCAGTAGTGGAAGTTGCAGAATAGAGGGTAAAACATAAGAGCTGATAAGGACACTGGAGTTGATGGCCCTTGGTGCTTGGAAAACAAGTTGGACAGGATGCTGGCCATGGGCACAGTGAGTAAAGAAATCTAAGCAGGACAGAGAGATAAAAGGGGACTTACCCCAATGAAGATGACCAGCCAGTTTTGGTACTATAGTGATAGCATAGAGGAGGATGAGTAGCCCAAGAGAAGAGTTAAAATAAAAGTAAATCTGAGGAGGATCAGTCAGCTCTAGGAGAATGAACTTTGCCATAACACTGAAACTTCCTTCCATAGTTCCCAAAAGGCATCTGAGATAAACCTCCTAAGACACAAATTCAGGGATCTGAGAGATATTCTGGTTTGGTCCTCTAGTTTTGGTTCCTACTCAGAGTTGTCACAAAATCAGTATAGGCAATTTGCAGTTATCCCAAGGGGTAAAACCAATTTACATCATTTAAATTCATTTAAAGGCATGTTTAATTAACATAATATTTAATTCTACTTTAATTACTTTTAAGAACCCACATATTGCTTTGGGGAATTAGTAGAATTAGACAAAATTAGTGTGTCATAACATGGAACATGTTGGGAATCATTAGTCTAAACCATCTGGATAGATGGCTGTCTCCCTTTCTACTTGATAATTGCCAGTATTGAAAACCCTCCACCCACCCTCCCCTCCACCCACCTCCAGCAGGCATTTTCTTGAGAGCTAGGTGTTCTTGTGTTTATCCAACAATATTCACTCATCTTTAACTTGAACCTCTGATCAAGCCAAAAGCAACATAACCTCAGTTTTCTCATGTAAAACCTAAAGGTAATCACAGTTTCTTCCTGTCTAGGTTATTGAGGGAACTCAATAAGATAATGTACATAAAAAGTATTCAAGAAAAATTTGCCATTAGTAGTAAAACTTACACCTAAGGAGAACGTCAGGCAGTAGATCTTCATTTACACAGTTGAAAAAACAAGAAAACTATTTACAATAGCCAGGACATGGAAGCAACCTAAGTGTCCATCATCGGATGAATGGATAAAGAAGATGTGGCACATATATACAATGGAATATTACTCAGCCATAAAAAGAAACGAAATGGAGTTATTTGTAGCGAGGTGGATGGAGTTAGAGTCTGTCATACAGAGTGAAGTAAGTCAGAAAGAGAAAAACAAATCCAGTATGCTAACACATATATATGGAATCTAAGGGGGAAAAAAAAACAAGTCATGAAGAACCTAGTGGTAAGACCGGAATAAAGACACAGACCTACTAGAGAATGGACTTGAGGATATGGGGAGGGGGAAGGGTAAGCTGTGACAAAGTGAGAGAGTGGCATGGACATATATACACTACCAAACGTAAAATAGATAGCTAGTGGGAAGCAGCCGCATAGCACAGGGAGATCAGCTTGGTGCTTTGTGACCACCTAGAGGGGTGGGATAGGGAGGGTGGGAGGGAGAGAGATGCAAGCGGGAAGAGATATGGGGATATATGTATATGTATAGCTGATTCACTTTGTTATAAAGCAGAAACTGACACCCCATTTTAAAGCAATTATACTCCAATAAAAAAAGTTTTTTAAAAAAATTGAAAACTTAAAAATAAATAAATAAAATAGTGTCTTGTTCTATGATTCACATTCTTTATTTTATATTGTAAATCATTAAAAATATTCAGTTTATTTAAACTAAAAAAAATCAGTTCACCCATTTTTCTCACCTCTCACCCCTCACCTCTTACAACTGCAAATCCATTCTCTGTATCTATGACTTTTTTCTTTTTAATTTTGGATTCCACATATAAGAGACATCGTACAGTTTTAGTCTTTCTCTCTCTGGCTTATTTTATTTATCATAATGTCCTTGAGATCCATGCACGTTGTGGTAAATGGTAGCATATCATTCTTTTCTTTATGGCTGAATAATATTCCATTATATATATGTGTGTGTGTGTGTGTGTGTGTGTGTATATATATATATATATATATATATATACACATATATATATATAATTTCCTTATCCATTCATCCCTCAGTGAACACTTAGTTTGTTGCCATATCTTAGCTATTGTAAACAGTGCTGCAATGAACATGGGGGTGCATATTTCTTTTAGAATTAGTGTTTTCATTTTCTTTGGATAAATACCCAGAGGTAGAATTGCTAAATTACATGGTAGTTCTATTCTAATTTTTTGAAGACCCTCCATACTGTTTTTCATAGTCGTTGTACCAATTTACATTCCCACCAACAGTATATTAGTGCTCCCTTTTCTCCACATTCTCACCAGCACTTGTTATATATTCTCTTTTTGATAATAGCCGTTCTGAGAGGTGTGAGGTGATATATCATTGTGGTTTTGATTTGCATTTCCCTGATGATTAATGATGTTGAGCATCTGGTCATGTTCCTGTTGGCCATCTGTATGTCATCTTTGGAAAAATGTCTATTCAGATCTTCTGCCTATTTTTTTAAATCAGATTTTTTTTGCTATTAAGTTGTATGAGTTCTTTATATATTTGGGATATTAGTCCTTTATCAAATATATGTGTTTTAATCCTATTCAGTAGGCTGTCTTTTTATTTTTTTGCTGGTTTCCTTCCTTGTGCAGAAGCTTTTAAAATGATGTAGTTGCACTTGTTATTTTTGCTTTTGTCATTTTTGCTTTTGGTATTAGGTTAAAAAAATCATCACCAAGACCTATGTCAAGAAGCTTACCATCTATGTTTTATTCTTGAAATTTAATGTTTTCAGGTTTTACATTCAAGTATTTCATCCATTTTTAGTGAACTTTTTTTTTTTTTTGGTATGGTGTAAAATAGTGGTCCAGTTTCATTCCTTTGCGTGTGGCTGTCGAATTTTCCAACACCATTTATTAAAGAGAATGTCCTTTCTCCACTGTATACTCTTGGCTTCTTTGTTGTAAATTAATTGACCATATATGTGTGGGTTTATTTCTGGGCTTTCCATTATGTTTCGTTGATTTATGTGTCTACTTTTATGCCAATACCATACTGTTTTAATTATGATAACTTTATAATATGGTTTGAAATCAGGGAGTGTTTTAATCTTTCACGAGTTTGTTCTTTCTCAAGATTGCCTTGGCTATTCAGGGTAGTTTGTTGTTCCATACAAATTTTAGGATTGTTTGTTCTATTTCTGTGAAAAAATACTATTGGAATTTTGATAGAGGGTGCATTGAATCTGTAGATTGCTTTGGATAATATGGCCATTTTAACAATATTAATTTTTCTGATCCATGAGCACAGTATATCTTTCCATTTACTTCTGTTCACTTCAATTTTTTTGTTGTTGTTAATATCTTGTAGTTTTCAATATACAGATCTTTAACCTCCTTGGTTAAATTTATTCCTAGGTATTTTATTTGATGCAATTATAAATGAGATTGTTTTTAAAAATTTCTCTTTCTGATAGTTCATTATTAGTATATAGGAACATAACAGATTTCTGTATATTTATTTTGTACCCTGCAACTTTACTGAATTCGTTTAGTAGTTCTAGTAGTTTTTTAGTGGAGTTTTTAGGATTTTCTATACATAGTATGATGTCATCTGCAAATAGTGACAGCTTTAATTCTTCCTTTCCAGTATGGATGCCTTTTATCTCTTTTTATTTTCTGATTGCTGTGACTAGGACTTCCAAAACTATGTTGAATAGAAGTAGTGAGAGTGGGAATTCTTGCCTTGTTCCAATCTTAGAGGAAAAGCTTTCAGTTTTTCACCATTAAGAATGATGTTAGCTAAGGGTTTTTTATATATGACCTTTATTAAGTTGAGGTAATTTCTTCTATTCCTAGTTTGTTGAGTGTTTTTCTCATGAGTTTTGAATTTTGTCAAATATTTTTCTGCATCTCCTGAGGTGATCATGTGATTTTTATCTCTTGTTTTGTTGATATGGTGTATGTTGTTGATTGATTTTCATATGTTGAGCCATCCTTGCTTCCCAGGGATAAATCCCAGTAGGTCATAGTGTATGATCCTTTTAATGTGCTGTTGAGTTAGATTAGCTAGTATTTTCCTGATATTTGCATCTATATTCATTAGGATTATTGGCCTGTAATTTTCTTTTCTTCTAGCTTTTTTTCCAGGTTTTGGTATAAGTGTATACTTATGATACACTTATAAAATCAGTTTGGAAGTGTTCCCTTCACCTCAATGTTTTGGAAGAGTTTGAGAAGGATTGACATTAATCCTTTAAATATTTGGTAGAATTGACCAGTGAAGCTGTATGTCCTTGGCTTTTCTTTTTAAGGAAGTTTTTTATTATTGATACAACCGCCTTACTAGTCATAGGTCTCTTCAGATTTTCTGTTTCTTCATGATTTGGTTTTGGTAGGTTGTATGTTTCTCAGAATTTATTCTTTTCTTCTAGATTATCCAGTTTTCACATAATTGTTTGTAATAGTCTCTTATAATACGTTTTATTTCTGTGGCATTAGTTGTAATGGTTCTTTCATTTCTGGTTTTATTATTTGTCATCTCTATTTTTTTTTTCTTAGTGTAGCTAACGGTTTGTCAATTTCTTTGAGCTTTTAAAAAATCAATTCTTAATTTTGTTGATTTTTCTATTGTTTTTCTATTCTCTAGTTTGTTTATTTTTGCTCTAATCTTTATTATTTCCGACCTTCTGGTAACTTTGGGCTTAGTTTGTTCTTCTTTTTTCAGTTCCTTGAGCTGTAAAGTTAGGTGGTTTATTTGGGAGCTTTCTTTTTTAATATACACATTTATTGCATTAAACTTCCCTCTTTGTTTTGTTTTTGCTGCATCATATAAGTTTTGGTATGCTATCTTGTGTCTTGTTTTTATTTGTCTCAACATATTTTCTAATTTCCCTTTTGATTTCTTTTATGACCTGTTGGTTATTCAAGAATGTGTTGTTTAGTTTCCACATGTTTATAAATTTTCCATTTTTTCTTCTGCTATTGAGTTCTAGTTTCATTCCATTATGGTCAGAAAAGATACTTGGTATGATTCCAGTCTTCTTAAATTTGTTAAGGCTTGTTTTGTGACCTAACATGTGATTTATCCTGGGTAATGCTTCATGGACGCTTGAGAAGAATGTGTATTGTGTTGCTGTTGGATGGAAAGTTCTGCATATGTCTGTTAGGTCCATATATAGTGTTTTTGAGAGTGTCTCATTGTATAGCTTTTCTTACTATTTGCAGTAAGTATTGTATTATATATATGTATAACTTATGCAAGTCTACTGGTATCAACATTTTACCTATTTAAATGAAGACTAGAAAACTTACTTCCTTTTCCATCTCTTTACCCTCCTCCTCTTACTATGTAATTGTCTTAAATATTTTCTCTACATACTTTGAGAACCATATTAGGCAATGTTAAAGTTATATTTGCTCATATAATTTCTCTTTCCATTGTTCTTCCTTCTTTCCTAATATTCCAAGATTCCTTCATTTATCATTTCCATTCTGTTTAGAGAACTTCTCTTTAGCCGTTCTTAGGGTAGATCTACTAGTGAAAAATTCTTAGTGTTCCTTCATTTGAGAATATCTTGATTTCTCCTTCTTTCCTGAAGGATATTTTCACTGGATGTATGATTCTGAGCTGACAGTTCTTTTCTTTCAGCATTTGAAAAATATTTTGCCATTTTCTTCTGTCCTCCATCAGTTCTGATGAGGAATTCCTTATCATTTTAATAACCTTCTCCCTACTGATGAGGTGTTTTTCTCTGGCAGCTTACACACTTTTTCTTTGTTTTTAATTTTCAGGAATTTAATAATGATGTGTCTTGGCATGGACATTTTTGGTGTTTAGGATTTGCTCAGCTTCATGAATCTGTTGGCCTTCTGCCAAATTTGGGAAATTCTTAGCCATTATACCTTTAAACTTTTTTTTTTTTACTTTTTACCTTAAACTTCAAACTTTTTTATTCCCATCATCTTTCTCAATTCTTATGAGACTACAATGACATGAATGATAGTTATTTTGTTATAGTCCCACATGTTCCTGAGGGTCTGTTCATTTTTTAAAGCTCTATTTTCTCTCTGTTGTTCAAATTGGGTAATTTTAATTTTTCTATCTTCATGTTCACTGATTATTTCCTATGTCCTGTTCATTCTTCTGCTGATCTTATCTATTTAGTTTTTTATTTCAGTTATTGTATTTTTCAGTTTTAATATTTCCATTTAGTTCTTCTTTATATCTTCAATTTCTTTGCTGAGACTTTCTATTTTTGGTTGAGACTTCCTAATTTTTTCATTTGTTTCAAGTGTGTTTGTAATTTTCTGTTGAAGCATTATTATGATGAGTGCTTTTAATTCTCAAATCTCTGTCATCTTAAGGTTGGTATCTGTTAGTTGTCTTTTTTCATTGAAGTCGAGATTTTTCTGGTTCTTGGTATGATTTTTGGTTAAAACTCGGATATTTTTGTTATGTTATGATACTCTGGAGTTTATTTAAATGTGGGGTTTTAGTAAGCTTCCTCTGATATTGCTCTAGTTTTCTGATATTGTTCATATTCCCATTTGGTCTCTATTGATACAAGGCAGGGTGCAGATGAGATTTTCATTACTGATGGTCACTGGTCAGGTGTGGGAGTTTGATTTCTCTACTAGGCCTCCAGTGATACCACACTGACTGCAAGCGGGAGGGGCATCTCCTTCCTGCTCCCCTTGTGGTTTCCATGGATATTGTGGATGAGAGGATGTCTCATTACTGCCAAGTGTGGGTGAATGTCCCAAATCCCCGCTCTGATGCCACCCTGACAAGGGTGTCAAGACACTTTATAGCCTGAGGAAGGTGCAAGTCTACACTCTTCATTAACATTTGCTGGCAAGAGTGTGGGTGGGGCCAAAGATTTTCTGTGATGTGTAGTCAGAGTAGGACACTTATTGTCTAAAAATTTCTGTTTTGTTAGGTTGCCCCTTTTCTGGCCCTTTAGCTAGAGAGAGCAGGCTTTTCTTATTTCTTTATTTTCTTTTTTTATCAGTGTCCATTGGTGCTTCCAGATTTCCAGGTTCTCCATTACCTAGTCTGGGAATATGAAGAATAATGAATACTTAGGGAACTCTCCACCATGCCATTCCTTGGGTCCTGAGGTCCCAGGCCTATCTGTCTTTTCCCCTCCACTTTCAATATTTTAATGGTTGTTTTATACATAATATCCAAGGTTTTTGTCTGTACTTAGCCGGGTAAATTAGAAAAATTAAATAGATTTTATTTTTTCCAGAAGCAAAAATTCATAAAGATTTGAATAGTTAATTTATCTGTCTTTTCTTTTATGGCTTATCGGTTTGTGTCATACTTAGAGAGGTCTTCTCTACTCTGAAATGAAAGACAAGAGCTCCTATATTTTCTTCTAGTACTTTGTCTTAATTTTTTAATTTGCATCTTTGATCCACCTGAAATTTATTTTGGTTTATGGCATGAGATCAGGAGCCAACTCTTTTTTTTTCTAGTGGGAAACACATTTGTCTCAGCACCATTTATTAATTGAATCATCTCTTCTTCTTCCTACTGATTTTAAATGCCGTCTTTTCAATATACCAAATTCCAGTATGATTTGGGTCTCTTTACTTTATAATGCATAAGATGTTGTATGTCAGTTCCATTTCATTATTATTCTTTTGCAGAAAGGCCTTGTTTATTCTTCAATGATTTTTTTCCCAGAGGAATTTTAAAATAAGTTTGATTAATTAAAAAATTCCTATAGTGATGGATATGTGTCACTATGCATTTGTCCAAACACAGAGAATGTACAACACCAAGAGTGAACCCTAAGGTTAAACCCTTAGCGCTTTGGCTGATAATGATGTGTGAATGTGGGTTCATCCTTGGTTTAAGAAAAAGTATCATTCTGGTGAGTGATGTTGATAAAGGTGTCAGGTATGCATGTGTGGAGGCAAGGGGTATCTGGGAAATTTCTGTAACTACCTCCCAATGTTGTAAATGTCATAAACTTAAAAATGCTCTAAAAAATAAAGTTAAAAAAATTCCTGTTAGTGTTATAATAGGATCATGTTAACATTTTAAGTGAATTTAAACAGCAAAGTATGTCATCCCATTCATTTAACTTTGATGACCCAACGCAATGTTTTGTATTTTCTTTATGTGCTCCCTATACATTTCTAGTTATGTCTATTCCTAGAGTCTACTTCTTTTTTATGAACAAGACACTTTATTAAAGTTTTGTAAAAGATACAAAGCTTAGAAAACTTGATCCCTATCCTCACTCACCTGCATACTCATAAAGGGGATAAAGTTTGAAAACAAATAGTTATAGTACAAAGGAGAGAATAGAAAAAACTGTAAGTTAGTGGTTTTAAAAATTTTAAGTTGACATCTAAAATTTTTCATCAAATGTTTAAATAGCTGCAAAGTATATAATTTTTCAAAATATAGTATATGTTTACATTTTTAAATTGCTATGCTCTATTCAATAGCATTTATTTTTTATTTTTTATTGGAGTATAGCTGCTTTACAATATTGTGTTAGTTTATACTGTACAGCAAAGTGAATCGGCTATACATATACATATATTCCCTCTTTTTTGGATTTCCTTCTCATTTAGGTCACCACAGAGCATTGAGTAGAGTTCCCTGTGCTATACAGTAGGTTCTCATTAATTATCTATTTTACACATAGCATCAGTAGTGTATATATGTCAATCCCAATCTCCCAATTCATCCCACTCCACCCCTTTCCCCCTTGGTATCCATACGTTTGTTCTCCACATCTGTGTCTCTATTTCTGCTTTGTAAATAAGATTGTCTCTACCAATTTCTTCAGATTCCACATATATGCGTTAATATACGACTTTTGTTTGCTCTTATAGTTGCAATTGTAAGTGTTATGTTTTCTTTCATGACATTTTAAAAATGTGTTTAAAAAAATTAAAAAATTTAAAAATGTGTTTACATATGAACACTTGCATTTTTTAATTTTATTTTTGTGTTATTGGTCTTATTGATCTCTCCTATTTTTTAAAGGGTAAAATATGTTTATTCTTAAGTAAATAAACTGTAAGTTTGGATTAATTTTGAACGATATTATAAATCTTAATACAGAATGCTTGATAATACTTTCTCTGCTTTAGAAAAGGTGATTTAGCAATATTTATAGCTCTTATTTTTTTTCTATCTTATAGCATATTTATTTTAATGACCTTCTTAGGTCTAAATTACAAAGTTCCATGGTGGATTTATTTTTCCATTTCTTTTTTTTTTAAATTGAAGTATAGTTGATTTATAATATTGTTAGTTTCAGGAGTACAGCATGGTGATTCAGTATTTTTGTGAAATATTTCAACCTTACTAATAAGTTGAAAGAACAAAGAACTCCTGTATCTCCTTCACCCGTATTACTCGATGGCTAACATTTTAGCATATTGGTTCCATTTCTCCCTTTCTCTGTAGACACACACACCCACACACATGAACACACACAATCATTACTCTTTTTTTTCATTACTCTTTTTTATAAACCAATTGGTTTGATAGCAAAGTTCAGATATATGCCCAATCATCCCAAAATACTCCAGTGTGTACTTCTGAAAAGCAAGGATGTTATCTCTCATAGTCGCAAATAAGACCATCAAAATCAACAAATCAACATTGATACAGCACTACCATCCAAATTACAGATCCTATTCAAATTTTGTCAAGTGTACAACTATGCCTTTTTATTTTCTGGTCCAAGATCCAATCCAGGATCACATGTTACTTTTAGTCTTCATTTATTTATAGTCTCCACAGTCTAGAACATTTTCTCAATCTTTTCTTGTTTTCATGACCTTGACAGTTTAATAAGTACACGTCTTCCATTTTGTATGACGTCCCTCAACCTGGGTCTATTTGGTAATTACTCCTGTTGAAACTCAAGCCATGCAACCCTGGCAGAAAGAACACAGAAATGATAATATGCTTTAAACAGTGCATCAAGGGGCAGTGATGGCAGTTCTGTTCCACCAATGATGATGGTAGTCTTCTTTACTTGCATAAGATGGTGTCTTCCAGGTTCTCCATCTTAGAGTCATCCTTTTTCCCCTTATAATTTTTTCCTTTTTTGAGGAGATACTCTGAGGCTATTCCACTACCCCGTTCTTCAATCAAACACCCACTAACTTGCCTTGATGGCTCCTGCCTAACTTAACTGCTACTACGGTGATTCTCAAATGATGATTTTCTCTTTACATTATTCCTTTTACATTCATTAGCTTACATTCTACTCTAAAGAAGAACTTTTATTTCTCCTCCTTTTAAAAAACTCATTAATCTTTTGTATTTATATGGACTTATGGATTCCTATATTTATTTGGTTGTAGTCGTTCACTATCATTATTTATTTTGATACTCAAATTATCCTATATTTGGCTAGTGGGAGTCCTTTCAGGCTTGCTCCAGTGTCCTTTTGACACATCCCCTTCATTCTTTGATTGCCTCCTTATGTGTCAAATACAATAAGATGTTCCAGGATCATCTTGTACTTTTCCTGCTCTGGTCCCATAATCCGTCATTTTCCAAGGAGCCTTGGTTCCTTTTAAATAAGGGTGATAATTATAAACCAAGATCTGTGCATTCAGTGCCCTCTAGTAGACAGAGCTAGGAAATATTTTTGTATATATGTGTATGTGTGTGTACACAACACACTCACACCCCACATACATCTATATTTATTTTTCTGTGTATGCCTGTGATTAATACACATCAATATCTCCAATTCAAATCCAACATCCCAGGACTCTTTCTAGCCTTCCCCTTTCCATATTTGTAAATCCCTTCTCCGACAGTGAGACACCTAGCTCTCATTATTCTCAATATGTTTACTGATATGTTCAATATTCTTATATATAATCAATTTCCTGGCTGGTGATTTCCTCAGCCCACTGGCTCCTCAGCCTTGTCACCTTCTAAATCTCAGCCACACCACCATCTCCAAGAGAAGGGAAAAGAAAAGGAAGAAGAATGTTCTTACTGTTTTTAATAATTTACATGTATTTGTGTTGTTGATTTAAGGTATACAGTCATATCATCTGTGGAAAATAAAAAAAAAATTAACTCCTCCTTTTCAACGTTGATGTCTCTTTCTTCTCACTCTTAGCTATTTGCTCTAGAAAGTTCTCAAATAATGTTAAGTAATAGAGATAATAGTGGACGTCTCTGCCTTATTTCTGACAAATAGTAACACTTCTAGTATCACTATACCATTTAGCAATATCCTAATTATTTTCTTGTTCTCACTTTATTTCTTTATTATTCTTTTCCTGTTCATTTTGTCCTGTTTTATTAATAGGTTGCTTTTATTAGTCAGGCATGGTCATTGAATTTTATAAAAAGACATGTTGTATTTGGAAATGATTATAAGATTTTTCTTTGACAAATTTGCATGTTTAACTTTATTAATAGGTTTCCTAATATTGAATCTCCCTTGCATTTCTGGCTTAAACTCACTCTCTTGGTGTATTTTTCTTTTAATGGACTGATGGCTTCTAACTGTTGACATTTAATTTTTTTTTTTCCATTGGTGTTAAGAATTGGAAATTGATTATAGTTTTCTTTTATCAGGTTTTTTGTATCTGTTTGGAAACTTTTCTTCTCTCTCTTGTTCTATAACACGTTAAACAGCATTAAAGTACTTTGTTTCTTTAAAATCTGATAGAATTGGAGACTTCCAGTTTTAGCTCCAATATGTAAAGAGCTTGGAAGTCATCACTTCTGTCCTAACAACAAGAAATAGCTGAATAAACTGAAAACCACTGACTCTTCTGAGACTCATCAGAAAACTGTGGCTTCTAGGCAAACTGCCAGCCCCAAATCTGGAGAAACAGGTGAATTCAGAGTCAAAGCCCAGATCTACTTACCTGGAGTAGAAGCTGCTAGAGCCATAAATTGGTAGGAATACTTAAATGGTAATTTTGACAAATTGATTGAGGCTAAGTTTGGACCAGTATGTTCTAGTTCGAAAGTAAGAAACTTCTGGGGGGCCCCACTTTTATGGATTTTACTTACAGGAACCCCAATAGGTTTTTAAGGTGAAGAACTGAGAAAGATCCCCTTGTGGTTGTGACTCGGGGAGAGGAAAAGTAATCTTTATGAAATATGCTGTGAGCATTCTCCATAACAAATGCCTACTGTACAAGGCATAATACTTTACCAGAGCCTTATACCAGCTGGGAGAAGGGCATTTCCATCACTCCAGTCCCTTCTAACTTTCCTGTCTCGCCAAACAGAGGGAAGCTATACCACTGAAGAAACACTTGTGAAGGTCACAGCCTAGAGAACAGACCCACTAGAAGACTGAAATTTAATAGTAAGATTATACAACACTATACAACCCCTTTCCCTATACCTTACCACCATACCAAAAAGTTGCCAGTATAATAACAGTAGATTAGATCTGAAAGAGCTGCAAACCACAGACTCTCCCTGAGGAAGAGTACTTATGGAAACCTCAAATCAACGGAGGAGACAAAAACAAGGACACTGGAGGAATGTGAGGCCTCTGGCACCTATACCTACAGCAACCATAAAATTCAGCCCAACTCCTAGGCAGATTAACATAAATAATTTTACTAATATACCTCAGTTCTTATTACCTGCTACAACATGTCTGGCTTTCAACAAAAAATTGTATGACATGCTGAAAGTCAAGGAAATACACAGTCCAAAGAGACAAATCAAGCATCAGAGCCAGACTCAGATACGGTACAGATGTTGGAATTACCAGACAGGGAATTTAAAATAACTATGAATTAATATGCTAAGGACTTAAACGGAAAAAATAGACAACATGCAAAAATAGATAGGTAATATAATCAGAAAGATAGAAATTCTAAAATAGAATCAAAAGGAAATGCTAGAAATGAAAAAACACTGTAGCAGAGATAAAGAATTACTTTGATAATCTCATTCATAGACTAAAACTGAGGAAAGAATCAGTTAGCTTGAAGACAGGTCAGTAGAAACTTCCTAAACTGAAATGAAAGGAGAGAAAAAAAGACAGTTCACATACACAGGTCATACACAGGTCAGTATACATACATACATATATTTGCTTTCTTTTTCAGGTGAGAGGGCCTAGAAGCAATGACACTCCTGTAGCAACAAGCACACCTACCACCCAGACATTGGTTTTTAACACTGTTCTACAGTAAAAGGAATCAGGGTTCCTTGGAGAAACTGCAGATTCTAGGACTGGGGCAGGAATTTTCAAAATGAACTTAAAGCTTCTAGTGCCAGAAAGTAGGAAAGCATGAAAAAAAAATCCCTAAAATGATGGAAGTATGTCAAATGGACAAAGAAGCTAACTAAAAGAGCTCCCAATGGCCAAAGCTGGAATAATTTAACAGCAAAATAAAATAGTATTGGACCCAAAATTTGAAGTAGATATCCATGAAATAAATATCATGTAAATAAATGATTGACTAAATCATTATATGAGGGAGAGATGATAGATCGTCTGTGCAGAAGAATTCCAAATAATTTCAATAGATACTTCACCCTCAGGATATTCCTCACTCCTTAAGCATGGGCTACACATAGTGACTTCCTTCCAAAGAGTATAGTATGAAAAGGTGGGAGTGAGAGGACTAACTTTGCAGTAGAGAAACCAGACAAATACTACCTCGGCCAGGTAATCAAGGTTAACATCTACAGTGATAAGTCATGATGATAACATGCTCACTTAATATGACATGACTTGAATGGCACTTTACCTCTATGGTCTTCTTCCCAAAAGGCTATAAACCCAGTCTAATCATGAGAAAAACTTCAGAGAAATCCCAATTCAGGGATATTCTACAATATACTTGACATGTACTCCTCCAAACAGCCAAGACCATCAAAAACAAGGAAAGTCTGAGAAACCATCACAGCCAAGAGGAGCTTAAGGAGACATGGTGACTATATGTAATGTGGTATCCTGGCTGTGATATCATGGGACAGAAAAAGGACATTAGGTGAAAACTAGTAAATTTGAATAAAATATGGACTTTAATTAATAATGTATCAATATTGTTTCTTTAACAAATATACAATACTAATGTAAGATACTAAAAATAAGGGAAGAATGGTATGGGGTATTTCAGAACTCTCTGTCCTATCTCTGCAAATTTTGGGTAAATTTAAGTGTCCTAAAATTTTAAAAAATGTATTTTAAAAAAATCTGGTAGAATTTACCCATGAAACAATTTTGGGCCTGGTGCTTTTGGGGAAGAATTGCTCTTTGACAATTTTCTCAGTTTCTTATATGGTAATTTGTTTGGTTATATTTTCTATCTATGTGTCCTGGGAGTAAGTTTTGGTAATTTTTATTGTTGTAGAAAATAAAATATAAAAGTCCAGGTTTTCAAATTTGTTTGTGTGAAGCACAACAGGATTTCAAGGAATACATTTAGGGTTAGACTAGTAAGCTCCCAACTCCTGGACCTTTTACAGCTCCTCCAGTTCAGGCAACTAAATTCCCCAACTGCAAACTCTCCTTCACTCTTTTCTGAACTGTTGCTACTTCTAGCAGAAATCCTAGCAGCAATTTCAGTTCTTCCATTCCAGTCTTGCTTTACTCTCCTGTCTCTCCTGTTATAAGTCAGACTTATAGCCTGGTGCCCCAAGTTCCCATGTTGACCCTCTATTAATTAATACCTCTACCTTCCCTAGCAATGTATCAGTACCTGGAACTGGGCTGGCTTTTTCTGTCCTCTGCTGGATTCATTTGCCTAGACTCCTGCAGTGCTAGAGCTCCATACAGATACCTACACTCTCAATGCTAACTGATTTTATTATCCAGAGCCACTTGCTATCCTACTCTGGTTTCAACCTGTTTCCTAGACCTCCTCTAAGCCACCTGTTTCATTTGCTACCAGGGGACCATTCTTTGGAGCCTTCTCCACATCCTTCCACTTGTTAAGTGGTGCCCCCTGGAGTTATGCAACATGGCAGTCACCATCCCTTTTCTCTCCCCAAGGAATCCCTTCTGGCTCTCAGGAGTTTTCACTTCAATCCTGATAAATGAATCATTATTTTGTACCAGCTTAAGTCAAGGTCCTACCTGATGACTTTTGCAAGGTAAAAGGGGGAATTCTTTCCATCTACAAATTTTTCTCCTTTCTGTTCCCCCCTTTGATGTGAATGTATGATTCCAGGGATCTGTGTTAGGTGTTTCTTGGGGTTTACATGCACAAATTTCCCTTTCAACAGAAGGTGCCTTATAACAACCAGCAACAGAGAAGAGCAATTTAAGAAAATGCTGCTAGGGCTTCCCTGGTGGCGCAGTGGTTGAGAATCTGCCTGCTAATGCAGGGGACACGGGTTCGAGCCCTGGTCTGGGAAGATCCCACATGGCGCGGAGCAGCTGGAGCCGTGAGCCACAACTACTGAGCCTGCGCGTCTGGAGCCTGTGCCCCGCAACGGGAGGGGCCGCGATAGTGAAAGGCCCGCGCACCGCGATGAAGAGCGGTCCCCACACCGCGATGAAGAGTGGCCCCCACTTGCCGCAACTAGAGAAAGCCCTCGCACGAACCGAAGACCCAACACAGCCAAAAATAAATAAATAAATAAAGTAGCTATAAAATTAAAAAAAAAAAAAAAGAAAAAAGAAAATGCTGCTAAAGCACAGAGGCTAAAGCAGATTGACTTCAGTTTCCAAGCTGCCCTCTGCAGCTGACCACCAATATATCTGCCTGTCCAGGGATGTTTGAAGGGATTTAGCATTTTGTTCAGGCTTTTGTAGCAAGGATTCTGAGATCATTGCCTTAATAGAAGACACACACCCAGGGGAAAGACTACAAACTTCTTTAGCAAAAGAATTTCTACCAACTGGTTTTTTAAAAAATTTTTATTTATTTATTTATTTATTTTTGGCTGTGTTGGGTCTTCGTTTCTGTGCGAGGGCTTTCTCTAGTTGCGGCGAGCGGGGGCCACTCTTCATCGCGGTGCACGGGCCTCTCACTATCGCGGCCTCTCTTGTTGCGGAGCACAGGCTCCAGTCGCGCAGGCTCAGTAGTTGTGGCTCACGGGCCTAGTTGCTCCGCGGCATGTGGGATCCTCCCAGACCAGGGCTCGAACCCCTGTCCCCTGCATTGGCAGGCAGATTCTCAACCACTGCGCCACCAGGGAAGCCCCTACCAACTGTTTTTTGTGGGAGATAGCATCACTTTCAAAGCAAGATACTTTTTAAACAGAAATCTTTGAAAAAGTTTAAAACAGTTCTTGTTTAAATGTTACCAATTCCCCCCGTGGGTTCAGGCTATAACAATGGGAAATTTGAGATCAGTGGGATGGAGGAGATCTTTTTGGCTACTAGGGCTATTAATGGAAGTGATGGAGGTTGGAATAACTGCCTGGTAAGATGGTAGATTCTGTGTTTTATGAAAAGTGGGAAGGGGTAGTTAGGCCGATGTCAGATGAAATGTGTTGGGTCCTATGAAAGGGATTTCTGCTCCAGGTAACCATTTACTGACTGGTTTCTGAAATCTTTTAAAAGCCTACAATCCTTGATTTTATATTACAGGAATTCAAAAGGAGTAGAAGATCAAAGAAAGCTGATAAAACAGGGAAAATTTTTTAGCGGAGGTGGAACTGGAAGTGCTGGGGCAAAATCCTGTCCAGGGTCTTGCCTGTCTGCTAATCTGTAGAATCAGAAAAAAATGGAGAGATTTTGTTAAGACTCCAGAACCTTACTCCTCCACACTCTACCCTCTGTAACATAGGAGGAACCTGGAAGATGCACTTTGAAATCAGTGTATTCACTAGAAGCTTGGGTTTTATAGAATGACCAAATACTTGGGACACAGCAGGAGGGCCACAGGTGCTCACTGGCTGTTCCAGAGATGGGTTGGAGGTGAAATGTAAGCATGAGCAGGAAGCTGTAGCCCTAAAGAGAATGATGTGGAGGTGGGGGATACTGCGTGGGTAAACATCTGTGCCTCCGGTGGAGCTATATCTACCCATGGGAGAGGAAAATGTTTGTGAAGTCTGGAGAATGTTTTCAGGGTCTAGGTCCCCAGATATGAGTGCAGCAGCCCAAAGCCTACACTTGCAGACCGGTGAGCTTGGTGAACTCTGCCCACAGGATGAGGTCTGAAACTCACCTTTATTTGAAATACAGAAGACCTGATCCACCCCGGCTATTTCCACATCCGTGGCATTAAAGGGTGTGGTTGCTCCACTGATTCCTAGTACAGAATAGGCCTGGTTGGGGACTGTCAGACCTGTACCTTCGTCCACCACGCTTTGGATGCTCAGAGTGGAAGGTGTTTAACTCAGCATGCCTTTGGCTGTGTGAGTGTGGAGTTAAGAAAAACTCTGTCACTCTGGTGAACTTGGACAATTACCTTATCAAATTTACTTCATTGAAAGGAGGGGTACCATGTTGCTGCTGGGTTTCATTGTGTTTTCTTGTCCTTCTGGTCAGAATCCGCCCTGGAATTTTTTTTCCTCTCACCTTCTTGTGGCTCTCTCACTCAGCAGAGCTCTTGTACAGATCTTTTAACAGCATGAGTCAGTAGGGAAGGAGTTAATCCCACCTGCTTTGGTCTCTAAATATTATTTTATATGCTCCTTGGAGGCCTGTTGCTCTCACCTCCTGCTGTTAATCCAAAGTTTTATTATTGTCTCACTTAGCCAATATGCAAAGCACTCACTCTCCCTTCCCCAGACATGCGTCACCATCCCTAGCCCTGGGCCTCTCCTGAAGCCAGTGCTCAGCTGTTGAATAATTTCATGACTTCAGTGCTGCAGTGGCCGCTTGTAAAGGCCACGTTTTCATTTTCTCAGAAAAACAAACTGCAATTTAGGTACACTATCACTAGATGGAACTAGTCTGTTAGAGCAACTTGAGGCCAAGTCCAAAAATTTGAGCTCTGGGAATGTTGTTCAGACGTTTTCTAGAATTATAAATCTCTTTATTAAAACTGTTGAACTCCAATTTAGACATCAGAGTAGATAATTCTCTTAAATGCAATAGATGCCCTAGTTAGAGTCTGTTACCTTTTCTTATTGATCTCTTGCTTTCCCTTCATCAGCTCAACTGGAATCATAACTTACAGTCAAAAGTCTCTTCCAACAGGTACTTTTTATTCAGACTTGGAGTTGCTTTTACATCAAAGCCCCCTATCCCCAGATGCTTATCCCTCAATGGTTAGCAAAAACCAAACTGTTGATCTCAGCCATAGGCTGTCTATTCACCTTGCCTCCACTGTTTGAGCTAATTATAGGGAACAAACTCTGCCCACTAAGGAAGAGAAAAGCTTCACAGAGGTGTGATGGTGCTGAAAGTGTACAAGCTACACCCTCCCTTAGTCTCTTTTCCTGAAATCAGAAAAGATACTTTCTTACTTGACACCTTCTAGCTTCCCTCCTCCCATCAGCTCTCTGAACCCGCTGTGGGCTGCTGGCTTAATTTCCACAATAGCTGCAGTTAATTAGTATCCCAGGGTAACTGACTTCCCTTAGCAACAGAGGTAACAATGGCTTCAGCTCACAAATTACCTTAGCTACAGTTTCCTTTCACTGATAAAAACATATTCAACAATACTTAAACAAGTTTTAAACAGAAAAGTAGTCTGAGGTCCACTCATCAACAAATATTTATTAAGCTCCTTCTGTGTGCAAATCACAGAACTGGCCACTGGGTATAGAGATCTGAATCAGCTATGGTCCTTTCTCTTGGGGAACTCAAAAAGGAATTGGAAAGAGAAGATATGAACTAAAATAAGTCTACTGCAAGATAGTATTAAATGTATGGCTTGATTTGAAGACCTGGAGGGTGTCTGAGGAAGGTGAAGGTCTTTGGGCCTGGGGGAGGTGGGTCTTGAACTTGAAGGGACAACTATGGATCCTGACAGATTTTAACTCAAACCCTAACTTTGCCACTAGTTGTGTGATCTCGAGCAAGTTACTTGAACTTTCTGGGCTTCAGTTTCCTTTCCTGTAAATGGAGAAGACTAAAGTGCACCTCAAAATGTTTATGTAAGGATTAGAAATTACGTAGATAAAGCACCTAATACATTGCCAGGTCAATAGTCCCTTTTTTTATCATTGATAACTCAGGCTCGATAGGCTTAGCTAGGTGAAAAGGAAAGGGATGAAAATTACTTTTGGAAGAAAGTGCATCAAAATGCTGAGGGAAGGCAACTGGGACAAGGTTGGGAAGGGAAGGCAAAGGAAATTACTTAGCTTACAATGGGAGACTGGGAGCAGGGAGAGATTAGATTGGAAAGGTAGCTGAGATTTTGTCACAAGGACCCTTAGTTTAAATATCAAAGCTGGAAGAAAACTTTGGAAATAATATGTTGGTCCAAGCTCTTCATTTGATTGATGACGTGACTTTCCTTTCATTGGTCCTAAGTCAGATGACTCTTCATTGTGAAGTAGAGTTTCATTTTCAAATTAAATTGAAAAGTTAATGGTTTTAAACTTCTATAATGTCCCCTCTCAGTAGAGCTTTAGTATACATCTAGCTATTGATATGAGGATAACTATATCCTTATCAGAGGTACTGAAAAAGAGAGGCTCCTTGACCTGGACTGGGCCATGAACTGACTGGAGAAAAGGGGTGAAGAAGAGGTGATGAAGGAACAGTTTGCTGCTCCCGAAGTTTCCCAAGAAATCCCAGGTTTTGATGCTACCCAAGGCTATCTTCACACTTTATCTAAATCAAGAAGAATGTCTGGTTGCTTTTGACTATCAAATTATCATTGTTATCACTGTAAATGATGACAAATAATATCTGCAGTTGTATTTACATAACGCTCCTTGCCTTTTCAAAGAACACTCAAATCTGTTCTCTCATTTTCTTCTTACACCAGACCAGTTAAGCTATCCCCACCCACACCCCACACACATACCACCTCAGTTCTACAGATGAAGAATCTAAGTCCCAGCAAGTTGAAATTACTTGCTGCAGAACACATAGCGAATTAATGACTAGAACCCATGTCTTCTAACTCCTACCCTGGGCTGCTGACTATAATTGGGAGTACAACCTATGCTGGAGAAAGTGACAACGGATAATCTATGGGATTATCATTCAAAATCCTGTCTCTGGGAAGCCTTGTTCTTCATTACCTTTCCCTGGGTGTCTCTTGGATATCACACATTCTCACCAGCAGCCTTCCTACTCCTACAGATCATCAACACTCATCCAAAAATCCTGGGGCCAGCCACAGTGCTTGGGCTCTTTTCCCACATCTAACCATTCCACAGCATACAACAAATCCTTGACAAATTTCCAATGAGAAAAAAAGTAGCAGAAACCAAATGCCCTCCATCTGTGACTTGATGTGGCCAAGCATAGGCTTATTTCAAAGGGTGCACAGTAGAAAAGTCACTGGGCTCACTCCACCCCCACCCCAAGTCTTGCTGGTGGTTTTTTCCCCTTAGTTAGGTAAGAGGATCTTATTAAGATCTTATTTTTCATAAAACAAAGGCAAAAAAAAAAAAACAAAAACAAAGGCAAACAATATTATTGCAGTTCAGTAAATTTACAGAAGGAACCCCATTGGTACATGTTGTTGTACATTTTGTGGGTTTTGTTTGTTTCATACTGAGCATTCTAAAATTAGATCTTTATATTTATCTGGTTTTCCCCATATTTGTGAGAATAGAAAACTCATCAGTCTTTAAAGAGAAATCACATACTAAACAAAATTCCACTTTCTAGAGAAACATCAATGGAAATGATTTTCCAAATATATATAATTTTTAATATCTAGGTATCGACAAATAAATGGACATTTATTGAATACCTATAAAGTGCCATGCCTGTGCATCTCATTTCATTCTTAATTGCTATGATATAGGGATTACTATGCCCACTTTATAGATGAGGAAACTGGTGGATCAAAGATGTTAAGCCATTTAACTTTTACAGCACAGAGATAACAAAATGTAGATCCGGGTCTTTAATCGGTCTTCTAACTCCAGACCCAATGCTTTTCTTAACATACCACAGGAGCAAGTAGAGGAGCTTGTTCCAAAAGTAAAGTTAATTTTTAGTAAAGAACTAGGTAAGCAAATGTTCATGAATTACAGACATTCCAAATTTCAGATACAATTCACTTGGTCACTTAAAAAATAAAAGACTTAATCAATCACAAAGAATTCCACTTAAACATTATCTAAAGTGATTAATAAGAATGATATTTCCCTACCAACTCCAAATGATAAAATCAATTTGGCAACTTTACCAATAATTTGAACTTGAAACACTAATCTTACGAGAAAGCCTATATATCAAAATTGTCATAGTATGACACAAATATAACAGAATCTTACTTTTCAATTTCTATTAAACTGATTTTTCTTTTAAAGAAGAGTCGGAAAGCCAAAAAACCCTTCAAATCCATTGAGCCCCTTGCATTTTATTTAAGAGGTTTCATTTTTCAAGCCAAAGCCCAGAAGACAAAACAAGCTCATTTAATTCACACCCCAGAACTGTAATTGCTCTGCTCGAGCCAATGTCTAAGTGCCTGTATTAAGGGCTTCCCACTGACCAGAAAGTGTTAATCATCAATCTACACAACTTTATTTTATACTTTTAAGCTACTCCTCACTTTCTTCTTGGTTAGGATTGCCTGTAAACAGAAGATGCACCGTAATTTTTAATTTCTGATAAACAACAAATAATCAGATAAATATGTCCTGTGCAATAATTAGGATATGATTATACTAAAAAATTCATTGTTCATCTGAAATCAAATTTAACAGGACATCCTGTATTTTTATTTGCTAAATCCAGCAACGCTACTCTCGATAAATTAATGCTATAGAATAGAGATTTCTCAACTTCTTACCCAAAAATAAGTTCCAGAAGTATCAAGGAGTCAAATGGAAGGAGCAATTGTGTAAAGGTATCAGGAAAAGACATGGAAAAATTATATGCAATCTTTTTTTGTTTGTTTGCTTTGTTTTTTTTTTTAATGCTATTCTTGTCTGCTTACATTCTTTTTATTTATGTATGTATGTATGTATGTATGGTTGTGTTGGGTCTTCGTTTCTGTGCGAGGGCTTTCTCTAGCTGCGGCAAGCGGGGGCCACCCTTCATCGCGGTGCACGGGCCTCTCACCATCGCGGCCTCTCGTTGCCAAGCACAGGCTCCAGGCACGCAGGCTCAGCAACCGTGGCTCACGGGCCGAGCTGCTCCGTGGCATGTGGGATCCTCCCAGACCAGGGCTCGAACCCGCGTCCCCTGCATTGGCAGGCAGACTCTCAACCACCGCACCACCAGGGAAGCCCTGTTTTTTTTTTTTAAACATCTTTATTGAAGTATAATTGCTTTACAATGGTGTGTTAGCTTCTGCTTTATAACAAAGTGAGTCAGCTATACATATACATATGTTCCCATATCTCTTCCCTCTTGCATCTCCCTCCCTCCCACCCTCCTCATCCCACCCCTTTAGGTGGTCACAAAGCACCGAGCTGATCTCCCTGTGCTATGCGGCTGCTTCCCACTAGTTATCTATTTTACATTTGGTAGTGTATATATGTCCATGACACTCTCTCACCCTGTCACATCTCACCCCTCCCCCTCCCCATATCCTCAAGTCCATTCTCTAGTAGGTCTGTGTCTTTATTCCCTTCTTGCCACTAGGTTCTTCATGGCCTTTTTTTTTTTTCCCTTAGATTCCATATATATGTGTTAGCATACTGTATTTGTTTTTCTCTTTCTGACTTACTTCACTCTGTGTGACGGACTCTAACTCCATCCACCTCATTACAAACACCTCCATTTCATTTCTTTTTATGGCTGAGTAATATTCCATTGTATATATGTGCCACATCTTCTTTATCCATTCATCCGATGATGGACACTTAGGTTGCTTCCATGTCCTGGCTATTGTAAATAGAGCTGCAATGAACATTTTGGTACATGACTCTTTTTGAACTATGGTTTTCTCAGGGTATATGCCCAGTAGTGGGATTCCTGGGTCGTATGGTAGTTATATTTTTAGTTTTTTAAGGCACCTCCATACTGTTCTCCATAGTGGCTGTATCAATTTACATTCCCACCAACAGTGCAAGAGGGTTCCCTTTCCTCCACACCCTCTCCAGCATTTATTGTTTCTAGATTTTTTGATGATGGCCATTCTGACCGGTGTGAGATGATACCTCATTGTAGTTTTGATTTGCATTTCTCTAATGATTAATGATGTTGAGCATTCTTTCATGTGTCTGTAGGCCATCTGTATATCTTCTTTGGAGAAATGTCTATTTAGGTCTTCTGCCCATTTTTGGATTGGGTTGTTCGTTTTTTTGCTATTGAGCTGCATGAGCTGCTTGTAAATCTTGGAGATTAATCCTTTGTCAGTTGCTTCATTTGCAAATATTTTCTCCCATTCTGATGGTTGTCTTTTGGTCTTGTTTATGGTTTCCTTTGCTGTGCAAAAGCTTTTAAGTTTCATTAGGTCCCATTTGTTTATTTGTGTTCTTATTTCCATTTCTCTAGGAGCTGGGTCAAAAAGAATCTTGCTGTGATGTATGTCATAGAGTGTTCTGCCTATGTTTTCCTCTAAGAGTTTGATAGTGTCTGGCCTTACACTTAGTTCTTTAATCCATTTTGAGTTTATTTTTGTGCATGGGGTCAGGGAGTGTTCTAATTTCATACTTTTACATGTATCTGTCCAATTTTCCCAGCACCACTTATTGAAGAGGCTGTCTTTTCTCCACTGTATATGCTTGCCTCCTTTATCAAACATAAGGTGACCATATGTGCGTGGGTTTATCTCTGGGCTTTCTATCCTGTTCCATTGATCTATATTTCTGCTTTTGTGCCAGTACCAAACTGTCTTGATTATTGTAGCTTTGGAATATAGTCTGAAGTCAGGGAGCCTGATTCCCCCAGCTCCATTTTTCGTTCTCAAGATTGCTTTGGCTATTCGGGGTCTTTTGTGTCTCCATACAAATTGTGAAATTTTTTGTTCTAGTTCTGTGAAAAATGCCAGTGGTAGTTTGATAGGGATTGCATGGAATCTGTAGATTGCTTTGGGTAGTAGAGTCATTTTCACAATGTTGATTCTTCCAATCCAAGAACATGGTATATCTCTCCATCTATTTGTATCATCTTTAATTTCTTTCATCAGTGTCTTATAATTTTCTGCATACAGGTCTTTTGTCTCCTTAGGTAGGTTTATTCCTAGATATTTTATTCTTTTTGTTGCAATGGTAAACGGGAGTGTTTTCTTAATTTCACTTTCAGATTTTTCGTCATTAGTGTATAGAAATGCCAGAGATTTCTGTGCATTAATTTTGTATCCTGCTACTTTACCAAATTCATTGATTAGCTCTAGGAGTTTTCTGGTAGCACCTTTAGGATTCTCTATGTATAGTATCATGTCATCTGCAAACAGTGACAGCTTTACTTCTTCTTTTCCGATTTGGATTCCTTTTATTTCTTTTTCGTCTCTGATTGCTGTGGCTAACACTTCCAAAACTATGTTGAATAATAGTGGTGAGAGTGGGCAACCTTGTCTTGTTCCTGATCTTAGAGGAAATGGTTTCAGTTTTTCACCATTGAGGACGATGTTGGCTGTGGGTTTGTCATATATGGCCTTTATTATGTTGAGGAAAGTTCCCTCTATGCCTACTTTCTGCAGGGCTTTTATCATAAATGGGTGTTGAATTTTGTCGAAAGCTTTCTCTGCATCTATTGAGATGATCATATGGTTTTTCTCCTTCAATTTGTTAATATGGTGTATCACGTTGATTGATTTGCGTATATTGAAGAATCCTTGCATTCCTGGGATAAACCCCACTTGATCATGGTGTATGATCCTTTTAATGTGCTGTTGGATTCTGTTTGCTAGTATTTTGTGGAGGATTTTTGCATCTATGTTCATCAGTGATACTGGCCTGTAGTTTTCTTTCTGTGTGACATCTTTTTCTGGTTTTGGTATCAGGGTGATGGTCGCCTCGTAGAATGAGTTTGGGAGTGTTCCTCCCTCTGCAATATTTTGGAAGAGTTTGGGAAGGATAGGTGTTAGCTCTTCTCTAAATGTTTGATAGAATTCACCTGTGAAGCCATCTGGTCCTGGGCTTTTGTTTGTTGGAAGGTTTTTAATCACAGTTTCAATTTCAGTGCTTGTGATTGGTCTGTTCATATTTTCTATTTCTTCCTGGTTCAGTCTCGGCAGATTGTGCATTTCTAAGAATCTGTCCATTTCTTCCAGGTTGTCCATTTTATTGGCATAGAGTTGCTTGTAGTAATCTCTCATAATCTTTTGTATTTCTGCAGTGTCAGTGGTTACTTCTCCTTTTTCATTTCTAATTCTATTGATTTGAGTCTTCTCCCTTTTTCTCTTGATGAGTCTGGCTAATGGTTTATCAATTTTGTTTCTCTTCTCAAAGAACCAGCTTTTAGTTTCATTGATTTTTGCTATTGTTTCCTTCATTTCTTTTTCATTTACTTCTGATCTAATCTTTATGATTTCTTTCCTTCTGCTAGCTTTGGGGTTTTTTTGTTCTTCTTTCTCTGATTGCTTCAGGTGCAAGGTTAGGTTTCTTCGAGATGTTTCCTGTTTCTTGAGGTAGGCTTGTATTGCTATAAACTTCCCTCTTAGCACTGCTTTTGCTGCGTCCCATAGGTTTTGGGTCGTCGTGTCTCCATTGTCATTTGTTTCTAGGTATTTTTTGATTTCCCCTTTGATTTCTTCAGTGATCACTTCGTTATTAAGTAGTGTATTGTGTAGCCTCCATGTGTTTGTATTTTTTACAGATCTTTTCCTGTAATTGGTATCTAGTCTCATAGCGTTGTGGTCGGAAAAGATACTCGATACGATTTCAATTTTCTTAAATTTGCCAAGGCTTGATTTGTGACCCAAGATATGATCTATCCTGGAGGATGTTCCATGAGCACTTGAGAAAAATGTGTATTCTGTTGTTTTTGGGTGGAATGTCCTATAAATATCAATTAAGTTCATCTTGTTTAATGTATCATTTAAAGCTTGTGTTTCCTTATTTATTTTCATTTTGGATGATCTGTCCATTGGTGAGAGTGGGGTGTTAAAGTCCCCTAGTATGATTGTGTTGCTGTCGATTTCCCCTTTTATGGCTGTTAGTATTTGCCTTATGTATTGAGGTGCTCCTATGTTGGGTGCATAAATATTTACAATTGTTATAGCTTCCTCTTGGATCGATCCCTTGATCATTATATAGTGTCCTTCTTTGTCTCTTGTAATAGTCTTTATTTTAAAGTCTATTTTGTCTGATATGAGAATTGCTACTCCAGCTTTCTTTTGATTTCCATTTGCATGGAATACCTTTTTCCATCCCCTCACTTTCAGTCTGTATGTGTCTCTAGGTCTGAAGTGGGTCTCTTGTAGACAACATATATATGGGTCTTGTTTTTGTATCCATTCAGCCAGCCTGTGTCTTTTGGTGGGAGCATTTAATCCATTTACATTGAAGGTAATTATCGATATGTATGTTCCTATTCCCATTTTCTTAAATGTTTTGGGTTTGTTATTGTAGGTGTTTTCCTTCTCTTGTGTTTCTTGCCTAGAGAAGTTCCTTTAGCATTTGTTGTAAAGCTGGTTTGGTGGTGCTGAACTCTCTCAGCTTTTGCTTGTCTGTAAAGGTTTTAATTTCTCCATCGAATCTGAATGAGATCCTTGCTGGGTAGTGTAATCTTGGTTGTAGTTTTTTCTCCTTCATCACTTTAAGTATATCCTGCCACTCCCTTTATATGCAATCTTGAAGTGGAAAGGCCTTTCTAAGGAAGATGCGAAACCCAGAAAACAAAAAGTTTGATAAATCTAACTACATACAGCATTTTAAATGTATTTTTTTGCATGAAAATACAATAAACAAAGTCGAAAAACAATTCTGAAGAAACATCTTCAATAAATCTGATCCACTGTGGACTGTTATTTAGTATGTAAAGATCTTTTACAAATCAATAGGTAAAAGAGAAAACACATAAATAGAGAAATGAATAAAGGCCATAAATACACAGTTCACTGAAAAACAACTACACGTGGCCAATAAGCACAGAAAAATATGTGTAACTTTACTAATAATTAAAGCAACATAAGTTAAAACGATAATGAAACATCATTTCCCTCCATCAGAATGGAAAATATCAAAGGCTAAATAATGTCTAGTGTTGGTAAGGATAAAGACATGAGCATTTCATACCTTGTAGGTGAGATTATCAATTGGTGCAACCTCTTTGGTGCGCATAATTTTGCAATATCTATGAATATGAAAAATGCATTTATCCTTGAGTCAAAAATTCTCATTTTAGAAATTTATTTTATGAAAATACTTTTACAAGTATGCAAAGGTATGCATATACAAATTCATTGCAGCATTATTTGTACCAGTGAAAAATTGGGATGAAGCTAAAAGCCCATTTTTACAGGATCAGATAGTGTACATTCATATATTGAAACAATATTCATTCAGTTTAAAATATAATGATTTTCAAAGCTTACTGAGATTAAAGAAAAAGTAAGGATCACAATGGAGTATACCATGTCTTTCCTTTTTTGATTAAAAAAAGATATATATACATACATATGTTTGTATGTGCAGAAGTAGACTGGCTTTCATTGTTACACCCTTTTGTACTCTTTGAAACTTTTTGTATGAAGTGCCTGTATTACTTTTTCAATAAAAAATACCTAATCTATGAAAGATACCTATTTTAGGTCTTTTTTTAAAAGCTTACTTATCTCATCTCTCATTTCTTCTCTTGTTCTTATCTCAGGCTCTATTTGCCAGTTATCACTGTTGTGCCAGTAGGGCCCTGCAGGGAGCTGATGATAATCGGTGGCTTGCTCCCTTTCATAACACAGTCCAGCAATCAACAATTCAATTTCCTTGTACCAGAAAGGCCCTCAGTTGTTGTTAGTATCCAGGAAAGTAACTTCTCCCAAACCCCAAAATTTTAGGGGGCAGAATGTATTTCTTAAACCATGAAGGTTAGGACATACTGCATTTCTTGGATGGTAGCAAACTATTACACCCAATGCTCTTGGGTTCTTTACTGACTCTCCAGCAAATGCCGCTCTCCTCAGTACCTTCAACCATGTTGTCATCCCTTCCTGGAATGCCCTTCTTGCCTAGCTGGCACTGCAAACTTTACCCATCCCTCAAGATTCAAGTCCTCTTCAATTTGTTAATATGGTTTATCACATTGATTGATTTGCATATATTGAAGAATCCTTGCATTCCTGGGATAAACCCCACTTGATCATGGTGTATGATCCTTTTAATGTGCTGTTGGATTCTGTTTGCTAGAATTTTGTTGAGGATTTTTGCATCTGTGTTCATCAGTGATATTGGCCTGTAGTTTTCTTTCTTCGTGACATCTTTGTCTGGTTTTGGTATCAGGGTGGACATGGGAGCAACCTAAGTGTCCATTGATAGATGAATGAATAAAGAAGATGTGGCACATATATACAATGGAATATTACTCAGCCATAAAAAGAAATGAAATTGAGTTATTTGTAGTGAGGTGGGTGGACCTAGAGTCTGTCATACAGAGTGAAGTATGTCAGAAAGAGAAAAACAAATACCGTAGGCTAACACATATATATGGATTCTAAAAAAAAAAATAGTTCTGAAGAACCTAGGGACAGGACACGAATAAAGACGCAGACATACAGAATGGACTTGAGGACACGTGGAATGGGAAGGGTAAGCTGGGACGAACTGAGAGAGTGGCATGGACATATATACACTACCAAAGGTAAAATAGATAGCTAGTGGGAAGCAGCTGCTTAGCACAGGGAGATCAGCTCGGTGCTTTGTGACGACCTAGAGGGGTGGGATAGGGAGGATGGGAGGGAGACGCAAGAGGGAGGTGATATGGGGATATATGTATATGTATAGCTGATTCACTTTGTAATAAAGCAGAAACTAACACACCATTGTAAAGCAATTATACTCTAATAAAGATGTTAAAAAAATTTTTTAAAGGAATATTACTCAGCCATAAAAAGAAATGAAATTGAGTTATTTGTAGTGAGGTGGGTGGACCTAGAGTCTGTCATACAGAGTGAAGTAAGTCAGAAAGAGAAAAACAAATACCGTATGCTAACACATATATATGGAATCTAAAAAAAAAAAAAGTTCTGAAGAACCTAGGGGCAGGACAGGAATATAGACGCAGACATAGAGAATGGACTTGCAGACACGGGGAGGGGGAAGGTAAGCTGGGACGAAGTGAGAGAGTGGCATGGACATATATACACTACCAAACGTAAAATAGATAGCTAGTGGGAAGCAGCTGCATAGCACAGGGAGATCAGCTGGGTGCTTTGTGACCACCTAGAGCGGTGGGATAGGGAGGGTGGAAGGGAGACGCAAGAGGGAGAGGATATGGGGATATATGTATACGTATAGCTGAGTCACTTTGATATACAGCAGAAACTAACACACCAGTGTAAAGAAATTATACTCCAATAAAGATGTTAAAAAAAAAAAAAAGATTCAAGTCCCACTTTTCCTCCAGGTTGACTTTCATGATTATTTCAACCCTGCTCAGAACACCGTTCTTTTCTTCCTCTGACTTTGTGTCTTACTTTCTTAAAAAGATAATAGATATTCCAAATAGTTCTTTCATAAAACATGTTTCTTAAGTGTAACCAACATATAGGAATTAACTATATAATGTTATTTAAGTTGCACTGGTTTTAGAGTTAATTAGAACAGGGTTCAACATTCTTACAGAACTTTAGGCAAATTATTTAATTTTTCTGTGTCTCAACATCTCCATTTTTAAACTGTGGCTAATAATATCTACCATATAAGGATATCATTGGTATTAAATGTAAAGTGACTTGCACCATACCTAGTACATCATAGATAGTCAATTGATGTTAGCCTAGGAGCATCTCTTTCTCTGACCAATTCCTTTACTATCACTGAGAAAAGATTAATAAACTTGAGGTTAATAGACCCCAGAATGAAATTTAAAGTATATATTGTGGATTTCTTTCTTTACTTTCCCTATATATATACTTTTGGTTTTCTTATTTTATCTCCCTTTTTTATCTCAAGGCCTATTTGTGTTCTGAATCTACTACTCATCATCTGTGTGACCTTGGACTATTTACTGAATTTATTAGCGCCTCAGTTTTTCCATCCTAAAACAGGGTTGATAATGCTGTCCTTACAGGGTTGTTGGGAAGTTTAAATGAGATTACGTATGTGAATGTGTAAAGTGGTAAAGTGCTACAACAATCTGAAGTGTTCTTATTAAATGCTCATGGAGGGTGAGATTTTAAAGTGAAAAAAAGCCTTTGGAGTCTCAATGATTTATTTTGCAGTTCAGATTGATGTGTCGTTTTTAGTTGGTTCACAAGCCATATTTCCAGCTGTCATCCATCAACACTTTGGCCACTGCCTGTTCTTGGCTGCCTGTCTACATGGAATTAGTTATCCTTCCTAGTACAGCCCAGTTTTCTCCAGACAAAATCCCTTTTCCCAAAGACAGAGATCATCTCACTGAGTGTTTTCAACGGACAAACCCCTTCTTTTGAATCTACGTCATTCTTTCTTCTTTATTTTTTGGTCTTAGAGATGTTGAAACATTTTTAAAAATTAATTAATTAATTCATCAACTCAGTCCACAGATATGTATTGGGCACCTACTATGTGCTAGATCTAGTGTCTAAGTTTTGGGGCTACAGAAGTAAATAACTCACATTCCCAGCCCTCAATGACTTTACAGTTGAATAGGGGGCACATGTGTAAACAAATGCTTACAATTCATTTTTTATAATAAGTAACAATAAAAATTTTTACCAGCTACAGAGACAGCACGTTCAGGAAAAACTTCCTGGAGGAGGTGTCATTTAAGTTTTGAAGGATGAATTATATTTTGGCAGATAAGGAAGGGAAAGATATTTCAAGCAGAGGATACAGTGCATGAAAAGGTATAAAGTTATGAAGCAGCACTGCTAATTTAGAGAATATATTTCTGAATTATGAAGAGTGACATGAAGAGTGTTAAGAGATGAATCCCAGGCCAGATCATGGAAGTCACTGTAGCCATGCAAAGGGGCTTGAGTAGAGGTGACCACAAGAGGGTAGAGTTTCAAATAGAAGAGCTGCATAATCAGTCTATAGCAGTGGTTGTCAACCCTCATTGTGCATCAGAATCATGTGAGGATCTTCAAAAATATGGATGTTCAGGCCCTACCCATGAAACTCTTGCTTAACTGATCTATTTTGAAACCCAGATTTTGACATTTTTATTGTCCTTTGGTGTTTTTAAGGTGCATCCAGGGTTGAGAAAATGAGCTTAGAGTTCTAGGGGACCATTTTAATGATAATTTGGAGGATGCACTGGGGATCCAGGAAGGCCAAGGCCATAAGTAGCAGACCATCGAGGAGCAGAGAGCTATTGCTATATAGTATGGGTGAAATAAAACCTAGAAATATGTGACAGATAAACCTAGTGATATGTTAAAAAGATAAACTGTCACCTTCCCCAAGGAAATTATTAGCTTCATAAAAACTGGAATCATGTTTCATAATTTTTCAGTATTGGGCATATATAACTGTAGTAAGTACTCAATATATATACATACACGCAAATACACACACACACACACACACACACACACACACACTGGGTGGCTTAAACAACAGAAATTTATTACTCACAATTCTGGAGGCTGAGAAGTTTAAAATTAGGGTGCCAGTATGTTCAGGTTCTGGTAAGAGCCCTGTTTCTTGTTTGTAGATGGCCACCTTCCCATTGTGTACTCACATGGTAAAGAGCAGACAGAAAGAGAGCAAGGTTTCCTGTCTCTTCTTATAAGGGTACTAATCCCATCCATAACAACTCCACGCTCATGACCTAATTACCTCCCAAAAGTCCCACCTCTTAATACCATCACTTTGGGGGTTAGGAGTTCAACATATAAATTTTGGGGAGCCACATTCAGTTGATAAGTATATATATGTAATAAATAAACAAATAAATAGTTAATTGAAATGGTTTAACCATTTAAACTTAAAATGGTAAATTTTAAGTTATGTATATTTTCCCACAGTAAAGAATTGGAGAAAAAAATATACAGATTATGTGGATGAGGACACAGACAAATGATCGAACAGGCAGATGACTCAAAGCTGGGTATAAGAAGAGAGGAATACAGGAATGAGAGCTGAAAAAGATGGATAATAGAATCAAGATAGTAACAATTATCAAGATAATGGAATGGTGAATAGAAATTAATTAATAATTTCACAGTTCTCCTTAAAGATTCAGAACATCAAGTACACATATACAGGATGATTTGTCATGACAGCAATTGGTGTAGAGATGCCCTGGGGTTTTACACTTGCTCCCAGGCTGATGTGAGGCAAGGGTATGACACAGTTGCTAAATAAAATCATGCAAGTTGAGCTATCAATAATGGAATATGAATGTCTAAAAGAACAGAGATTTGAGTCTAACAGTTCTTTATACAGGTCAAGCCATACCTGGAGCACTGTGTTAACTGAAAAAGGGAAACATGTCTACAGGAGAGCCACCAAGATGGGGAAAGCTTAAGAAGTCATTTCGTCTGAGACATTGGTGAGTCTGTTGTATCTGTCTAATCATGGTCTGCTTGAGAAGGGTTGCCCGGAAAAGATAAAGCAGATTGGGTAGGTGAATAATCTGTGTTGGTTATCCAGAAACCAAGAAGCAAAAAGTTAAAGGTTAAATAGTCCGAAGGGTTCTCAAGAACTAGACCCAAAGGGTTAACAGTGCAAAGTTCCCAAGAGCCTAGGCAGCAGCTGTGAGGCAGGCCCACTGCGGCTGCTGCTCAGGGTTTAGCCCCAGAGTACTCCCCTTGTTGCTTCTGCCACTGTCTGCCAAAGCCAGGGTAGGGTCTTGAGAATTTAGAGGTTAAAAGACATAAAAGGAACACATAAAAGAAAACTCCCTTCAAAATCTATAGGGCTGGATGGCAATTATTACTATGCCCAGTTTACAGATGAGGAAATTAAGGCTCAAAAGTCACAGAAAGCAGCGGGGTTGGTGGTGGTGGTGGTGTGATGAATTGGGAGATTGGGATTGACATATATACACTAATATGTATAAAATGGATAACTAATAAAAAAAGAAATGGAATTCAAATCCAGGTTATCATTCATTCATGAGTTCATGTAATATTTATTGACATCTACTTATGCCCAGCACTGAGACTACAAAGGTGAATAATACATAGTCCTTGCCTTTAGGATACTTAAAAATACCTTAAAACAATGCAATCAGGATTCAAATAGCGGATTTTACATTACGTTATATATTCATGTGCTGGAGGACTGTAGCTTAAGTGGAGCTGAAGTGTAGAGCACATGGAGGGAATGATGGGAAGTACATCTGGAAAACTGATTTGGGGCCAGATTGTGTTGGCCTGAAACTGCTATGCCAAATTGGGTGGACTTTCTACTGTATACAGTGGAGAATTATAAACATTTCCAAAGCAGAGGAATTACATGGTCAAATTCATTTAGCAAGATAACTTTAGAAGCAGGTGGAAGATGGACTGGGGGGAGCTAGAAAGAAAGATAACTAAAGTTACTATTACAATAACCCATATAAAAGAGTATGAAGACCAGAACTAAGGCAACAACAGTAGACACATGCAAGGATGGGGATAAACAGATGTGAGAGATTCCTGAGAAGTTGAATTAGTAAGGTTTTGTGACTGATTAGACATAGGAGGTAAACATAAAAAAGCCAATGATGATGATGAATTGGTAAAACATTAGACAATTAATGGAAATGAGAGATACAAGGAGAAGGCCAAGTTGAAAGAGGTAGAAGATATTTGGTTTGGGATACATTCTCTGATATCGAGGAGAGAACATCCAGTAAGCAGCTAGAAACAGGACTGAAACTGAAGAGAAACATTTGGGTTAAAGTTATGGAATAGGGATCATCAGCACTTTCAAGTTGGTTGATGTTTTAAGAGGAGAGGAGGGCAAGGAGAAAGAGGAGGAGGGGAGAGGGAAGGGAAAGGAGAGAGGAGGGAAGGGAAAGGAAGGGAAGAGATTCATGAACAATATGCACAGACTGTCATAGTGTAACTGTAAATTAAATTGATACAAATGAGTGAATGAAAGAATCCCAACATTAAAGTTTGGGTAGAAGAAGAGTATCCAGCAAAAGACTGAAAAAGAATGGTGAGAGAATTAGAACCTCCTAGAGGGAGTGGAGTTGTGCATGCCAAGAAAGAATAAAATTTTGAGACTGGAATTGGATGGAGAGAGGACTAAAAAGGCTATGGCAGATTGCCTTGGGGGACTTGGGATCTAGTTGAGGGCCTTAATTCAGTTATTCATAGTAGCAACATATGTGTGATTGTTAAAAGATTCCAGAGAGAGTAAGGAAGGATAATAGGTATATAGAGAAAGAAACAATCAGAGAAGCTTCCTCTGAAAGAGAGCATTCTGAGCTGGAACTTAACAGAGAAGAAGCTTGGATTACTGAGAGGAAGAGAAATGCACATAAGCATATTGGTCAACATAAGGGCACAGAGGCTGGAATGGACTCAAAGAGAGTGAGAAGTTGGAATATCCCAAATAGTTGGGTTAAGCAAACCCATATACACCCATGCATACTCATTGTGACATCATTATCGGCCCAGTGTCTCAGTCTGATCACAAAGAGATTGCATTATCAGTCAGCATCCTGGTCTTTTATTTTCCCCTCAGGCTCTGCTCCCCAACACATCCCAGGGACTGCATAACAGTGTCAAGATGGTGGTGTCACTATTATTCAACATAGTTTTGGAAGGTTTAGCCACAGCAATTAGAGAAGAAAAAGAAATAAAGTAATCCAACTCGGAAAAGAAGAAGTAAAGCTGTCACTGTTTGCAGATGACATGATACTATACATAGAGAATCCTAAAGGTGCTACCAGAAAACTCCTAGAGCTAATCAATGAATTTGGTAAAGTAGCAGGATACAAAATTAATGCACTGAAATCTCTTGCATTCCTATACACTAATGATGAAAAATCTGAAAGAGAAATTAAGGAAACACTCCCATTTACCATTGCAACAAAAAGAATAAAATACCTAGGAATAAACCTACCTAAGGAGACAAAAGACCTGTATGCAGGAAAGTATAAGAAATTGATGAAAGAAATTAAAGAAGATACAAACAGATAGAGAGATATACCATGTTCTTGGATTGGAAGAATCAGCACTGTGAAAATGACTATACTACCCAAGGCAATCTGCAGATTCAATGCAATCCCTATCAAACTACCACTGGCATTTTTCACAGAACTAGAACAAAAAATTTCACAATTTGTATGGAAACACAAAAGACCCCGAATAGCCAAAGCAATCTTGAGAAAGAAAAACGGAGCTGGAGGAATCAGGCTCCCAGACTTCAGACTATACTACAAGGCTACAGTTATCAAGACAGTATGGTACTGGCACAAAAACAGAAATATAGATCAATGGAACAGGATAGAAAACCCAGAGATAAACCTTATTTTTGATAAAGGAGGCAAGAATATACAATGGAGAAAAGACAGCCTCTTCAATAAGTGGTGCTGGGAAAACTGGACAGCTACATGTAAAAGAACTAAATTAGAACACTCCCTAACACCATACACAAAAATAAACGCAAAATGGATTAAAGACCTAAGTGTAAGGCCAAACACTATAAAAATCTTAGAGGAAAACATAGGCAGAACACTGTATGACATAAATCACAGCAAGATCCTTTTTGACCCACCTTCTAGAGAAATGGAAATAAAAACAAAAATAAACAAATGGGACCTAATGAAACTTAAAAGCTTTTGCACAGCAAAGGAAAACATAAACAAGACGAAAAGACAGCCCTCAGAATGGGAGAAAATCTTTGCCAATGAAGCAACTGACAATGGATTAATCTCCAACATTTACTAGCAGCTCATGCAGCTCAATATCAAAAAAGCAGGCAACCCAATCCAAGAGTGGGCAGAAGACCTAGGTGGACATTTCTCCAAGGAAAATACACAGATTGCCAACGAACACATGAAAGGATGGTCAACATCACTAATCATTAGAGAAATGCAAATCAAAACTACAATGAGGTATCACCTCACACCTGTAAGAATGGCCATCATCAAAAAATCTACAAACAAGAAAGGCTGGAGAGGATGTGGAGAAAAGGGAACCCTCTTGCACTGTTGGTGGGAATGTAAATTGGTGCTGCCACTATGGAGAAAAGTATGGAGGTTCCTTAAAAAACTAAAAATAGTACTACCATATGACCTAGGAATCCCACTACTGGGCAGATACCCTGAGGAAACCATAATTCAAAAATAGTCATGTATCACGATGTTCATTGCAGCTCTATTTACAGTAGCCAGGACATGGAAGCAAACTAAGTGTCCATCGACAGATGAATGGATAAAGATGATGTGGCACATATATATAATGGAATATTACTCGGCCATAAAAAGAAACGAAATTGAGTTATTTGTAGTGAGGTGGATGGACCTAGAGACTGTCATACAGCGTGAAATAGGTCAGAAAGAGAAAAATAAATACCATATGCTAACACATAAATATGGAATCTAAAAAAAAAAAAGGGTTCTGTAGAACCTAGGGGCAGGACAGGAATAAAGACACAGACGTAGAGAATGGACTTGAGGACATGGGGAGGGGAAGGGTAAGCTGGGACGAAGTGAGAGAGTGGCATGGATATATATACACTACCAAATGTAAAATAGATAGCTAGGGGGAAGCAGCCGCATAGCACAGGGAGATCAGCTGGGTGCTTTGTGACCACCTAGAGGGGTGGGATAGGGAGGGTGGGAGGGAGACACAAGAGGGAGGAAATATGGGGATATATGTATATGTATAGCTGATTCACTTTGTTATAAAGCAGAAACTAACACACCATTGTAAAGCAATTATACTCCAATAAAGTTGTTTAAAAAAAAAAAAGATGGTGCTGTCTCATCCTTCATGACTTAATTTTTGCACTTCAGCCAGAGAGAGAATACAATTGTTACTGGTTGAAATCCCCACTGTAAGTTTTGTAAACGTGGACAGTAAAACCAAGGCTGGAAATAATTGGAAAAGTGTTGTAGAAAGAGAACCTTAAATGTCAAGCTGTGAAATGGGAAATTAATCCAGTAAGACTGGGAAGAAATATGAGTATATTGAGAAGGGAGTGACACAGTGAGAACGTTGCTTCTCGATTGGGAAACAGAAACAAAACTGATTCTCAGGGTCCTTATCCTTTGGGTTTCAATTATTAAGTGAAAACTACACCAAGATTGGGCCCTAGATCTGACCCCTTTCTTGCTATCTATGCGAATATGCAAGTTACAGCAAGGAAAAAAGGCAAGAGTGGAAGATGTAGTATACCTGTTCTCTTTACAGCCTCCTGGGTTCTGCAGCCTTCCTTTTCTAGCTTCACTCAATTTCACTGTCCTTTCCCATAATTTGGTAACCAGCCCTTATGAGAGGGAATTTAAAATCCATAAATGTGGAACAAAGAGCATTTTTTATGCCATAAGAGATCATTGAGGTTGAACAGAGACATTAGAGTTAGCATTGGCAATCACAAGTTGAGACCCTCACCAACCTGAAGGCAAGGTACTGTGCCAGAAGATCTCTCAGATTAAATTCCTGTCCAGATTGCTGAGTCTGTGTCTTGGGAGTTCTGTCCTAGATGCCTTTTGGAAACCATGGGAGAGAAATTCCAGTGTAGTGGCAAAATTCTTTCTCCAAGGGATGACTGATCTTCCTCAACATTACCTTTGGTTTAACCCCTCTCTTTGGACTGTTCATCGTCTTGTATACTGTCATCATGATGGGGAACCTGGACATGGTCACTCTCATGGGGATTAGTCTCAGTTTATCTTTCAGTTTTGCCTAGATTTTGGCCATTCAATTTCTCCATTCTCAAATTTCTAGCAAAGGTGTTTTCCAAGCCTGGGCTACCCTTCTCTTTCTGAGATCCTAAAGCACAATGAGAATCTTAAGCATCTTGTGTATCACAGCGGTCTTTCTCTTAACATGAATGACCTGTGATGACTTTGTCACTATCTGTGGCCCTTTATTCTCCCTTGTCACTAGTCCAAGAGATTCAACTGACCATCAACTCAGGAGTCCTCCCAGCTCTTATATTCCACCCCTCCTTCTTCAGTTCTCACTTCTGCTCACTTCGGTGCCATTCCTCCCAAGTTCAAGCTGATTTCCAAAACATGATTTCCAGCTTTGAACTCCCTGATTTCACTAACTGCAATACAATTCTTCTCAGCCTGTGCTATGGAATCACCTACCTCCACCCCACGATCCTGACATGGTTACTTCCTGGGAAAAGAGAGGGTGTTTTCTGGTTCTACAGTGAGATGATCTCCATGCCAAAACAAAAGATCTGGAGAAAAAAGTTTTGATAGAATTTTTTTCAGAATTCCATCCATCATTCTTTTCCACCTGTTCAGATGAAACTTTCATTAAAAGTTTTGAGGTATCACTAGTCTAGTTCATTAAAAGTAAACAACATTTTACAATAGTCCCTTAATGTAGACTATATATTTTATGAAGGCCAATGAAGTAACACATTTCATATCAAAGGCATTGCTTTTAATACACTACCATTAATGAAATATTTGCTTGAAGGTAAGAGGTGTGTTTAAATCTTTATTATTAAAGTGTTAATGTGCAAATAAGGGCTTGTTTTCTTGTCTCTGATGAGTCTCAGAAATTTCTACATGACTCATATAGGTACAAACTTGTACTATCTGCTTCAATAGCATAGGTGGTTCCCATATTATGATCCCATGGAAACAAAGTCCCTTACATAGGAAATTGAGGTTCAGATAGGTTATATCCCAAGGTCAACACAGATGGTGTGGTAGTGCTGGGATTGTAACCTTTTTATGTTTGTTTCCCAAGCTTCTGCTCCTTGCACTACATATTTCTAACCTGATATCAGGGAGTATGCCCATTAAATGGGGATTTGCTTGGTGGTATATCATTCATAGGGTGCTTTAAAAGATCTTGAAATTTTAAGTGGCTTGATTGACCATTTGGACTTCAGAGATTGTGAAAGACTTAAACCTCACATATAGCAACAAAGGCAGCATGCTTTTTGAATCAACCATTTGGAACCTGACATGTGATGTTTATTTTAGCTGAAGCAAAATAAAAATATTACATCTCTCCAGTCATAATGGAAGTCAGTGAGAAAATATGATTTTCTATATGGTAGGCTATTCACTTTACATTCAACTTGTTATGAATGCATTTAATCTATAACCCCTGCATGACTGGTACCTAATTTCCTCCTGCAATCACTTACATATTTCCTTGTTGTACAATAAATTTTAAGTTCACCAGTCCCCATTGCTAGGATAGTGCACTGCATGAGCTCAGAAGGCTCTCCATAAATATCCAATGACTTTATCTCTGGATCATGTTTCTCTATTTCCCAAGTCCTTTCATTCCACCACTAGAAGGTCTAATCCACAACGTGGTAATCATAATCATCTTGACCTCCCTTTAGTTAGTAATGTAGCCAAGTGCCTTTATTCTGTTGGCTGTACACCATTTACATCCAAATGCATTTGTCTGAAACTGTAAGAGCTTCCAGGGAGAGCTTCCAGGGCAGAAATGTTTTTTGTTTGTTTTGCTGAGTAGTTAGTATTCCATTGTATGGCTGTACCACAGTTTGTTTTACCACTCATCCATTGAAGGATGTTTAGATTGTTTCCAATTTTTCACTATTATGAACAAAGCTGTTATAAACAATTGTATATAAATTTTTATCTGAGTATAAGTTTTCATTTCTCTAAGAAAAATTACTAAGAGTACAATTGCTTGGTCATATGGTAGGTGCATTTTTAACATGATAAGAAACTTCCAATAAGTTTTCTAGAGTGGCTGTACCATTTTGCATTCCCAAGAACAATGTATAAGAATTCCAGTTGCTCCACATTCTCACCAGACTAGTATTCCAAAAGACATTCTAATAGGTGTATAGTGTTATCTTGTTTTTAATTTGCATCTGCCTAATGACAAATTATGTTAAATATCTTCTCCTGTGCTTATTTTCTATCTGTATATTCTCTTCAGTGAAATGTCTGCTTATGCCTTTTGCCCATTTTTTAATTGGATTGTTTTTTTACTGTTGAGTTTTCAGAGTTATTTATATATCCTGGATACAAGTCCTTTGTCGGATATATGAATTGCAAATATTTTCTTCCAGTCTTTGTCTTTTCATCTTCATGGCAGCACCTTTGACAGACAAAAAGTTCTTAATTTAACAAAGAACTTATTTATTTTTTTCTTTAATATATCATGGTTTTCATTTCCTTTCTAAGAACTTTTGCTTAAACTCAGATTATATAAGTTTTCTCCTATGTTTTCCATAAGCTTTAAAGCTTTACATTTTATATTTATATCTATGCACCATTTGGAGTTAATTTTTGTATCAGGTGTGAAGTTGAGGTCAGAGTTCATTTTTATTTTTATTTTTTTCCATATGAATGGCCATTTGTTCCATTTGATGAAAAGACTACAATTCCTCCAATGAATTGCTTTTATACCTTTGTCAAGGACCAAATGGCCACATTTGCATGGGTCTGTTTCTCAACTATCTATTCTGGTCCATTGATCCAAGGGTCTATTCCTTTGCCAATGCATACTGATTCATTACTGTAGATTTATTCAAAGTCTTAAAACCTGTTAGTGTGAGTCCTTCAACTTTGTTCTTTTTCTCAAAATTGTTTTAGCTATTTTATTTTCTTTTTCCTTTTATATAAAATTTAGAATATAGAAATTCCTATTGTCTATAGTAACAATAACCACAAAATTCTGCTGAGATTTTCATTGCTATTGCATTAAATTTATAGATTATTTTGGGGAGAACTGGCATCATTATTACATTGAATCCTCCAATCCATGCTCATGGTATGTCTCACCATTTATATCTTCCTTGAAATCTTTCATCAGAATTTTATAGTTTTCAGCATACAAATCCTATACAAGTTTGTTATATTAATACTTAGCAATTTCTTTTTTGGACCCATTTAAAATGATATACATATATTTTCATAATTTTTACTTCTAATTGTTCATTGCTTGAACTTAGAAATACAATTAACTGTTTGCAGATGACATGATACTACACGTAGAAAATTCTAAAGATGCCACCAGAGAACTACTAGAGTGCACCAATGAATTCAGTAAAGTTGCATGATATAAAATTAATATACAGAAATCTGTTACATTTCTATACACTAACAATGATGTATCAGGAAGAGAAATTAAGAAACAATCCCATTTATCATCACATCAAAAGGAATAAAATACCTAGGAATAAACCTACCTAAGGAGGCAAAAGACCTGCACTCCAAAAACTATAAGACACTGATGAAAGAAATTAAGGAAGACACAAATAAGACTTCCCTGGTGGTCCAGTGGTTAAGACTCCACACTCCCAATGCAGGAGGCATGAGTTGAATCCCTGGTCAGGGAACTAAGATCCTGCATGCCACACTGCATGGCCAAAAACTAGAACAAATAATTTTAAAATTTATATGGGAACGCAAAAGACCCTACATAGCCAAAACAATCTTGAGAAAGAAGAACAGAGCTGGAGGAATCATGCTCCCCGACTTCAGACTATACTACAAAGCTATGATAATCAAAACAGTATGGTACTGGCACAAAAATAGATACATAGATCAATGGAACAGGATAGAGAGCCCATAAATAAACCCACACACTTATGGTCAATTAATCTATGACAAAGGAGGCAAGAATATACAATGGAGAAAAGACAGCCTCTTCAATAAGTGGTGCTGGGAAAACTGGACAGCTACATTTAAAGGAATGAAATCAGAACATTCTCTAACACCATACACAAAAATAAACTCAAAATGGATTAAAGACCTAAATATAAGACCAGATACTATAAAACTCCTAGAGGAAAACATAAGCAGAACACTTTTTAACATAAATCACAGCAATATCTTTTTTGGATCCGTCTCCTGAAGTAAAGGAAATAAAAGCAAAAATAAACAAATGAAACCTAATTAAACTTAAAAGTTTCTGCACAGCAAAGGAAACCATTGAGAAAGTAAAAAGACAACCTACTGAATGGGATAAAATACTTCCAAATGATATGACTAATAAGGGATTAATAGCCAACATATATAAACCGTTCATACAACTCAACATCAAAAAAACAAGCAACCTGATTAACAAATGGGCAGAAGAACTGAATAGATAATTTTCCACAGAGGAAATGCAGATGGCCAACAGAAACATGAAAAGATACTCAACATCCCTAATCATCAGGGAAATGCAAATCAAGACCACAATGAGATATCACCTCACACCTGTCAGAATGGCTATTGTCAAAAAGACCAAAAATAACAAATGTTGGCAAGGATGTAGAGAAAAGGGAACCTTCATACACTGTTGGTGGGAATGTAAGTCGGTGCAGCCACCGTGGAAAACGGTATGGATGTTTCTCAAAAAGCTAAAAATAGAATTACCATATGACCCAGAAATCACTCTCTTGGGTATATATCCGAAAAAAACAAAAACACACACTAATTCAAAACGGTACATGAACCCCAACGTTCATAGCAGCATTATTTACAATTGCCAAGATATGGAAGAAATCTAAGTGTCCATCAGCAGATGAATGGATAAAGAAGACATGGTATATGTATGCAGTGGAATACTACTCAGCCATAAAAAGAATGAAATTTTGCCATTTGCAGCAAAATGGATGGAGGTGGAGGGCATTATGCTAAGTGAAATAAGTCAGACAGGGAAAGACAAATACTGTATGATATCACTTATATGTGGAATCTAAAAATTACAACAAGCTAGTGAATATAACAAAAAAGAATCAGACTCACTGATATAGAACAAACTAGTGGTTACCAGTGGGGGCGGGGGAAGAGGGGCAACATAGGGGCGGGGGAATGGGAGGCACAAACTATTGGATGTAAGACAGGCTCAAGGATGTATTGTACAACATGGGGAATATAGCCAATACTTTGCAATAACTGTAAATGGAAAGTAACATTTAAAAATTGTGTAAAATATTTTAAAAATACAAAGAGGGGAAACACATTTGGATATCATCAAGACTATTCCTCATGTCCTCCAGAAATGCATGGCATAGATGGAGAAATGTCAGAAAGGTCACTCACTTTGGCATTGCAAGGAAGGAAATGCTTTCAGCGAGGCATAAATCCACAGCCTTCACAATTTGGAGAACTAATTTACTCCATTGCCCCTATCAAATAGTTAGGGATGGTGCAATGCTCACTAATAAACACCTATGAGGAAAAAAAGCAGGGACTACACTGATGCCATTGTTAGAAATCCTTATAAATTAGGCATTTTATGGCACCATCAGAATTTTGCTTCTAGCCATTGAGAGACATTTGGAGTTTGAGAAGTAGTTAGTGTGCAAGGCTGAGTGCCCAGAAGGTATTGCATCTACGGTATTCAAATGTCTACAGGCAGTGACAATGGATAAAGACATCCCCATTAATATATCACAACATGGGAAAGAGATACAGGTCTCTACATGAAAACATTCAGGCTCCAATTTGGTCTGCTGGCACATTACTTCATTCGTCCCTGAGCATTAATGAGTTAGCCTTTAAGTTGTTATCCCATAACCTCCATTTCAGCAAAGACTGCAGTCGTGATGAACAAAATGGCTCATTTTACCCTGTGCGGTGTAATGCCCCAAGATAATTAAATTTGGGGGTAGCGTTCTTCAATATGTGAGTCAGCCCATCATGCCATAACAGAAGCTCATAAACTGGTTCAAATATCACCTAATGTACCACAATTTAACTTGAAGAAGAAAATACTTTCTCCTTTAAATGGCTACAAAATCTGCACAGCCAAGCAACAAAATTAAATGAATCTGCCCACAAGAGACATGTCTATAAAGTCTACTTTTTAAACAATTTTCTTGCTTTAAAATCAATAGCTTTAGCCCTTAAAATGCATAACAACTTGGTATTTTCTATAAAAGCTGCTAATGAGCCAGCACCAAAGGAGATTGAAGCTGCTTTTGCCTTCCAAATGAGAGACTATGTGTGTATGTGTGTGAGCACATCCACACATGTGCATGTATTGGGGAGTGGGAATGGAGTATATGCAGGGGATATTATTAATTTACTATTGATTTTGTATTCCCAGGTCCTAGCACAATGAAAAGCATATGACAGATATTTAATAAACATTTATTGACTAGAAAAAAATAAAACAAATGCATAGAACCAAATCCAGTCTGATAAAAAATGAAACAGTATGGTACAAGGCAGCTGGCTGCCACATATATCTCAGGTGCAAGTGTATTTTATTAGAACACTGAGTGGCACTCAGAGACTTTACTGACCACATAAAAACTAATTAAATAATTCTTTAATGTTTAAAGTAATTTATAGTTTATAATCAAAGTAAAAGGTTGAGTAAACAAGGTAATATGACAGATCATAAAATGAGAAATATATTCTTACTACCATCTTCTGTATTGGTCATTTATCCTTAATTCCTAGAATCCATATGTTTGGGGAAGCAACTGGTATTTTAATTGTGGGTAAGACTTTTTAATATGACTAAGAATGTATTTTAGATAAAAAATTTATAACACAGTATATCTCATAGTCAAGTCGATTCTTCCAACTCTTCCCAAAACATCTCAATGGTGACTGCAGGTCCCCTAACTCTCAGTATGAGTCAGTGAAAACACCCCATTGGGGATGGCTCTGCTTACTGCTTCAGCCATCTTGGACGTCACAGCTGCTCAGTCCTTGAGCTTACTTTCCTCAGCATCTCAGGAGACCAGTCACAAAGACAGAAACTTTGCTATATTAATGATTCTGCCAATTACACAGAAAAGGCCAAGCCTGGAGGGGGAAGTGGGGAAGGAAGTATAACTTGGAGCTTAGTTCCAGAGGCTTTACTGTTGTGGGCACACAAACTTATCTGCGCTTGCCAAGGGAACATCTGGAGAAAGCCCAACCACTGATACTGAGCTGAAGCATTTTCAATGAGTACAGAAACAGAAAAGTGGCTGGTGAATATTTGTGACTTCTAGAGACATTCAAAGAATAAAGGTGGGTGATAAAGGACAGGGATGCTTGCAGATTAAACTTTGAATGTCCCACATATTCAGTCATTCCTAGTCTACTTTCTTCCACCTGGAGATGGCAGCTCTGGGTGGAATTTAGAAGACCTCGGTTCTATTCCTGACAATGTCACTAAGCATCTGGGTGTACTCTGGACTTTGTATGGCTAGTTTCTCTCCATTCAGATTCTAACTCCTAATATCAACTCCTCAGGCAGGTTTTACCTTCCACTCTACCTAATGTTGCCTTTCCAAACTCTGAGTTCTCTCTATTCCGTTAGCTTGTTTGGTTTTCTTTATAATTTTATTATTCAAATATTATTTATGTATTTGTTTGTTTGTTAGTTGGTTGGCCATCTCTTCCTTTAGATTGTAAAGTCCATGAGAATACCCGTAGTGCCTATCACACTGCCTGGAACACACCAAGCATCCAATGAATATTAGTTGAGTGAATGAATGCATGCATGTCCAAGAACAAAGTACATAACTTTTTGTGGCTTCAATTCATCATCTATAAAATTAAGAGAAACCATCTTGATTATTTCCGAGATTAGCATGATAACAGAGAAAGGATGGATTTGTAAATCCCTTGGGAAAAAACTAACAATCTCTAATTGTATGACTCTATATTTAGAAAAGACAACATGGATACAACAATAGCATTAGAATATTGCAGAACCATATTTGAATGTAGATTCTGTCACTTAACAGCTATGAGATCTTGAGCAAGGCACTGAAATTCTCCAAGCCTCAGTTGCCTGGTTTGTAAGATGGAAATGCTAATAATAGTAGTTACTTGCTAAGGTGGTTAAGAAGATTAAGTAAAATGATATATGTCAATCACCCAGCATAATGTGTGGCACTTACTAGGTACTTTATTAATGGTATTTATTAATATATTCAGGATAATATTTAAAATTTTAACAACCAGTACGATGTACTGTGGAAATTTCAGTTCCCAAAGATGGCCATAAAGGTGACTTTAATGGAACACCAGCCAAAAGCAGGCAGCCACAACTTTGGAGGGGCGGAAGGGCAACAAGCATTAACTTACAGGTTGCTGGAGGACAATCTATTTTTCTCTTCCAGGGTCTCCCTTGTAGCCCACAAGAACATGGAAGCCAGTGTTGTGAAAGTCAAGATGTGCTGGCAGGTGTCAGGGAAGCACCCAGGGAGGAGGAGGCTCAAGAGCAGCAATTTAGCAATCGTCATAGAACTTTTTAAAAGTTGACATGGCTCTCCCAGTGCATGCTTTCTGAATATTTGCCCTGACTATATTTAACTTTACAAAGCATTTTCCTGGAGACTCTCCTTGGATCTTTGCAGTAATCTTGTGAGTACAGAAGAGCGAGTGTTATTATGCCCATTTTACAGGTGAAGATACTATGACCCAGAAAGGACTTAACCAACTTCTATAGAGCAAAAAATAGTATGGAATCAGAACTCAAACCCAGATATTCTGACTCTAAATCCAATGATGTAAATTCTCTGTGCAATGCTATAATTTGTCCTTCACTGTCTCAGCTCTTAACGGGAAAAACAATATTAAAATAAAGTACGGTTAGGTATTGTCAATCTTCCTGACTAAGAGAAAGGATAGAAATGGCCCCAAGCAGAATTCAACGTTGTGATTTCTAAGCTGCTCCCTGTGTTCTGATAGGGATATGGATTCCATGTTTCTGAAAGAGGAGAGGTCAGAGGCTGTTACCTACTCCAAGTGGAAGGAATACTGTAGACAGGACACCTGGGTTCGAGTTCTGGCACTTCCATCAAATCCCGGGACAACTTTGGGCAAATTACTTCCCTTTTTGATGTCCTGATTTCTGGATTTCTCCCTCTTGAAAACAGTATTAGATCTTGAAAACAGTATTAGATTAGAGTAGTAGTTCTCACCCTTTTTTCTGCCTCAACACACTGGAGAATCACAACACAATGAGTAGTAACAGGAGCTAAGTTAGGGAAGGATTCTTAAGGAGGCAAATGGCAGAATCTAAAAGGGGCCTCTGTGTGGTTTGAACAGACAAACTAGGAGATTCCCAATCATTATAAAAGCTACCACATGCCTAGTGTGCACCAGACACTGTGCTAAGTGCTTTACATGAATTATTTCATCTTCACAGTAAATTAATGAAGTAGGAAAATTTTGGTACTCTCATATTAAAGATGAGGAAACTGAAGCTCAGATAGGTTAACTAGCTTGTCTAAGGTCACACAGCTAGTAAGCCATAGCATAGTATTGGATTCTAACCCCCCTATAATTGACCCTGGAGCTTGCCCTCTTACCTCTATATTTTATTGTTTTATATTATATTCCCCCTCCACTCATCCCCTGCTGTCCCTCAAACACACAACTGATAATGAAAGAACTAGTAAGTTTGTAGAGTCCCTCCCATGTCTAAGATTTGTGTCCTTGACTTTATATTCAGGCTAAACTTTAGCTGAGGACAGGTTCGGTGCTGGGAAGAAGTACATAGAAGGAGGAAGAAAATTAGGATTCACTGAGTACCTGCTTTCTTCCCATGCCTTGCTAGATATTTTACATACACCTACCATCACCTTTAGTCCTTACAACCAGTCTTACAAGATTGGTATTTTATCCCTGTTTACAAAGAAGACTCAGAGAGGTTAGACACTCCCCCAAGGTCACAGAGAAAATAAGTGGCAAAATTTGAGATTAAGAACCATTCTTCTGACTTCAAATTCCATCCTCATACCTTTAAACGTTGTATACAATAGGCTGGAGGGTAGCAAGAAATAAGTGAGCCAGGATGAAGTATTTGTCACAGTTGACACACACAATTGTGCGTGTCATGTCCTAGGTAGCCAGGACCAGATCCTACAGGTCTCTGTTTAAGGACTTGAGCTGTACACGTCTCCCTATTGTCATGCATATCCCTCCCGCAGACCTGCAGTGGCCCAATGGGAGCAGGCAATGCCAGTGACTTGAGCAAATTCTTCCTTGTGGGCCTCACCAATGAGCTTCAGCTTCAGCCCATCCTCCTTGCCCTCTTCTTCCTCATCTATGCAGTCACAGTAGTTGGAAACCTGGGCCTCCTTGTTCCCATTGTGGTGAGCTCCCGACTCCACACTCCCATGTATTTCTTCTTCAGCAACCTGTCCTTTATTGATTTCTGTTATTCTTCCATCACCGTTCCCAAAATGTTTATTCTTTTTTGTTTTTTTAAAGATGTATTTATTTATTGATTGATTGATTGATTGCTATGTTGGGTCTTCGTTTCTGTGCTAGGGCTTTCTCTAGTTGCGGCGAGCGGGGGCCACTCTTCATCGCGGTGCGCGGGCCTCTCACTATCGTGGCCTCTCTTGTTGCGGAGCACAGGCTCCAGACGCGCAGGCTCAGTAGTTGTGGCTCACGGGCTTAGTTGCTCCGCGGCATGTGGGATCTTCCCAGACCAGGGCTCGAACCCGTGTCCCCTGCATTAGCAGGCGGATTCTCAACCACTGCGCCATCAGGGGAGCCCCCCAAAATGTTGATGAGGTTTTTCTCTGGTTGCCAAACCATCTCCTTCTCTGGTTGTGTGGTCCAGACAAGCTGCTTTGTGATCTTTGCTGTCACTGAGTTCTTCCTCTTGGCCTCCATGGCCTATGACCACTATGTGGCCGTCTGCAGCCCTCTGCTCTACCGTATCCTCATGTCCACAAGGTTCTATTTGCAGCTAGTGGCTGCCAGCTATGCAGTGGGCCTAATGAACACAGTGCTCCTCACTAGCACAACCTTTCATCTGACCTTCTGTAAGTCCCATGTCATCACTCATTACTTCTGTGATATTTCTCCCCTTTTAAAACTCTCCTGCTCTGACACACAGGTCCTTCAGCTTCTCCTGTTTGTTTGTGGTGGTTTTAATGTGTCTGTGTCCCTGACAGTAGTCCTGGTCTCCTACACATGTGTCTTCATGGCTATTATAAGAAGCCCCTCAGCCCAGGGCAAACACAAGACATTCTCCACTTGTGCATCCCACCTGACTGATGTCAGTTTGTACTATGGAACCACGGTATTCGTTTACTTGTGCCCAACCTCTGAGTACTTACTAGGCAGGGAAAGGCTGGTCTCTGTATTTTACACAGTGGTCATCCCCATGCTCAACCCCATGATCTACAGTCTGAGGAACAAAGATATGAAGGAAACAGTTGGGAATGTTCTCAAGAAGACCTCACAATTCTTCCCCCTCCCCATACCCAGATTTCCATGATGTTCAATGCAATAAAGGAAGGACAGATAAGGGAAGAAGAGGTAGGTGATGTATTTTTGGCCACCAACCATGTCTCAAGCATTATTCTGGGAATTTTAAATAGATTAGACCTTGAATCCTCTCCACAACTCTGGAAGTCAAATATTATTATTTTAATTTTACAGATGAGGAAACTGAGGCCCTGAGTGATTTGGAGATTTGTCCAAGGTCATATAGCTTGCATGCAGTGGAAACTAGATTTCAATTCAGGACTGCCTGACTCTGAAACTCCCTTTCTACTACATTACACTGTTTCTGCATAAGGCAAGATGCCGCCCTCTCTATTAACCTTCAGGGTCCAAGGTTTCCGAATTTTTTCCCTTTCTGGTAAATCCGGTCTCTCAAATTTATATTAGTTTCTGTCCCCTAAGACCCACTCCCTTTCCCATAGCCAATTCTTTATCTGTGGCTTTGTATTATGCCTGATTTTGTCATTAAATTAATAAACACGTTGTATATAGAGCCCTATACCAGATGCAGGGGTGGAGAGGGATAACAAGGAAGAAATCTATGGTCACTAACTTTTGGCATCTTTCAATTAATTTATGGAAGACAGAAGATCCCACCCAAAAGGCAACCGAACTATGACTTTTCATTTAAATTGACATTTATTGAGTCCTTTCAATGTGATAAATGCCAAATCAGTTACCTCATAATCCTCCTAAGAACTCTGTGATATAGGTACCATTGTTGCTCCCATTTTACAGATGAGAATACTATAGCTAAAAAGCATTAAGTAACTCACTCAAAGTAACACAGCTAATTAATGGTTAATACAGGAGTTGAATTAGGGTCTCTTTGTCCAAAGAGCTTATATCCTTTCCATTCTGTTATATCACCTCCTGGATTACTGGGGTGCCTATCAATAAGCACCAAGGGATATAAGCTGTGAGGCTGGGACTCAAGGCAAAGGAAGCAGAATGGATTGGGTTCATAAGAGAGCCTCTAGGAAGAGGTGGGTGGTTTGAATAAAATCTATGAAGAGTGAGGAGTGGTAAGAATGGATGAGTAGTGAAGGGAATGAGGAGATCTTGGAATCAAAGGCTGAGATAATAGAATCTAGATGCATAAAAGGCTGGTTTGGCTGGAACCGGGTAGAAGGCAAATTTAGAAGCAAAGGTTATTGACAAAATGGGGTGATGTTTGGCTAGGGCTGATATACCTTTTTTGTAGGTCTTGCTAACATCTAAACAATTCCTTACTACCATACGTGAGGAAGTTCTAAATAGAGCTCTGATTTCCCTAAATTGACCCAAGATGGCTTTGAGTGGGTGAATACTTACAGTTGTGGTAAGAATCATATTTTATGGAGGCCAAGACCTCCATAAAACTTTACTCTAGCTTTACTCTGTTCTCTGTCTACAGTCCACACTACTCAGATTGGCCAGACAACCAACAAATGTGAGGCCTTGATTACAAGAAGCTATCAGGGAATTACTTCCTGACTCAAAACTTGTCGTCAAGTTAGGTTTGGGCAAGGTCTAAACAAGTGTGACCTAGTGTAGTCGCTTCAAGTCTAAAGGCAGCCAGACCTAGAGGAGGATCTTGTTTTCTGACACCTTCCTTATTGGGAATGCCTCTGTCCTAGAGCAGACTTTTCTCTATTTTATCATTTGCCTGGACTATTGCAGTAGCCTCCTAACTGGTCTCACTTCCTCCAGGCTTGCCCTGACCAATTTATCCTCCACACTGCTGCCTTATGATTATTCTAAGCAGAAGTCTGACTACATCCACTGTTCTACTTTAAACTCTTCAATGGCTTTTCATTGTCCTCGGAATAATGTCCAAATCCTTTAACTTACAGATCCCCCACAATCAGAATCTTACCTCTCAAACTTTATCTTTCACAACCCCTCTTCCCTTCCCCATACTTCATATCTTCCCCTTTGCACTTACTATTTTCTTCATTCAAAACACTCTCACTTTTCAGCAGTGAAAGATACTCCCCATATTTTTAATCAAGACCTTCCTCCTGAGCTGACCAAAAGTGTTCACCCCTTCCTTGGAACTTTAGAACCAATGATTACAGCATGCAATCATCCTATACTCCTATACTACCTGATTCTATTCCACTTTTCTTATACCCATATCTTGCTTCCTCTACTAGATTGTATGCCTTGTAGGGGAAGACCAAGGTGTCTCATACCTACGTAACCACCTCAGTGCCTGGAGTCAAGTTGGCATTAATGAAATGTTGTTCATGGGAAGAATAAGAACTTTTCACTGGGCTTTGCCATAGGCATTTGTGTCTACTTCTGAACCCTCTGAAAAGCCAGAGGGGTATTACTAATTCACCCCCTCCTTTCCTTTTTCAATAGTCTACCTCCCCTCCAGTATTTACTTCCTGTTTGACCTTTTCTTATGCCTCTGCCCGCGCCCCCCACCCCAGCATTATAACTCAGCATTTGCAAATACATTGCTTTCTATTGATTTGATGTGTGTGTGTTGTATTCCATCCAGATTACAGTTCTTTGGGAAAATGGATGACATCTGTATTTGACTTTCCCAGTAATAGTGAGCTGTGCAAAGCAAGCGCTCATTGGGTGAACAAATATGTGCCTGTAGCTGAAGAGGGTTTATGTGGAGCTCAAAGCAGGGCAGAGTTAAATAGATATGAGTTTAAGAAGGGAATAGGGAGCTAGCGTTTATTGTGAGCCTAGCAAATGCCAGACACTATGATAAATCCACAGATTATCTCATTTAATCCTCACAACAAACTGATTTAATTTTTTTTTAAATTAAGACTTTATTTTTTAGAGCAGTTTTAGGTACACAGCAACATTCAAGGAAAAGTACAGAAAGTCCTAATATATCCTCTGCCCCTACATATGCATAGCCTCCCCCATTATTAACATTCCCCACCAGAGTGGTACATTTGTTTCAATTGATGAACCTACATTGACACATCATAATCACCCAAAGTTCATAGTTTATATCAGGGTTCATCTTGGTGTTGTATATTCTATGGGTTCAACAATGTGATTTTATCCTGACTTTATCAGGAGTATCAGAGGATTTGTGGCTTGCTCAGTTACACATACACAGGCAGTATGGGATAGAGTCAGAATTTTGAACTCAGGTCTGTCTGATTTTAGAGCCTTCATGTTAAACTACTTTTCCAACCTTTATTAGAGTGATCATTTCACTTTTTTAAAATCCTAGATTTGTGCTATACACATGTGGCATCAAGGCACTGAGAGATGAACACTGGAGACTGAGTCAGTAGCAACACATTTTCTTTAGATTGAGCCCTTGCTTAACACATCTGAGGCACAGAGGGAAGAAAGAAATAAAGATAAGGAAGAACGGGAGGAAAGAAAGAAGGAAGGGAGGGAGGGAGGGAAGGAAGAAGGGAGTAAAGAAGGAAAGAAAATATCCTTAAGTGTCCTGCCATCCCATTCATTTAGAAAGTGTACAGGTGGGAGTGGAGGGTCACCACACCCTCTGGTCTGCTCTTAGGGCTTTCTCCTGAAACTAGACCCAGGTAGGAGAAGGAGAGATTTCCCAAAAATCACTTCAGCCTCTTGCTCAGATACCTCAGAAAACACCAATTCTCATAGGAAAACTGCCAAAATTTCTTTAGGAACATATTTTAAGAAAGGGATCCTTGGGAGTGTCTAGAATCTTTAAAGACTTTACCAGTAGCCATGTGTTCCTTCAAGAACTTCATGAGGTTCCAATGCCCGGCAGCCCTGCTTAGCTGAAGGAAGGATACTGAGGTCTGGTCCCTACATTGCTCTATAATTGCTCACTCCACCCTGAGACCATTGTCCCTTTGGTGAGTTGAAGAAAGTTCCCAAGAGATGCACATTCTAGAAGCAACTGCTTTTCCTTGTGAATGAGGTGACTCCTAATTGTCACTGGCCTTGCCTAGATAATACGACTTGATCAACGTGATTTAGTATTCCTTGTTTGGGCTTCATTCTGAACAGTGTGCCTCACCCTCCAAAACCAAGCCCTCTTGAGAACTTATTGAGAGGGCAGGGCTTGGATTTACTAATATCAGTATTACATAAAATAGTAATAACAACCAAGCAAGAGCACCTCTGGATGATTGAGTGCCTACAATCCCAGAACTTATTGTTTTACACACAATTTCTCATTGCATTTTACAGACAGAGAAACTGGGGCTCTGAAAGATGAAACAATTTGACAGAACAAGAGAAAAATTGACAGATCCTTATTACTAGAAGGGAAATTTTAATACACCCTTCTCAGAAACTGATAAAGCAGATATGGAAGAATATATGATATTAAACAGCACAATTATGAAGTTTGAGGTAATACACAAACACATACATATCAAGTCCTGGGCCCCCAAAATATAGGATACACATTATTTTCAGTCACATTTGAAAGATTTACAAAACTGGAACACAAGTCAAGTATCAAAGCAAGTCTCAAATTCTAAATAAGCAATATAATATTAATAACATTCTCATAAAAATGCAATAAAATAGAAGTTAATAAAAAATACCCCCCAAACCCCCATACATTTAAACAAAAATCCTTCTAAATGGAATAAAGAAAAATTTTAATTAAAATTACACACAATTATTATTGAATGACATATATCAAATTGTAGAGTGTAACTGATGTGATATAAGAAAATGTGATGTATGCAATATGAAACAAAATAGCTGAATGTTAATATGTTAAGCATTCAACTCAAAAAGTTAGAAAAGAATTGTGAAGCGAACCAGAAGAAAGAAAAAGAAAGGAAATAAATATCAAAACAGAAATTAATGAAATAGGAAACAAAAATAAAAATGCTTAATAAACCCAAAACCTAATTTGTTAAAAGCTTAATAAAATAGACAGTATTCTGATAAGATTGAAAAAGTAAAAAAGAATCAAGACCTGAATAATGAATATGAGCAATGATAATAGGGATATTACTAAACATTTTAGATTTTTACAGTAATGAGTATGTTATGAAATATTTTATGCCAATAAATATAAAAACGTTGATGAGATGAGAAGTTCTGTAGAAAAATCCAAATTAACAAAATTTTATTCAAGAATAAGTTGAAAACATGAGTAGGCCATTAGACACTGAAGAAGTTCAATCAGTAGCCAACCTCTCTGCCAACAAAGGCACCAATCCCACATTCTTTCACAGGTAAGGTACATCAAACTATCACAGAACAGGAAATCTCTACATTATATAAAATATTCCAGAGAACAGAAAAAAAAGGAAAATCTACCCAATCCATTTTATGAGGTTAGTAAAACCTTGAAACCAAAACCAGACAAGCTTGTTTAAAAGACCAAAAATTATATGCGAATCTCATATAATTTGATAAAAATCTCAAAAGTCCTAATTAAAATATTCATTAATTGAACTCAACAAATGTATAAAAATAATACTATACAATCAAATGGGCTTGTTTTCAGGCATTAAATGATAGTCTAACCTTAGAAAATCCATTACTACAAGTCATTACTTAAGCTGATTAAAGAGAAAATAATATGTATTCATCTCAATAGATTTAAAAAATTAAATGAAATTCAACCACTCTCTATGGGAAAAAAAAACCCTTGAAACAAATCAAAATAGAGGGAAAAGTTTAATCTGACAATGATAGCTACCAAAAACCTACAATAAACATTATGATTAATGTAGAAGCTTTAGAAACATTTTCATCAGAGCCATGAACAAGATAAGGATAACTGCATTCCAAATTACTATTTAACATTGCATTGGAAAGATCACTGTCAATTCAATAAGACAAAGAATAGAAATAGATTTAAGCACTGGAATGGAAGAAAGTATCATTATTCATAGACTACCTGATTGGTTACATAGAAAACCAAAGAGAATTTTCAGACAAATTATTTTAACTATTAAGGGTTTTCATAAATATTGTTGCAAAGAAGATATTTTTAGAAACTCAATAATAATCTTATACAGTAGCAAAAACAATTAGAAAATAGAATTTTTTAATAGTTCCCATTCACTGGATAAAATGAAGAAAACTGATAACATCAAGTGTTGTTAAGGATGTGGGACAACTCTCAGAACTTTGCATATATTGTTGGTGGAAATGCAAAAATGGTATAGCCATTTTATAAAACAGATTGGCAATTTTTATGAAGTTAAACATACACGTATTATATGACCCAGCAACCCCACCCTAGGAATTTATCCAAGAGAAATGAGAACAGGTCCACACAAAGACTTGTCATGTGAATGTTTATAATAGCTTTATTCATTATAGTCAAAAGATGGACACAACCATGAGCTGGTGAATGGATATACTGTGGTACATCCATACAATAGAATACTACTCAGCAATAAAAAGGAAACTACTGATATAAACAAAAACATGGGTGAATCTGAAAAACATTATGCTGGGTAAAAGAAGTCAGGCACAAAGGCCTATATACCATATATAATAATTCCACTTATATAAAATTCTAGAAAAAGACAAACTATTGTGAAAAGAAATATATCAGCAGTTGCCAGGGACCCAGTGTGAGTGGAAGAGATTTATTTCAAGGGGCATGAGGAAACTTTTTGGAGTGATGGAAATGTTCCACATCTTGATTGTAGTGACCATTGCACAACTGTATACATGTGCCAAAACTCATCACATAATTGGTGAATTTTATTGTTTGTAAATTATACCTCAATAAAACTAGTTAAGTCGTGTGGTAGTTCTATTTTTAGATTTTTAAGGAACCTCCATACTGTTCTCCATAGTGGCTGTATCAAGTTACATTCCTACCAACAGTGCAGGAGGGTTCCCTTTTCTCCACACCCTCTCCAGCATTTATTGTTTCTAGATTTTTTGATGATGGCCATTCTGACCGGTGTGAGATGATATCTCCTTGTAGTTTCGATTTGCATTTCTCTAATGATTAAAGATGTTGAGCATCCTTTCATGTGTTTGTTGGCAATCTGTATATCTTCTATGGAGAAATGTCTATTTAGGTCTTCTGCCCATTTTTGGATTGGGTTGTTTGTTTTTTTGTTATTGAGCTCATGAGCTGCTTGTAAATTTTGGAGATTAATCCTTTGTCACTTGCTCCATTTGCAAATATTTTCTCCCATTCTGAGTGTTGTCTTCTCATCTTGTTTAAGGTTTCCTTTGCTGTGCAAAAGCTTTTAAGTTTCATTAGGTCCCATTTGTTTATTTTTGTTTTTCTTCCCATTTCTCTAGGAGGTGGAGCAAAAAGGATCTTGCTGTGATTTATGCCATAGAGTGTTCTGCCTATGTTTTCCTCTAAGAGTTTGATAGTGTCTGGCCTTACATTTAGGTCTTTAATCCATTTTGAGTTTATTTTTGTGTATGGTGTTAGGGAGTGTTCTAATTTCATACTATTACATGTACCTGTCCAGTTTTCCCACCACCACTTATTGAAGAGGGTGTCTTTTCTCTACTGTATATGCTTGCCTCCTTTATCAAACATAAGGTGACCATATGTGTGTGGGTTTATCTCTGGGCTTTCTATCCTGTTCCATTGATCTATGTTTCTGTTTTTGTGCCAGTACCATACTGTCTTGATTACTGTAGCTTTGTAGTATAGTCTGAAGTCAGGGAGCCTGATTCCTCCAGCTCCATTTTTCATTCTCAAGATTGCTTTGGCTATTCGGGGTCTTTTGTGTTTCCATACAAATTGTGAAACTTTTTGTTCTAGTTCTGTGAAAAATGCCAGTGGTAGTTTGATAGGGATTGCATTGAATCTGTAGATTGCTTTGGGTAGTAGAGTCGTTTTCACAATGTTGATTCTTCCAATCCAAGAACATGGTATATCTCTCCATCTATTTGTATCATCTGTAATTTCTTTCATCAGTGTCTTATAATTTTCTGCATACAGGTCTTTTGTCTCCTTTGGTAGGTTTATTCCTAGATATTTTGTTCTTTTTGTTGCAATGGTAAATGGGAGTGTTTTCTTAATTTCACTTTCAGATTTTTCATCATTAGTGTATAGGAATGCCAGAGATTTCTGTGCATTAGTTTTGTATCCTGCTACCTTACCAAATTCATTGATTAGCTCTAGTAGTTTTCTGGTAGCATCTTTAGGATTCTCTATGTATAGTATCATGTCATCTGCAAACAGTGACAGCTTTAATTCTTCTTTTCCGATTTGGTTTCCTTTTATTTCTTTTTCTTCTCTGATTGCTGTGGCTAACACTTCCAAAACTATGTTGAATAATAGTGGTGAGAGTGGGCCACCTTGTCTTGTTCCTGATCTTAGTGGAAACTGTTTCAGTTTTTCACCATTGAGGACGATGTTGGCTGTGGGTTTGTCATATACGGCCTTTATTATGTTGAGGAAAGTTCCCTCTATGCCTACTTTCTGGAGGGTTTTTATCTTAAATGGGTGTTGAATTTTGTCAAAAGCTTTCTCTGCATCGATTGAGATGATCATATGGTTTTTCTCCTTCAATTTTTTAATATGGTGTATCACATTGATTGATTTGTGTATATTGAAGAATCCTTGCATTCCTAGGATAAACCCCACTTGATGATGGTGTGTGATCCTTTTAATGTGCTGTTGGATTCTGTTTGCTAGTATTTTGTCGAGGATTTTTGCATCTATGTTCATCAGTGATATTGGCCTGTAGCTTTCTTTCTTTGTGACATCTTTGTCTGGTTTTGGTATCAGGGTGATGGTGGACTCGTAGAATGAGTTTGGGAGTGTTCCTCCCTCTGCTATATTTTGGAAGAGTTTGAGAAGGATAGGTGTTAGCTCTTCTCTAAATGTTTGATAGAATTCGCCTGTGAAGCCATCTGGTCCTGGGCTTTTGTTTCTTGGAAGGTTTTTAATCACAGTCTCAATTTCAGTGCTTGTGATTGGCGTGTTTATATTTTCTATTTCTTCCTGGTTCAGTCTTGGAAGTTTGTGCATTTCTAAGAATTTGTCCATTGCTTCCAGGCTGTCCATTTTATTGGCATAGAGTTGCTTGTAGTAATCTCTCCCACTACTGGGCATATACCCTGAGAAAATCATAATTCAAAAAGAGTCATGTACCACAATGTTCATTGCAGCTCTATTTACAATAGCCAGGACGTGGAAGCAACCTAAGTGTCCATCAACAGATGAATGGATAAAGAAGATGTGGCACATATATACAATGGAATATTACTCAGCCATAAAAAGAAATGAAATGGAGGTATTTGTAATGAGGTGGATGGAGTTAGAGTCTGTCACACAGAGTGAAGTAAGTCAGAAAGAGAAAAACAAATACAGTATGCTAACACATATATATGGAATCTAAGGGGAAAAAAAAAAAGGCCATGAAGAACCTCGGGCAAGATGGGAATAAAGACACAGACCTACTAGAGAATGGACTTGAGGATATGGGGAGGGAGAAGGGTAAGCTGTGACAAAGTGAGAGAGTGGCATGGACATATGTACACTACCAAACGTAAAATAGATGGCTAGTGGGAAGCAGCCGCATAGCACAGGGAGATCAGCTCGGTGTTTGTGACCACCTAGAGGGGTGGGATAGCGAGTGTGGGAGGGAGGGAGATGCAAGAGGGAAGAGATATGGGAACATACGTATATGTGTAACTGATACACTTTGTTATAAAGCAGAAACTAACACACCATTGTAAAGCAATTATACTCCAGTAGAGATGTTAAAAATTAATTAATTAATTAATTAATTTAATTAAAAAAATAAAATAAAAAGATAAAACTAGTTAAAATAAAGCTACCATTCATAATAACAAGCAACACTATTAACCTAAGTAAAACTCTAACAAAAGATGCCCATTATTTTTATTGAAAATATTGTAAGCACTACTGAAGGACTTAAAAGAAGACTTTAATCAGAGGAGATTTATACCATTTTTACATATACAGCAATTCATTAACTTAAAGATGTCCACAATTCCAAAAATTAACCTATCAGTTCAAGGCAATTCCAAACAAAGTTCCAACAGGACTTTTCATGAAACTTAACAAGTTGATTCTAAAATTCATATGAAAAATTAAGAAACCAAGAATATCCAGGACAATTATGAAGAAGAATAAATAGGAAGTACTTATCTTACAGATATCAAGACTTAGAAAACTATAGTAATTAAAACAGCATAGTATTTGCGTAGAGAGAGGAAAACAGATCAGTTGGAGAAAAGGGAGACCCAGACACAAAGCTGAGAATCCAGTTGACCTTTGAACAATGCATGGGTTAGGGACATCAACCCTCCTTGCAGTCGAAAATCCATGTATAATTTACAGTCCACCCTTCATATACACACAGTTCCTTCGTATCCCTGGTTCCACGTCTGTGGATTCAACCATGGATAATGTAGTACTGTAGTATTTACTGTTGGAAAAAATCCACATATAAGTAGACCTGTGCAATTCAAACCCATGTTGTTCAAGGGTCAGCTGTATAAGGGACCTTGGTATATGACAGAACTGACATTGTAGATCATGAGAAGAAATGAGGCGCTATTCAATAAGTGGTGTAGAAACAATTGCTTATTCATATTGGAACAAATAAAATTAATTTCCTATATTTCATCATATATAGAAATAAATTCAAGATGGACTCAATAACAATGTTTTTTAAAAAAACTTTTAAAATTTAAAAGAAATTTAGAATAATATATTAATGATATTGGGGTAGGAAAGGATTTTTTGAATAAGGCACGAAAAGTACAAATTGTAAATGATTGATAAATTTAACCACATCAAAAAAAAATAAAACCTTCCATCTTTCTATGCTATAAGACATTGCAATAAACAAAGTTAATAGGCAAGTGACAGACTTGGAGAAGATATTTGCAACAAATATATAACAGACAGATATGGATTCCATAAAGGACTACATTTATTAAACAACAATCCATATTAACAATGGACAAAATATTATTGGACGATGCACAAAAGAGAAAACCTGAATGGCCAGTAAAAAGATGAAAACATTATTTTATCCTCATTAATAATCAGGGAAATGCAAATTAAATTAGCACAGAGATAATATTACATCAGATTACCACAAATAAAAATATCTGCTAACACCAAATGCAGGCAAGAATGTGAGGAAACATAACTGTTTATGCTACTTGTGGGAATATGTATTTGCACATCGACTTTAGAGAGCAATTTGGTCATACCTAGTAAATATGAAAATATGAATATACTCCGAGCCTGCAATTCAACTCCTAGGTACCTTAAAGAAATACAAAAAACATATTCAAGAATATTTATTGCAACATTGTTTGTACTGGCTAAAATTTATTAACATAAATGTCCATCCTTTTCTAGGCCAAAAAGTTTCCAGGTTTTCAATTTATAAGAATCTTCCATCCTTTTATTAATCTATCCAGTGCAAAGTCAAAGCAAGGATTTGAGAAAAATAATTCCAACTGCAGGACTTTTATTTATAGCCTACAAGGAAAAGCCAACAAACCCACAGTGTTCAGTATAACTAGGAGCAAGATAAATCAACAATGAGTGAACGAAAACTACAACTATCAACAAGGATAGGTCTGAAGAAACAAATGTGAAGTGGAGGGGGTTGGGGGGAAGCAAGTTGCAAAATGTTATGCCATTTGTGTGAAATTTAAAATATACAAAATATTATCGCGTATTATTTATAGATACATTCATATATAGTAGGATAAAAACATGAACATGGAGGACACACAGCAACTTTAGCATAGTGGATGCCTCTGGGGCTCACGAGAAATGGGATTGGGGACAAAAAGAATTTTCATCGTACCTATAATGTTTTTATTTCTTAGAAAACAAGCTCTGTAACAAAAATAAATAAATAATGGCTTATTCATATGCCAGGGCAGAATGTAAATGTTAAAATGAATGAGACTGATCTGTGCATGCGGATACAGAAAGATCTCCAAAATATATTAAATTAAAAAGCTCTGTGAAATTATTATGGATTGTGCAATCACTTTTGTATAAATATGAAAAAACGTAAATGTATATAAATGCTGGTATAAGCACATAAAATTCCTTGAAGCACCCACAATTTATAGTAGTTGCCTCTGGAGAGAGGAACTGTTGTCTGGAATTGGAGGGAAGATTAGTTATACTGTTTTAATTATTCACCATGTGCAAATTATGTATTGTTCATTAAACTTCATTTTTGAAAAATTCATGATCTTAAAATCAAAGACCCGACACCTTGTGTGATTCTTAGGTTAGTACTCTTTGTGTATTGACGATTACGTAACATTTATTGAATTTTCTTTTAATAAAACTTCCTGCTGAGCCTTAGTGACGAGCATGCTGGCAATTAGAGAGGAGGTGTCACTTTGGTGAGCTGTCCAACTGAAGCATTTTTTTCATTTCCCTCAAGGCCAAGAGCTACATCTGAGACGTCTTTGCACCTCTGATAATACCTAATACAGACTTTTGCCTATGTTAGTAAATTATATTAATACATTTATTCCTTCATTCTTTCGTTTATTCATGTGACAAATGTTATTAGAGAACAACTATATTTCACTGCAAACATAAAGCTTTTCAAGTACTTTGTACTTTAAATCGATTTCTCTGGGATGGCCAGAGATTTAGGACTGCTGTTGTTTCTATGGGAAATGTGAGTTGACACCAAATAACTAAGTCACACGTGAACTTCAGGATTATGATCCATTCATATGTTTGCAAATACTTAGAAAAATTATTTTCTTCCACAAATTACTTTTGATAAAGTTGAATAATGATGAAGGGACAAGATGGTCTTAGTGATGAAGACAGTGATGTTACTATTGCCTGAAGCCATTGCCTCCTCTCCTTTTCCAATAACCATCATTCTTTCCTGAATTGAAGTAACAGCCTCTTCATTTGACTTCCTGTCTTGAGTCTCCTCCTTTGCCTCTAGTTTATTTGCATATCCACCCAAAGTATATAGCTTTTCTAAAACACAAACATGAGTACGCCACTTCCCTATTTAAAAACCCTTCTCATTGACCTCAGGATAAAGTCCACACTCTTTAGGATGGTGTACAGGGCCCACCGTCTTCTGTGTCTGCCTCCTTCTCCAGCCTTCTCTACTGTCACTCTTTACTGGCACATGCTATTCCCTCTGACTGAAACTCCACCCACTTATTGGCTCAAAAGACTTCTATTCATCCTTCAAAACCCAATGCATTATAAAGATTAATGAAATGATAGATGAAAAAGTGCTTTGGAAGAAAATAAACCAAAAAAATCCCCAAACAAATGGCAGGTCCTTCAATGGACCTTCACTGTTACTACTTCCCCCATCCCACAACTCCTTTCTCTGTGCTACATCTACATATTATACAGAGTCCTTTTGTTGCATTTATCATGTTGCAGTTCCACTGCTTTGTTTACATGTCCGTCATTTCCACTAGTCATTGAGTTCCTAAGTCATGGATTCAGCTTCCCAGCCTTTCTTCACCTTTATATTCCCCGCATTTAGAGTACTGACTGACACAGAGGAGGGGCCAGGCATTGTTTGTGAACTCTGTAACCAGATGGTGACAATGATGATGGCCTGGGATAGCAGAAGAAATGGTCATATCTCTACAAGTGCTCTGTTTTGTGTGATGCTTCACAAAGTCATCAAAGAAATGGGAGAGGCCTCACTAACTGCTATACAAAGAGGTTTTACTACCCCAAATAACTCTTTTCTATATAGCCTGCAAAGCAGATGAACCTGCATTGACAAAACTTACTCAGGAGGCCAGATGCAATCTGTCTACCAAGGGTGGAAAAATGACAAGGTAACTGGTTTTAAAAACTACCTTTGGCAGCTTGTGTAAGAGGACTTTTAATTCGATTATAAAAACCAAACTCTAACAGTTGTGCTTTTAATTAGAATGTAAAATTCACTTAAAGTTGACTGAAGGCTTTGGGGGAAGGAATTTAGATGTTTTCAGGCTGTATTTAATGATGTAAAAAAAGTAAGAGTTTTACTTCCAGTTTTAGGGGTCCAGATATCTTTGAACTTAAAGACAAAACTATCCTCAACTTCTATGATCAGCGACATCATTAACACACTCCTCAAATATGATATTACTATGGATCATATAGATCTCTAGTTGATAAAGGGTCTCCCGTACATCATTTGAGTCCCACAGTAACTCTGTGAGGTCAGCAGGACAGGGATTATCGCTCCCATTCAAAGTAGGAAAACCTGGGATTTAGTAAAGATAAATGACACACCAGACTGCACATGCAGCAGGAGATCCAAGTCTAGAACCTAGATTTTCTGTCACTCGTTTCAGTACTTTTTCACATTGTACCCTCTCCAAGCTATTGCTTGGTGCTTTCAGCAGCCTCTGGAGGCTGGCCTAAATGGATCGTGGCTCTGACCCATGTGACATGTCAGATACTCCAATTTCCAATTTCACACTATTAGTCAGCAGTCACTGAATGGAAGTTCAGGATGTCATGAGAATCCAACATTGATCTCTCAATTAAAAAGCAAAGCTCCCTTGGGAGCCAAACTTAAAGATAATTGGTTTTCTTATTTGAACTGTATCTACCAATCCCTGCTTGCAGAAGGTTGTAGGAGTGTTTAAAACATGGATACATAGGCAAGTATTGTGCTCTTTCTAAACCCAAAGGAGGTCACTGCAGGAGCTAAAAATGCTTTGGTTACAACCACCTGAAAACCAAAAGAGCCTTTAGGGTGAAGTACTCTTAGTTCTTCTTTTTGGAAGCCTGGTGGGTTCCAGGGAAGTTAGGGAGAAAAGTATAATTGTGCAGATATAAAAGGAAAGGTTGGAAAGCTATGATTCTTAAGGCCCTGTTGGATCTTTTTAAAGGACATATAATATCGTGTCTGTCATGATGTTGCTGGATCTATTCCTGGTCAAACGACATAGTAGTGGTACAGCAAACCAGCTACGTGTCTTAGCAATCCACTTTGGTTTCTGCTAAGTATTTTGGGCTCCACATATGCAGATGGAACAAGAAGACAGGCTCTGAGGAAGCAAAGTGAACATCTCTACCACGGGCTCTTCGTAGCCATCTAAGGATGGCTTAAGTTTCCAAACTCAAGTGGAAGGAAAAAGATGAGGTAATTATCTTGATAATCACTATCCACACCCATCTTTACCCCCTTCTCCTCTTCTAAAAGATGATTGTTCTTTCTTGTCTAAAGATAATGCCTCCACTTGTATATTTCCCCGTCCCATCCCCTCTAACCCTCCTTACTCCATCAGTCATCCCTTTGCATGTCTTTCATATTTACTTCTCTCTGGACTTAGACTCTTCACCTAGAATCTTGATCAAGTTTCTCCTTTACTAAAAAGCAAAATCAAGAATGAACAAGAATATCTTCTCTCAATCCTCTCTCTCTCTTCTACCTCTACTTTATTTTGGCTCTCTCTCCCTCTCCTTTACTTCACCAACAGTCTTGAAATAATAATCTACAATTGTTGTTTTTACTTTTTACCTCCCTGTCTCAGTACTGTCAGGATTCTTGTCACAGCACTCCAATATTCATGGCTCCTTCTTTACTAACAATTCTGATGGCTCCTTTCCTTCCTTGGGCTCTGTGATATCACTCTCTTTGTTTCTCCCACTTTAACCCATTAAAAAATTTTTTTTGGTATTTCTTTCTCCAAAAATGTATGTGCTGCCCCCCTTTTCTGTCCTCAGCCCCCTACTCACTTTGCTCAGACAATCTTTCTGAAATCAATGGCCAACATGGTCCTCAGGTAACTGGACATTTTTCCACATTTTTCCCTCTGCCTGAAATACCTTCTCTCTCTTCTCCTAAGAAGGTACTACTTTTGCTGGACACCCACCAGAGCTCTGAAATAGTTTACTTCATCCTACCTTCCAAACCCCTTTTTCCTAAAGCAGGTTTTTTGTTACATGTCCATCATGGAAAGCTACCTCAGTTTCTGGTATTTGTTGTTCAGCTTATATGATGGCAATCTCCATATGACTCCTATCATCCAGTTACTAAACAAAAACTCCTGGCTCATAATATGATTAGCATCTTGTAAATTCACACTTATATCAACATACATAAGATTAACTTTTTACCTCCAAAAAAAAAGAGCCATAATTGAAATGCAAATACAATGTTGTAGTATAGTAATCATCATACTCAGTTTTCGTATCTGAAAAATCAGATGAGACGAATCAAAGACCTACTCCCACATACCTCACAAGATTTTTGGGAAGATTAAAAATAATGATGGATCTGAAAGTTCTTTGCAAATCATTAAGCTCCTGACACATAAGTTACTAAACTGAAGGTAAGTCTTTCTTCAGGTACTTACTTACATATTACACATTAAGGGCTGGACACTGAAGAGAGACCAAAAGAGAGCAAAAAGTATAAGAGCATGCTATAATGGAAGGAACAAGAACCAGAAAATAAGACCTGGGTGTCATTTCCTGCTCTGTTACTAACTAGATCTAGATCCTAAGAAAGACAATTTACCTGCCTGAATTTTCTTTTTTAGTCAAAAAATTAAAGGGTTGGTCAAATGACAGTTTTAATGTCCTTTCTGTCTTTAATAAACAGCAGAAGGAAATGGGAGAGACTTAACACTTATCATATAGTCCTTCATTACAACTTTTTTTACAAATATTCCCTAACTCTCTTGCCCCTCTTTTCTTCCATTGTTTTCATTTGTCAAACTCTAAACCTGATTGAAACCAACTATTTGCCTACTCCACTCTAGCAGCTAAACATTGCTAGTGAAGATCATGCAAGAAAGCCGTGTGGTTACACCTTAAACTTATGCTCTCAAAAATCAAATTGCCACTCAATACTGCCTGGAAATTTTAGTGTTTCTTCTAGAAGGATCGCATTCTCATTTGCAGATATGACTATTTTATTATATTTCCTCTGCCCTCAAACCTCCCATATGTCTTCCTTTACTCTCACTTTTGCATGATAACATCTTCTCCTACTTCGTTGAGAAAATGGAAACCATTAGAAGCAAACTCCACCATGTTCCTAAGATTAGACGTATCAACTTAACTACAACTGCATCTATTTTCTCTAGCCTTCCTCTTGTTAAAAAGATGAAGTGTCCATGCCCTTACCAAAGGCGAACCCCTCCACTTGTGTTCTGTATCCCATCCTTTCTCACTTTATAAAAGATTTCACTCTTAAAATTATCTCCTCATTTACTAATATATCATTCTGATCAGCATGCAAAAGGGAAAGTCAATGCTCATCTCTCTATAGTTACACTCAATTTTTCTGTTCCTCTTCAGTCTACACCACTTTACTGAATCTATTATCCATGTAACCAAACATAAGAGACTATTCTGTGTCTTCATCTTAACCTTATACCAGCTTTTAACACAATCAATAACTTTCTTCAAACATGGCTTCTCTTATTGTATTTCCTCCCACTTTACATCCTACCTCACTGACTCCTTTTCAATCTCTTTTTCTTACTTTTCCTTCTGTCAGGCCTAAGAGAAAGAGGGTCTTTTTTTTTTTTTTTAATTTATTTATGGCTGTGTTGGGTCTTCGTTTCTGTGCGAGGGCTTTCTTCTAGTTGTGGCAAGCGGGGGCCACTCTTCATCGCGGTGTGCGGGCCTCTCACTATCGCGGCCTCTCTTGTTGCGGAGCACAGGCTCCAGACGCGCAGGCTCAGTAATTGTGGCTCACGGGCCCAGTTGCTCCGCGGCATGTGGGATCTTCCCAGACCAGGGTTCGAACCCGTGTCCCCTGCATCGGCAGGCAGATTCTCAACCACTGCGCCACCTGGGAAGCCCGAGAAAGAGGGTCTTAAAGCTCAGTGTAGTACATTCTTGTGTATCCATAATCTCTCTGCAGGTCACCTTGTCCATTATTGTGGCTTTGAATATTATCTATATGCTGATGATTCCTAAATTTATATTCTACTCCAGCCTTCTCATGTGGGCTACACACTCTCAAATCCAGCTGTCCGCTTCTCCTCTCCACTCAGAATTCTCATAAACGAACACCTTAAACTTAACACCTCCAAATTGAACTTTCCCCTAAACTCCCTCCACATAATCACCATCAAAGTAAATGGGAACAGTTGCTCAAACCAGAAACCCAGGAGTTATCTTTGATAGTTCACTTTTTATCACTACTCACATCTAATTTATTAGTAAGCCCTGGCATTTCTACCTCCAAAATGTATCTTGACCTTGTCTTCCCTCCAACTTTTTTGCAACCACTTTATTCAGGTTTACTATCATCTCTCACTTGGTCCACTGAAATAATCTCTTAACTGTCTTAATCTACCCATGAAGTTCTCACTCTAATTCATTAATTACACAGTGTAAAAAGTGATTATAAGGTGTAAATTTGATCACAATGCTGCTTAACCTCCTCCAATGAATTCCTACTGTATTTAACGTCTACATGGCATAGCATGGCCTACAAGGACATATATGACCTGGCCCTTTCCTATTTTTCTACTCATCTCTTCTTCATCTCTTTCTCTCTGTGTCTCTGTGTCTCTGTCTCTGTTTCCCTCTCTCTGTCTCTCTCTCTGTGTCTCTGACTCTGTTTCTCTCTCTCTCTCTCCAACTCCCCCTAAACCATATATATGTATTTTTCAATTTCAGTTTTTCTAACACTCTAAATCATTGCTTGCTTAAGGCCTGTTCCCTCTGCCTAGAATACTTTCTCCCACGCGTCACTCCCAAATCTTGCATGACTATCTCCTTCCCATTTTTTTAGGTCTCAATGTTTTAGCATTTTCTTGACCACCCTAACCAAAGTAGCCCTCTCCTAAACACACATACATATGGCATATTCCTATTTTGGGTCCTTATTTTTTACGTTCATAGTGGACAACTCAAAATTATTTTATGGGTCTCTTTACTTGTTTTTAGTCTTTCTTTCCTACTAAAATATTAACTCCATGAGATGTAGAGAGTACTCCTGACTTGTTAAAAAATTCTTGACTTTTTCACCATTTTATTCTAAGCACCTTTCAAAGAGTTTGGCATAGAGTAGGAACTCAATAAGTGTTGTCGAATGGATGAATGAATGTATTAAATGCCTAATATGGACCAGTGATTGTGCAAATCGTGTTACATAGAATTAATATGCTGTTCTAAAGATGAGGAAACTGTCAGATAAGTGATGTGACTTACTCAAAGGCACACACCATTCAGTGGCAGAGCTGGAATTTGAATTCAGGTATGTCTCTATTATACCATACCATATCCCTACCATCACTAGTTCACCCTCACGTCATTATGCCTCCTCTACTAATGTATAGAGAACTTACTATTAAATAAGTTTTAAGAATTAAACATCCTTCAACATTTGAAATTCAATTCATATTATTTAATTGGTATGGAATTTCTAAAACAGGAAACAAGTTTGATCATAGACTTTATACAATTTACAGGTAAGTCATTCAGAATATTCATTGCTGATGATAACACCTCTAGCAGCAATAGAAACAACCAGAGTAAGATCTCCAAAGATAGAATATTTTCTCTCTATTTTTTCAAAAACAAATAGCAGGAAAAATGTGCATCTTCATGTGTCATAATCATAGTTTCAAGGGCCTATACATTCTATATATGAAGGGATAATTGAAGTCAAAGATGAACTTTCCAAATGGCCTCTGGGGGACTGTGATCAAATTTATTAATTAAAAATCTTGAACATCCAGAAAGAAGCCAGTTATGCTTGATATGTATGACACCTCTAAGCAGTTTCATTTTTTTCTAAAAATAGAATTTGATCAATGGTCATTCTTTATATTTCTTTTCTTTTCTTTTTTCTTTTTTATTTTTTTAGATCCAAGTCATGGCCAGCACTGAAGAAAATACGACTCAGATTTCAGAACTTATCCTTTTGGGTTTTGGGGATGTTCACGGCCTTCAGTATCTTCTTTTTGGGGTATTCTGGGTCATCTATGTGGTGACTCTCATGGGCAACATTGTAATCCTAACTGTGGTTTTGGCTGATTGCTCCCTTCATTCTCCCATGTATTTCTTTCTTGACCACTTTTCCTTCCTAGAGATTGGCTACATCACTACCATTGAGCCCATGATGCTAAGGACATTGCTGTCACCTCATGTGCCTATTTCCTTCTCAGACTGCACTTGCCAGTTTTTTTTATTTATTTATTTATTTATTTATTTATTTATTTATTTATTTATTTATTTATTTATTTTTGCTGCTCTGGTAGCTACAGAATGCTTCTTACTGGTTGTAATGTCTTATGATCTTTTCATAGCCATCTGTAACCCGTTGCATTATTCCAGCATCATGGACCACTGGGGTTGCTTACAGCTAGCTGGCGCCTCTTGGATGGCTGGATCTCTGGCACCCATCCTTCTCATGGTCCACATTTTTCAGTTAACATTCTGTGCTGCCAGTGAGATTGACCACTTCTTCTGTGATCTGAAGCCCATCATGAAACTGGCCTGCACTGATACTCAAGTAGCTGAGATGACCTCTTTTATATGCACCTCTTTATTTGCACTTGGTCCCTTTCTGCTAACTCTGGCTTCTTAAACTGACATCATCTCCACCATTCTGAGGATTCCTTCTGTCACAGGAAAGCAGAGAGCCTTCTCTACCTGTTCCTCCCATCTTACAGTGGTCAGGCTGTATTATGGGACTCTGGGCATTGTCTATGGCTTCCCATCAGGGCCTCAGAATGAATACTTATTGACATTGCTTTCCCTTCTGTATACAGTACTTACCCCTGCCCTCAACCCTATTATTTACACTCTAAGGAACAGGCATGTAAAAGTAGCCCTGAGAAAATTGGTGTAATGAGGAATGTACACCTTGTGAAAAGAAAGTTTGATTTTTCTAGTAGCTCTTGGTGTTTTGTGAAAACCCCAACAAAGTGGAAGTCTTTCTAAAGGGTCAAGAACAGCTAGTGTGAAAATGATGTGTTTTCCTTTGTCCCATCAAGTTTCTCCACATTAATGAACAGGAAGTGTATCAAACTTTCTTTTGTTAAACATTTTGTGGATACTAGGCATTATGCTTTTCTTTGCATGGATTATTGTGCTAAATCCTCATAGCAACACAGTAAGGTAGCTACTGTTATTATCCCTACTTTACAGATATCACAACTGAGTCCTAGAGATTAATTCACCTGCTCAGCCAGACAGTAATGAAACCAGGATATGAATTTGAGCCCAAGGTTTGCTTAGCACCAAATCCATGATCTTTCCACTAACTGAGGGTAGCCCAGAATCCTGAGGTGTTCAGAACAGTTGTCTTGAAAGATGGAAGACATTACTGCAGATGACTTTTCTTGGGGGAGTATGAGTTAGATGTGAGGTGAGAAGCAGCAGAAACCTAATGTAATGCAATCTAAAGCCCAGCCTGTTTCCTTTCTCCACCTAAAGTCTTGATAAAAATGCATGAGATAAAAATGTCATAGGATTAAAATTAGTTTTAGTTTTCCCTCCAGGATCATTTATTAAAACAAAAGATTAAAATCAACCTTACTGATTCAATAAATTAAACCACATCCAAACAATGGAATACAATACACCCATAGACAAACAAAAACAACATGAAAGAATGGGTCAGCTCTACATGGAAAGAGCTCCGTGATATATTGTAAGGACAAAAAGCAAGGTGCTAAAAGCAGTGTCTATAGTATGGTATCATTTGTGTAACAGAAGGTAAAAGAAAGCATATTTATACTTAGTTGTAGATGCATAGACTGTTCTAGAAAGATGCATATGAATTTGGTGATATCAATTGCTTCTTGGTAGAAAAACTAAATGCAGGGGAAGTGTACCTTTTGAGGTGGGAATCATGTAAATAAATTACCTATTGAAAATTCATCAAACTTAACAAATCATTGTAAATTATACAAAAGGTAAAATTGTTAAGCAGCCCACTTTCATATGTCAGTATGAAGTACTTCTAGACACTTAGGAGGCTTCACTTTCCTCACAGGTAATTTAAAATCTCTCTAAGGGCAGGGACCTTGTCATTACTACTTCTGTACCTCCCCCACAGCACCCTAAATACTAAAAAAATGTGCACAGCATAGATGTTTAATTTAACAATTGTTATTATCATCCAAGATAGGGGAACTCAACATCCAGAGAGCATAACAATTTCTAACAACTTGATGCATTCCCACTTATAGAATGGAAAACCCTAGGGGGAAAAGTACGAGCTGTGTATCTGATGTTCTCCTTAGTACTCCATGGAAGTGCAACCTTAAAGGCTGGCAAGGGGCTGGGCATGAACTGAGAATGGTTTCCTAGGCTCTTCCTTACACTATCACCAGAGTGATCTTCCTTATAATGGAAATTTGTCCCTCCTGTGTTTAATCAACCTCTGACACAAGGATCTCCAGTGAAGATCAGAATAAAGATCTCACACAATTTATGACTCCATGACTTTGCGTACGCTGTTTCCACTTTAACCTCTGCCTCACCTCTCCTGGGTTAACTTGTTTTCATACTTCAAAGCCCAACTCAAATATCAAATGTCAAGTGTCACAAATTCCGTGAAGCATTCCCTGATTTTTCACCACCGTCTAAAGTTAGACCTTCTTTCTTCCTATGCTACTAAAGCACTTTGCATATATTTCTATTTTAGCATTGATCAGGTTATACAGCAATTCTTTGCATATATGTCTATCTCGCCACTTAATAATGAATTCCTTAAGACAAAGAATGTGTCTTATTCATTTCTGTCTCTACCACACTTTCACCTCAAGCTCTTCCCGGCACCTAGAATGGGGCCTGACAAAGAATAGGCTTTCAAATAAACATTTTGAAATAAATACAATTATTAAATGACTAAAGTCACACAATTAGTTAGGGAATGGGTCAGACCTCTGACATCTAGTCAATTGTTCTTCCATTATATAATGCCGCTATTTTTCCAGTTCTAAAAGTCTGAGATTTGCCTTGGTGCAAATTTAACAGTAGAAATTGTGGTGAGGACTGGGAAATCTTGAGCATTTCTTCTTAGGGTCAGAGGCAAGCATTACCTTGAGTCCTTGGAAAGGCAGCCTAAATTATTAATTAATTAATATCTTTAACACAATTGTTCAAAAGAAATAATATAAACATCTACTGTGCATATAGCACATTTCTGGGCACAAAAAGAGTAAGGTTCATCTGAATTTACCAAGAAAACTCTCTAGTCTAACCAGTAGAATACCTACACAGTCCCAGACATACAGCTCACACCCAGTAAATGTTTGTTCAACTAAACCAAGCCAAGGGAAGATCGAGTGGCCTGAATTTCTGGGAATGGAACTGTCCTCTGTTGAGAAGATCATCAATTTCTAATACCTGTATTCTTAAACCTGGAGTCACAGGTACCGTAGATATGTGAATTGTAGGATGCATTGGGGGAAAAAAGAAATATGGTGAGAAGAAGGGGGAGGGATATTTCCACCTAGAAAATTTGTCATTGCCTCCTCTACAACACCAGCGACCATCTGCCAATGAGAAGGCAATACATCCATGGAGAGCAGCAATTAGAGCTAATTGGGTTTCTTCTTTTTAATACCGGAGACAGGGCCCTATTGAGATCAGGTAAGGAGATCTATTAAAGGCAAGCTGTTCTCTGCGTATCACTTAATTCAAAGTACTTAAGGAGGTTGATTATAAGCCATGCTCTCCAAGGATAACTGAAGCTCAAAATGGTGGTTTGTGTAAGTTTAAGGACTTGATTCTTAAACCAGAATGCAAATAAGAAATCCTTTGAGAAAAACCTGAATTAGAGTGTGAAGGCATTGCCTTAAGAAAGGGTAGGGCTTCCCTGGTGGCACAGTGGTTGAGAATCTGCCTGCCAATGCAGGGGACACGGGTTCGAGCCCTGGTCTGGGAAGATCCCACATGCCGCGGAGCGACTAAGCCCGTGAGCCACAATTGCTGAGCCTGCGCGTCTGGAGCCTGTGCTCCGCAACGGGAGAGGCCACGATAGTGAGAGGCCCGCGCACCGCGATGAAGAGTGGCCCCCACTTGCCGCAACTAGAGAAAGCCCTCACACAGAAACGAAGACCCAACACAGCCATAAATAAATAAATAAATAAAATTAAAAAAAAAAAAAAAGAAAAGAAAGGGTAGATACTTTTTCACAGGCCACAGTTCAATTTAGCCTGTAAGAAGCCAAGCAAGCGTCTGGATAAAAGTAAAAAATTCAGGTAAATATTCAGCTTTAGGGGCACTGCATGTGCAAAATTCCCAGGTGCCTGTTTGTATTTTTCACTCTCTGGAAGAATTACAGTATTCAATCATGCTTAAAAGAATGGGCTCACCACTCAGACAGGCTAGCTTCTGAGTCCTGGCTCTTTGACCTTAGAGTAGTAAATTAGACTCCCTGATCTTTAAATCTCTCATGTGTAAAATGAAACTACTAGTATCTAACTTACCTCACTAGACTGTTACGAGGATTAAAAGAGATAAAATATATAAAACCCTTGGCACATAAATATTAAATATGTGTTAATTATTATTTTAGTAGTTATCATTATGATGATGATCATTATTATTGGATGTCATTGGGACCTTTCCTGCTTTGATATAGTAAAGAAATATTGACCAAGGAGGTATCCAAATAATTATACAGTAGTCTGACAGCTGAAAGCAGAAGGTAGAGACCAAGCTTCTGAGGCTTCTCAGTTTTTCCAGGGCCTCAACTTACCATCATCATTGCAAGCAAAATACAAGCTGGGCACCAACGTATTTCATATATTAGTTGATTAAACAGCTTCTGGAAACTTTGAATCCTGCTGTCCAACATCTGGCTTTTAATGGCAGTCCAAACAATAAGACCAGACTGGATCTACCTTATTATTTTTGCAAGAACCATATTTCCTTTTATATTACTTAATCACCATGTTGTCCTTAATTACTTAATTGCCATGTTGTCCTTCTGACAACAACACCTAATATGAAGGGGCACAAAGCGGGTGCATAATAGGAATAGGCTAATGGAAAATGGACCTATTAAACTGCAAAGAGTTGAATCCCAGCTTAATCACATACCATGATTCTCTCTGTTCTCTGGCCACATATGGGATCCTCTTTCAGTTTCTTGAATCTGTAAAAACTTTTCTGCCTCAGAATGTTTGTGTATGCTATTTCCTTTACTCTGAATGCTCCTCCCCAAAACTTGACTTAGTTGGCTCTTTCTTATCCTCTGTACTGTCCTTAAATTGACATCAGCTAGACATTGCCTGGCCACCCCATCTAAATTAACTTCCCTGACAACACCATCACCTCCACCTGGTTAGGCTTCATTTCAATATTTCATCATTCTTAGCACCTAGCAAAGTTGTCATTATGTCATCAATTGTATATTTATGTTTTTCATGCCTGTCTCCCAGAACCTCTGCCTGCCCCATAGTAAGCACTCAATGCATATCTGATGAATAAATGAACAAATGCTTTTGGAATCCTCATCCCTTGGTTAGTCAATGGGTAGGTATTCAATGGTTGTGGTTTTGATAGATGAGTAGCTAAGGAGGCTTTGAAACATGTCCACAAATTCTTTGATAATCCTGCCATCAAAAGATAGGAGTGATGTTCTCTCCCTAATCTCAAAGGGCTTGCTGACAGCTTGGACCAATAGAGTACAACAAAGGCACCTGGGCACAATAGTAGCACCCAGAATATAGGGAGTGACTTCCAAGGCTAGGTCATAAAATGTGATTCCACTTTTGCCTTGTTCACTGTAAACTGGCTTTTGGCACACTGAGATAACATGTAAGAAGTCTGACTATCCTGGGGTCACCATGCTGAGAAGACCAGGTCACATGGAGAGGCCATGGAGAGGTATGCTGGTTGATAGTCCCTGGGGAGACAGAAGTGATAGCTATACAAGGCCTATAGGGTATATTTAATATCTTCAATTCTTTGACATTCCATTGAATATGGAAAAGTCATGACAGCTTTGATCAATAGAGCATGACTGGAGCATTAACAAAGGGTGACAGTGACAACCAGCATCAGTTGTCAGATATGTGAGAGAAGATACCTATAGATGATCCCACTTCCTAGCTCTCTGGCCCCCTCCAGTCATAAAGTTTTTCAGGCTGAGGGCCCAGACATTTTGAGGCACAGACAAGCCATCCCTGCTGTGACCTGTCCAAATTTCTGACCCATGGAATTCATTAACATAATTCAATGTTGTTTTATTCCACTAATTCTTGGAGTAGTTTGTTATGAAGCGATGGTGACTAGAATAGTGCCTATGGAATCCATGCTACTTTAGGAAGCAAAAAGTAGGTTCAGAAATTTCAGCTGTATGGGAAAATGCTTCTTGACCAACAGTGAATTTTTTAAGCGCGTATTATACCATTTAGTACATTGTTACACTCACTTGGAGACCTTTTTCTCTAAAGCTTCCCTGAGCCTCCTAAGCAAAGACGAGTACTTTGTCTATCCTGGGTGCTACCATTGTGTTGAGGATACTTCTCTATTAGTGCCCTTGTTATACTTGTTGCACATGTTCTCTCTCCCCTCCTATATATTACTTTTGTCTCCCCAGTGTCTTGCACTGGGGGTTCAGTTAATACATTTTTGGTGATTAAATGAATGTTTCTAAGGATCATTTTAATCTGGTTTTGCTTTGGTCTCCTCTAAATGCCAGGTTTCACTGTGTACCAGGTCGGCACCAACCTCCCTCTAACAAAATTGGAATATAGATGAGGGTCTGAGCCATCTGTGCTGTTCTGTTTGATTTAAGGTCGTCTGTGGCTTCAGCATCCAGATTTCACCACCAGCATTTCATACATTCATTTCCTGCAGTCCTGCCTCCTACAGAAGTAAACACATGGAGGGCCACTCGCCCCTGGAGTTCCAGATAATGAGATTCAGAATCCATTTCTTCCCCTATGTTGCCATCACTAGCCAGGGTTTTCTCCTCCCTCCCTACCTGAAATCCCTCAAGAGGGGGCAAAGAATACCCTCTGAGATTGACAGAGGACCACATGAGAGAGGGCTGGCTCTTGCTGGGCACTTCAGATGAAAGGGCCGTACATGTGGCAGTCAAAGATAACTGTTGGACCAGAAGATCCCAGATTTTATCCTCTAACGATAACAAGTGCATGAAGGTGATGATTACTGCCAACTCGGTATCTGCACTGCTGACGTGGATGCAGATGATGGATATACAGGAGCTGACAAACTCAGAAAAGAAACTAAGAATTTGGTTTAACTGTGTGGAAGTAATTCTAATTACAGGCATTTATGTGAACTGTTTACAATTTATGCCTAATTGCCGCCCAGCACGATAACAATTATGCATATCATTAAATACGTCAGATTAGTTTTGTTGTAAATTTTGATTATAACAGCAAACCCTATATGTGTATGCTCTGTCTTCATAATTTGTCGCTCAGATTGCTCACAACTTAGGGAAAAAATGAGACAGAACATTGGCTGGGGGGCCAAGAGTAGGGAGGTTGCAGAGGCAGCTGCCTGGGGTTGAATATCTACTATGGGTAGCGCACAAAATGGGTAATCAACAAATGCATAAATCCCTGCAGCTTAACTTTACCAGAACCTTGCAGGCAGCTCCACAATCTTTTATTCATTTATTGTTGATTCTTCAGGCTTATTCATGCCCACATCATGTCTCAAACCTTTTCTGGTCTTCTTGGCCTCTCAACTTACCCCCTCCTCTCACTCTTGCTCAGTGGTAAGGATGGCCTCATCCTGGCCTTGCACCGTAAGGCTGATTGATGCCCCCCTACTCTGCCTCCCAAGTTTCTTTCAGGTTGCAATCCCCTTCTCTTGTGGGTGTCTGGCTTCTGACAAATGGGTGTGTCCTTTCGTCTGTGCTCTGGCCCCTTCCCCTCCCACCTCCTCAAAGACTGCTTCCTGACCCCAGGATTTCATTACGTCTTAAATCCCTTTCCTTGCTTTTTGCCATGCACATAGTAGGCATTCAGTAAATCTTTGTTGAAATTTCCTTCAGAAGCACATGGAACACAGTGGGACACACTCACAGACACACACACACACACACAACAGTCCTTGCTTTTCCACAGCTACCACCATTTTCTCCCCTTCCTCTACTTCAAACTTGTACTTACTGTACATCTTATGTATCCAATTAAGTTAGACATTCATTGAAAGAAAGGGGTTTCTGTGTTATTTTTCCTAATTCTTAGCACAACTTGCAGCACTCAAAAAATGCTGAAAGATCCCCACTGATGAACCCTCACAGGCTGTTTCTTCTGTAGAGAGATGGGGATGTCTAGCACTTTCTTACCCAGCTTGATCTTGAGGAACCTGAGTAGGATAATAGAAAGCATGTATCTTTGGTGTCAGACAGACTTGAGTTCCACTGTAGGTCCTGCCACTCGATGACTAAGAAAACGTAGGCAACTGCCTTCATCTTTCTGAGGTACAATGACCTCATCTGAAAAATGGGCATAATAGTAGTACCTATCTTATAGGGTTGTTGTGAGGATAAAATGACAAGCTGATGAAAAAGGCCTGATGCACACCAGTAATGATTCTTCTGAATCAGAAACTTTCTGCTCACCGATGATTTGTTCCTCCTACTTTGGTAATAATAAGCCAGGATTTCAAGAACCTCAAGTCTTACTTATTATCCATATTCATCTTTTATTTTTAGCACTAGATCAGTAGTTCTCATTCCTGTGAGACCTAATACTCCCTTTAATAATAAATATTTTGTGACTCCCCCTTCACTATCGTGAAATGAAGTTCATAGATAATATAACCTACCTACGTACATAATTTTTAGAAAAATCAATATAGTGACCTAACTGAAATATAAATGAGAACTCCACAGAGAGCAATTTACAATAAAAAGATATTTATTTCAATAGAAAAATGCAAGGGCATGACTATATCAGACAGCATAATGAAATACATGATTGCATCAACTTAAAATGAGTAAGTTTATATTAAAGAAAAGTAAGAGAATTGGTAGTCATTATATATAAGAAAAGAAAACATAAAAAACAGAGATATAGGAAAATAGCAGGATAAAAACTATTGTTGAGATAAGACAAGATTCAGATAATTATAAACAGTTTTTCTCACCTATACTATTTAGGCTCACTGGAATATTTGAAAATTGTGTAGGATACAGGATAACTCTTCATTACATGGTATTATTCCATCCATTTCAGAACAACGAGCATCACTGGCCTCTATCCACTAAATGTCAGACCTCCCAAACATTGTAATAACCAAAATGCCCCCACAATTTCCCAAACATATTCTAACGGACAGAATCCTTTAGTTAAAAACCAGTACTCAAGAGCATGCCCAGTAAGGAAAAGGAAAATTTGGCAAGGGTCATGGAACTTGCTTTCCTAGCATGTGGGCATCTCCATGGGTTGGAGTTCCTTGTCTTTGCAATGTTTCTGGTGACCTTCTTGGGACTCTGAGACACAATGTTGAGAAGGTGATAGTGATAACAACCAACTACAGCCTTTGCTCCCTTATGTGCAACTCTAGTCCTACTTCATCCTCTTCAATATCTGTGATCAATTTAGCACTGTCTCATTGATTCTGCACATATTTTTTGTCCCATGAAGTAATATTTTTCTTTAGACAGGCCAACTAGCCTACACATAGCAGCAGGTTGCTAACAATTAAACATTATCCAGGGGCCATAATGTCTTCGGCTATCATTTAAGTTTCTGCCACTTTCAAACCCCTTCACCTCCAGTCAGTCTGACACCAAGCCTTTGACATCCAGGTAGTAAACATTTCATGGCTTATGTGTTTTCTTAATTCCATCTTGACCATTTTTAGATGCCAAATTTTAATTTTAATCTGTTTTAATATTAATATGTCTAAAATGTACTCTGTTTTATTAAAGCGATTGTACTGAGCATTATTATTTCTTTGATGTTCCATGGATACTGTTCAACTGAAATTGTTAATTTAATAACTCTGTTTTTTACCAAAAATTTTATTATAAAAATCTTCATAATTTTCAGAACAAAGTTGAAAATATATTTCCATCCTAGGATCAAATGCAGGATGCCACACTGTATTTACTTGTCATAGCTCCTTAGTCTCCTCCAATCTGTGACAGTTTCTCATCTTTCCTTGTTTTTCATAACCTTGGCACTTTTAAAGAGTATTGGTCAATTATTTTGTACAATGTCCCTCAATTTGGCTTTGTCTGATGTTTTCTCAAGATTAGACTGGGGTTATATGTTAATGGGAAGAATACCACAGAGGCAAAGTGCCCTTCTCAGCGCATAATATCAGAGGGTACATGATATATCCAAAAGATTTACCACTGGTGACGTTAACCTTGACCACTTGGTCAAGGTGGTGTCTTCTAGGTTTTTGACCGTGAAGGTACTCTTCACAGTAACATAAATACTCACTACATACATACATACTCAGTTTCAATTCATAGTATTTCTAATATAAGCAAGTCACTAAGTCTCTCCCATATTTAAGTGGAGGAGGATTAAACTCTATCTCCTAGGGGGAGGAGTACCAAAGAACTTATGAATGTTTCTTAACCACAGGAAGTTATAATATTTGAGGGAGATGTAAATACCCCATTTCTCCTTAAAGTTTTGTTTACTGATTTTGGCACTCATCAGTGCATTTTACCTAGAAGTTATTGTGCTACTCCAAGGTGATTTTCTATTTCCTGCATTCCTTCTAGGTTTATTAATTGGAACTCTTCTGTAAGAAAGAGTTGCCCTTTCTTCCCCATTATTCAATTATATATTTATATCAGTATGGGCTCACTTATTCTCTGAGTTAAAATACAATAATACCATTATTTAGTTTGTTGCTCCAATTTCAGTCATTGAGAACTCTTTCAGGTTGGGCCCTATATCCTTTTGACATGGTCCTATCCTTCTGGGGGTTTTAAAAGTGTTTTTTGGCACTGCAAGATACTCCAGGTTCATCTTGTATTTTCCTTGCCCCAGCTCTAGAATCACCGATTTCTTCAAGGAGCCCTGGTTGCTTTTATTGGAGAATAGTATTTAGAAAAAAAATCTGTGCCTAAAAGTGCTTGTTGCTACTGGGATATTATTGCTTCTAGTGGACAGAGCTAGGGAATCTGTGCATATACACACATATCTATATTTTATTATATATCTGTGTATCTATGAAAATAAACATGAATAAACATGGATTTACACCAATATCTCTTACTCTAATTCAGCATTACAGGGTTTATTTTATTATTCCTCCTGTGGTGGGCAGACTAATGCCACCCCCCTCCAAAAATGTCCACATTCTAATCCTTGAAGCCTGTGAATATGTTACCTTACACAGAATTAAGTTTGCATATGGAATAAAGGTTTCTAATCAACTGACCTTAAAATACGGATATTTTTCTGGGTTATCTGGGGGGGCCCAATAGAATTAAGAGTCCTTAAAGGTGGAAGAGGGAGGCCAAAGCGGGAGTCAGAGGTAGATGTGACTATGCAAGAAAGACACGAGAGATGCAACATTTCTGGATTTGAAGATTGAGGAAAGGCACAATGAGCCAAGGAACATGAGTGGCCTCCAGAAGCAGGAAAAGGCTAGGAAATAGACCAAACCCCACAGTCACCAGACTCCTTCATTTTATTCCATTGAGACCCATGCCAGAATTCCAGCTTATGGAAGAGTAATATAAAAAAATTGAATTATTATAAACCACTAAGTTTGTGGTAATTTGTTGTAGCAGTGATAGAAAACTAATACACCCTCAGCGCTTATTTGTAACTTCTTTCTTTGATAGAGAAATCTGGCTGTCACTATCTATAATCCACTTGCTTATTTTTTTCTGCCCCTAGTATAGTTGAAATGTAGTTTCAGAATTGCAGAATCATACCCTTGTAAGAAATATATGTACAAACAAGAGTACAGTGTTTATGTATAGGTCCTTTTTTCGTTATCTTTAAAACAGTATCTAGACAAACCAGTTTTATAAAATAATTAAGTCAGCTCCTTTTCTCTCCTCTTCCTTCAATTAAGTTATACCATACTTGTAATAGCATTAGATTAATTTGCCATAGCCTTCATTCTATCCTGGTTTCCCCAGACATCCTGGTTGATATTTTTAAGTCTACGTACAATAAGACACTCTCCATGGGGTGCAGTTATATGGGTTTTAACAAATGCATAATCATGCACCCAGAACTATAGTACCACACAGAATATTTCTATCACCCTGAAAATTCCCTTGCGTGGCCTTTTTGTAGTCAACTCCTGACCCTCTCCCAGCTCCTAGAGACAACAGATCTTTTTTCTGTCCCTATAATTTTATCTTTTCCAGAATATCACAGAAATGGGTTCACACACTATGTAGCCCTTGTAGTCGTGCTGCTTTCACCTAGCAAAATGCATTTAAGATTCACCTATGTTGTTCCTTTTGACAGCTGAATGATATTCCATGGTACCCCAGTTTATCCATTCACTTTTTGAAAGACGTCTAGATTGTTTCAAATTTAGGGAAATAATGAATAGGGCACTTTAAAACTTTATGCACATGTTTTTGTGTGAACATAAGTTTTCAATTTACTTGGATAAATATTGAAGAGAGGTTATAGGTCATGGTGGCTTTATGTTTAACCTTATAAGAAACTGTAAAACTATTTTCAGATAGAATGTACAACTTTTGTCCATTTTTATTTGTTTCTTTTCCTCTCATTATTGAGTTGTAGAATTTTTTATATATCCTGGATAAGTAGTATTTGTTTTATACATGTATAGAACAAGTACTATATAAGCACATATATATGCTTATATACAATATATATAATATTTTCTCCCAGTACATGACTTTTCCACTCTTAACAGTTTCTTTTGATGAGCAGCAGTTTAAAATTTTGATAGAATCTATCTTACCACTTTTATATTGTTATTGCTTTCTGCAACCTGTAGAAGAAACTCTTGCCTACATACTTTGTAACAAAAATATTTTCCCATATTTTCTTCTAAAACCTTTATGGTTTTACTTTTACAATTCGGCTTATGATCCATCTAGAATTAACTTTTGTGTATGTTATGACAAAAAGTTTGAGATTCATTGTTTTTACACATGGAATTTTTGTATATGTTGTCACAAAAGGTTTGAGATTGATTTTTCATTTTTTTCCCACATGGATATCTAGTTATTCTAGCACCATTTGTTAAAAGGCAAATCAAAGCAAAACAAAAGTACTCCCTTTCCCCACCGGATTGCTTGGACACTTTTGTCAACAATCACATGACCATATAAGTTTGGGTCTGTTTCTAGATGCTCTGTTCTATTTGAAAGATTTATTTCTCATTCCTAAGATGAGTATCACACTGTCTTGATTACTGTATTTTAATATTGTCCTTAAATCAAGTGATGTATGTCTTTCAACTGTGTTCTTTTTCAACATCGCTTTGGTTTTTCTAGGTCTTTTGAATTTTCACATTAACTTTATAATTAGTCAATTTTTATACCAAAATCTGCTGATGCCTTGAATGTGGTTATATTGAACCTGTAGATCAATTTGGAGAGAAACGGCTTCTTAACGAAGTCTCCTAAACCATGAACATTATGTATTTACCCCAGTTACTTAGAATTTCTTTGATTTTTCCTAAGAGCTTTTGTAATTTTTTGATATCGGTCTTAGTAATTTTTGGGGGGATACGTCTCCTTAGGCAAGGGAAACAAAAGCAAAAATAAACAAATGGGACCACATCACACTAAAAAGCTTTTGCACAACAAAGAAAACTATTCACCCATTGATGAACACTTAGGTCATTTCCATATCTTGGCTATTGTAAATAGTGCTGCTGTGAACACAGGGGTGCTTATATCTTTTCTAATTAGTGTTTTTGTTTCTTCAGCTAAATACCCACAAGTGGAATTGTTGGCTCATATGGTAGTTCTAGTTTTAATTTTTTGAGGAGTCTCCACACTGTTTTCCATAGAAGCTGCCTCAGTTTACATTCCCACCCACAGTGTACGAGGGCTCCCTTTTCTCCACATCTTCACCAACACTTGTTATTTCTTCTTCTTTTGATAATAGCCATTGTGACAGGTGTGAGGTGATATGTCATTGTGGTTTTGATTTACATTTCGTTGGTGATTAGTGATATTGAGCACCTTTTAATGTGCTGTTGGCCATCTGTATGTCTTCTTTGGGAAAATGTCTGTTCAGATCCTCTGCCTCTTTTCTAATCAGGTTGTTTGGGTTTGTTTGATTGTTTGTTTGCTTTTTGATGTTGAGTTGTGTGGGTTCTTTATATATTTTGGATATTAACCCCTTACTTGATAAACGATTTGCAAATATCTTCTCCCATTAACTAGGTTGCCTTTTTATTTTGTTGATGTTTTCTTTCACTGTGCAGAAGCTTTTTAGTTTGATATAGTTCCATTTGTATATTTTTCCTTTTGTTTCCATCCATGGATATAAATATTAAATATAAAACTAAAAAACTTTCAGGAAAAAAACCATAGGAGAAAATCTTCAGGATCTAGGACTAGGCAAATTGTTCTTAGACTTGACACCAAAATCATGATACACAAAAGGAAAAATTAATAAGTTGGACTCTATCAAACTTTTAAAATTTGCTCTGCAAAATTTACTCTTAAGAGGATGAAAAACAAGGCACAGACTGGGAGCAACCATTTGCAAACCACATACTAAAGAACTAGTGTCTAGAATTTAAAAAGAACTCCCAAAACACAATGATTAAAAACTCAATCTAGGGACTTCCCTGGTGGTGCAGTGGTTAAGAATCCGCCTGCCAATGCAGGGAACATGGGTTCGAGCCCTGGTCCAGGAAGATCCTACATGCCGCGGAAAACTAAGCCCCTGTGCCACAACTACTGAGCCTGCGCTCTAGAGTCCACGAGCCACGACTGCTGAGCCCATGTGCCACAACTACTGAAGCCCATGAGCCTAGAGCCTGTGCTCCACAACAAGAGAAGCCACCACAATGAGAAGCCCATGCACTGCAACGAGGAGTAGCCCCGGCTCACCACAACTAGAGAAAGCCCGCATGTGGCAACAAAGACCCAACGCAGCCAAAAATAAATAAAAATAAACTTAAAAAAAACTCAATCTAATTATAAAATGTGCAAAAACATGAACAGATATTTCACCAAAGAGGATATAAAGATGGCAAATAAGCATATATAAAGATGTTGAATATCGTTAACCATTAGTGACCAGCAAACCATGAGATACCACAACACACCTATCAGAATGGCCAAAACACAAAACAGTGATAACACCAACTGCTGTTGAGAATGCAGAGAAACTTGATCACTCATTCACTGGCAAAAGTAATGTAAAAGTGCCTAGCAACTCTGGCAAATAAGCAGTTTCTTAGACAACTAAACGTGCAACTCCCACACAAGCCAGCAATTGCATTTTTGGACATTTATCCCGAAGAAACAAGAAGTTAAGTTCATAGAAAAACCTAAACATGAGTATTTATAGTAGCTTTATTTATAATAGCACAAAATTGGAAGCAATCAAGATGTTCATGGATGAACAGATAAACTGTGGTACCTCCTTACCATGGAATACTACTCACCAATAAAAAGAGAAAATTATAGAAACATGCAACAACTTAGACAAATATCCAGGGAATTATGCTGAATGAAATAAGCCAAACACAAAAGGTCGTATACTGTGTAATTCTATTTATATAACATTTTTGAATTGACAGAATTATAGAAATGGAGGACAGAGCTGTAGTTGCCAGAAGTCAAGGATGGGTAAAGGGATACCGAAGTGAGTATGGCTATAAAAGAGCAACAGGAAGGATCCTTATGGAGATGGAACTGCTTTGTATCAATGTCAATATCTTGGTATTTATACTGTTCTGTAGTTTTTCAAGATGTTACCATTAGGGAAAGTGGGTAAAGGGTAAATTGGATTTTGCCGTATTATTTCTTAGACTGTTATTATTTTAAGATAAAAAGTTTAATTTATAAATACAATTATTTTTGTGTAGTAACCTTGTGTCCTGCGACATTGCTGAATTCACCTGTTAGTTCTACTAGATATTGTGTAGATTCCTTAGGATTTTCTGTGTAAGTAATCATGACATCTTCAAATAGAGACAGTTTTGCATCTTCTTTTCCAAACATTATGCCTTTTATTTTACTTTGCCTTATTGCAATGACTAGGACTTCCAAAACAGTGTTGAATAGTAGTTGTAAAAGTAGGCATCTTTATCTTGTTCCCAATTTAATATCATGGCCAAGCATTCAATACTTTAGCAATGAATAAGACGTTAGCTATAGACTCTTTATAGATACACTTTATCTAATTGAGGAATTCCTTTCTACTCCTATTTATAATAAATTTGTGTTTAATTTTGTCACATGTCTACATCCATTAAAATTATAATTTCTTTTCTCCCTCGTTATCTCAATATACTGAATAAATGATTGATTTTGGAATGTTAAGCGAACCTTGCATTCTTGGGATAAACCGTACTTGTCATGCTATATTATCCTCTTTATACATTGCTGGATTTGACTGCTAATATTTTGTTAAAGAGTTTCACATGTATATTCATGGGGGATATTTATTTGTACTTCTCATTTATTTATAATGCCTTTGCAGGTTTTGATATTAGAGCTAAAACCACATAAAATGAGTTTGGATGTGTGCCTTCTTCCTCAATTATGCGAAAGTGTTTGTATAAATATCATTCCTTAATGTTTTGATAGGAGTCACAATGAAACCATCTGGCCCTGGAGTTTCTCTGTGGAAAGATTTTTGATATTTCAATTTTAGAAATAGATTTAAGGATATTCAAATTTTCTTCTATCAGTTTAAACTTCAGTCAGTTTTGATAAGTTCTGTCTTGAAAGAATCTGCCAAATTTACTGGCATAAAGTTACTCATAACATCCTCTTGTTATCTTTATTTTCACAGTTTTATTGAGATTTAATTTACACACCATAAAATTCACCCACTGTATTGGAACAATTCAATTATTTCATTAGATTTATAGAGCTGTGCTCCCATCATGACAATTCAGTTTTAGAATATTTTCGTCCCCTTAAAAAGTTCCCTTGTGTCCACTTACAGTTAATCCTAGCTCTCCTATATAATCCTAGGATTATATTTATTCCTAACCTTAGACAACCATGGATCAGTTTTCTGTCTCTAAAAATTTACTTTTCCACTAAGTATTTCACCTGAATGGAATCATACGTATATATCTTTTGTGTATTGCTTGTTTCATTTAGCATAATGCTGTTGAAGTTCATCCATGTTATAGCACATATCAGTAGTTCATTGTTTAAATTGCCAAAAGGCATTCCACTGTGCGGATAAACTACATTATTTTTTACCTATTCACCAGTCAACAGATACTTGTAATATTGTAAGTTTTGAGCTATTATGAACAATGTTGCTATGCTGTATATGTCTTTGAGCATATGTTTTTATTTCTCTTGGGTAGATTTTTATGAGTGGAAATGTTCAATCACACTATAAGTTTAAGCTGAATGTAAAAGAAACCGCCACACTGTTTTCCAAAGTGTGCGTGTGCCATTTTGTATTCCCATCAGCAGTGTATAAAGATTCCAATTTATCCATATCCATACCAACACTTGGTGTAGTCTTTCTTCTGCATAGTATACATTCTAGAGGGTGTGTTGGTATTTTATTTACCATCTTCTCATCTGCTTATTAGCCATTTGTTTATTTTCTTTAGGAAAATGTCTATCTAAATCATTATCCATATCTTTAATTGGGTTGTTTATCTTCTTACTATTGAGTTTTAATTTTTCTTCATATATTCTGGATAAAAATGCTATAGTGGATGTATGATTTGCAAATATTTTCCTCCGGTCCAGGCTTGGCTTTTCATTTTCCTAATGTATTTTGAAGCTCAAATGTCAAGTTTCATGAAATCCAATTTATAAATTATTTTCTCAATTATGGATCATGTCTTTGGTGTTGTATCTAAGAAATCTTGGCCTGACCCAAGACTATAAAGATTTTCTCTTACATTTTTTCTATAAATGTTGCAGGTTTAGGTTTTAAATTTAGGTCTAGGGTCCCTTTGAGTTAATTTTTGTGTTTGATGTGAGGTAAGTCTCTAACCTTTCTATTCCTAGACTGCTGAGTGCTTTTATCATGAAATGTTGATTGATTTTGTCAAATGCTTTTACTGTGTCTGTTGAAATGGTCATGTAGCTTTTGTTCTTTAAGCTATGGTTTATTACATTGATTTTTGCATATTAAACCAACCTTCATTTCTGTGGTAATTTCTCCTTGGTCATGGTATATAATCCTTTTTATGTGCTGCTGGAATCAGTTTGCTACAATTTTGTTGTGGATTTTTTGCATCTAGATTTATTAGGGATATTCTTCTGTAGTTTTGTTTCTTTATGAACTATTTGCTTGACTGTAGTATCAGGTTAATATTGGCCTCACAGAATGAGTTGGGAAGCATTGTAGTTTTTGGAAGAGTTGTGGAAGATTAATGTTAATGTTTTTTAAATGTTTGGTAGAATTCACCAGTAAAGCCATCTTTTTCTGGGTTTTACTTTCTTTGGAGATTTTCAATACTAATTCAATCTCTTTACTTGTTATATGTCTGCTCAGATTTTTCTATTTCTTTTTAAGTCAGCTTTGGTAATTTGTTTCTAGGAATTTGTCCCTTTCATCTCCGTTATCTAATTTGTTTGCATACACATTTCATAGTCTTTGTTTATAATCTGTTAGATTTTGTTTTCCCCTTCTGGCTTCATTCAAGATTCCTCTTTGTATTTGATTTCTGCAGTCTGAATATGATATAACCAGGTGTGTGTGTGTGTGTGTGTGTGTGTGTGTGTGTGTGTGTGTGTGTGTTTGGTGTTTATCTTGCTTAGTATTCTCAGAGTTTCCCAGATCTGTGGTTTAGGTAACCGTAAATTTTTTAAAGTTCTTAGCCGTTAATGTTTCCAATATTTCTTCTACGCTGTTCTCTCTTTCTGGTATTTCAGTCGCATGTATATTACTCCTTTTGATATTCTTCCATAATTTTTCCATATTTTTCTCTTATTTCTTCTTCCCCTGTCAGAGCCACTAGAAGTTTTTTCCTCATCCTCACTGTGAGAATATTATGGGATTCCTGGAGGAAAACTCCACAAAAGTGTGGAGAGACCCCTATATTTTGCCCCCAGGAATTTTTCACACCCACACAAGTCCACACTCAGCCTCCAACGATTTTTCATAATTACTAGTGAATTAAGTGGTCCTACTGCTGCTGGCTTTCAGCAGGTCTCCTCAAGGTAAGCAGATCTGATTGGCACTTGTTACTCCAGATTTTGATTGTCCTACCGCCACAAGTCTCTGAGTCTAAGAAAAGTCATTAATTTTTTTGTCCAGCATTTTCTTATTGTAAGGATGGGAATGACAACTTCTAAGTTTTTTATATGTTAAGACTGACCACCAGGAGTTCCCTGTATTTTTTTTAATTAAGAGAAAATTTATTTTATATTTACTAAGATCTCTACCCTTTTAATAATCTTTATTTCTTCCAGAGTGTCTTAGTTTCCAACCAGTATTATTTCCATTTCGTCTGTAGAAATTCCTTTAGCAGTTCTTGTAGGGAAGGTCTGCTGATGACTAAATTTCCTTAGTTTCCTTATGTATAGAAACATTTTTATTTTTGCCTTCATTCTTGAGGAATATTTTTACTTGATGTAGGATTCTTGGCTGATTATTTGCTTTTGTACTTTAGCTCTTTAAGATGTCCTCCCACTATCTTCTGGTCTCCATAGCTTTTGATTAGAAGTCCATGGTCCACTAGTAGTACACTACCAAATGTAAAACCGATAGCTAGAGGGAAGCAGCCGCATAGCACAAGGAGATCAGCTCGGTGCTTTTTGACCACCTAGAGGGGTGGGATAGGGAGGGTGAGAGGGAGGGAGATGCAAGAGGGAAGAGATATGGGGATATATGTATATGTATAGCTGATTCACTTTGTTATAAAGCAGAAACTACCACACCATTGTAAAGCAATTATACTCCAATAAAGATGTTAAAAAATAAAGAACGAAAAAAAAAAAAGTCCATGGTCCTTTGAGTTATTGTTCATCTTTATGTAATGTGTCATTTTTCTCTGGTGTCTTTCTAGATATTTCTCAAAATCTTTGGTTTTCAGCAGTTTAACCATGATATGCCTAAGAGTGATTTTCTTTGTATTTATTCGTCTTTGGATTCATTGAACTTTTTGAGTCTATAAATTTATGCCTTTCATCAAACTGTGGATATTTTGGGGTATTATTATTTCCTCAAATATACTTTCTGCACTTTTCCATCTGGTACTCCATTTAATTAAGACTCTGATCATTTTTCCTGAATGTTTCTCTCTTCTTCAGATTGGATACTGTCTATTGATCTGTCAACAAGTTTTCTGTCTTTCTATGTTATCATCTTTCAGTGAATTTTTATATTTCAAATATTGTGTTAAGTTCTGGCATTTCCATTTGGTTCTTTTTTATAATTTATATTTCACTGATGTGGTATTTTCATTTTTATAAGCATATGTTCCTTTTTATCATTGAGCATGGATATAGTTGCTTTAAAAAATCCTTTTCTGATAATTCAACATCTGAATCATCTTGGACTTGGTCCCCTTTATTATTATTTCTCTTGTTACTGTGTCACATTTTTCTGGTACTTTGTGTCAAGTAATTTTAGATTGTATTCTGGACACATGTTATGGAAATTCTGGATTATTTCATGTTCCTCTAGAGAGGATTGATATTTTGTTTAAGAAGGTATTAACATATTTGGTGGGGCGGGGGTGGTGTGATGAATTGGGAGATTGGGATTGACATATATACACTAATATGTATAAAATGGATAACTAATAAGAACCTGCTGTATAAAAAATTAAATAAAATAAAATTCAAAAATTCAAAAACAAACCCCATATTTGGATTAAAACTTCAAACTCTGTCTTCTTAATGACAGATCAAATCTCAGTTAAATTATCTTATCCTTAACTGTCCTTCTTGAGGTCTTCTCCACACAGACATAGGGAAGAGTTCAGTCAGAGACTCTAATAGAGATTACATATAGATTTTGAGGCTTATCCTTTGTGGTTTTCTCCTTTAGGGAATTTTCCTCTCATTTTGCAGTGTCAGTGTTTGCCTCAAACTTTGTGCTATGATTCTTCAAGCCAGAAGAACTCTTTTGGAATTCTGGTCTTCCCGCATGGTACTGACTGCATCTGGCTCTAGGCTAAAAGTCATGAAAATAGGTAACTCATCCTATGCTGGCTCCTTTCTCTAAGAATTAACTCCTAGAATCTGCTTGCTTTTGTTCACTCTACAGAAGTTTTAGGTCATAGTTTCTTGTATTTTGTCCAGAGTTTATAGTTGTTGTCTGTGTGAAGATAAGAACTTTCTAGGTCATATCTGGTTTTCCTTTGGTGTTATAATATTGCATAAAACTCATATGAAACCACTTGCTTTCTATCAATCTGATGATCTCATCCCGCATGGGATTTCTACCTGCCCCTTTAAACTGACAGCCACAATCCTTTACTGTGCTACACTGTGATTTGTCTGTGGGACTTCATCAGTATATCAACCAAATTAATTTATCATCATGTTGTTTTTCTGGTCAGTACTACTGTCTTCCCAATTATAAACCCAAACATTTTCACATTGAGAAACCAGGGTGCGGAAGAGGTTTGTGAGAAAAGTAGTCAGCGAGGTCTTTTGAGTGTGATTTAGGATTGCAACTGGCTTCCAATATGACCAGTAAGAAGCCCCCATATTACTGCAGAATAGTCAAAGTGAAAACTATAAAAATATTTTCAACATTTTTGCCTTTTTTAGAAAATGTCTATCTTTTAGTCGAGTAGCAGACTTCTGCTAAACTCTGATAATATTCCAAGCACTATGCTAGGCTGGGGTTCTCTATTAGTCTGCTTGGGCTGCCATAACAAATTACCACATACTGTCTGGCTTAAGCAGCAGAAATTTATTTTCTTATAGTTCTGGAGGCTGGAAGTCCAAGATGAAGGTTCCATCATGGTCAGTTTCTGATAAGAGTTCTCTTTCTGCCTTGCAGATGGCTGCCTTCTCTCTGTGTCCTAACACGGGAAAGAGAAAGAGTGTGCCCTCTGATGTCTCTTCTTATAAAAACAATAATCCTATTGTATCAGGGCCCCACCCTCATGACCTCATTTAACCTTAGTTAACTCCATGAAGGCCTTATCTCCAAACACAGTCACATTGGAAGTTGGGGCATGAATATTTGAATTTTGGTGGGAGGCAAACATTCGGTCCATAACAGGCTTCAAGATGAATATGGCACAAAGAGCTCTGTTATGTATAATTCTCATGTACCCATCAGAAATAGGCAAATGATCTACAGCGACGAGAGATGTGATATACTAATCTTAACTTTAAAATATGATACAACAAATGCGAATAGAGGGAACTTGACTTGCACATTGAAGTTTTCACTTGGTTCCCACAGATCATAGCTTAGAAGCAGTGCATGTAAGAAAGGTAGAGCTGGAAATCAACCCTCAGTGTATATCCATATTAACCACAGATTAAAAAGCTGCTGTCAGTTTAGATATATATTTACAGGAGTAGAATTTCCAGGATGAAAGAGATGATAATCTTACTGTTCTCTGTCCTTACAAGATGACACCTGGAATATTTTACTTGGTTCTGGGTGCCAGAATTCATGAAGACATAAATAAACCAGCACACACTCAGATGAGCAAATATGATGGGTGAAGAATGAAAAACTATATCATATAAAGAGTGGTTGATGAAAGTGGTCAGAGTGGCCTAGAGAATACAAAACTAAAAGGGCTATAATCTCCACTTTTTAACATGTAAGTGAACAATACATAAATTAAACATTGTACTTTTTGGAGACATAATTAGGTTGATTATAAGGAAGAACACTCAACTCTCAACACTCAGCTCTCTGAAGATGGAATAGGTAGAGTTGGGACATCGTGAGCTCCCTGTCATTAATAGTACGTAAGTACCAACTATATGACTATCAGCAGGGATATTGTAGAAGGAATTCTAGAATCAACTGGGGATTGGACCAGAAAACCTTTCATGGTCCTTCCAACTTGAAGATTCTTAAAGAGTGTGATACATTTTTTAAAATTAATTTTTATTGGAGTATAGTTGCTTTACAGCGTTGTATTAGTTTCTACTGTACAGCAAAATGAATCAACTATACATATACCTATATCCCCTCTTTTTTGAATTTCCTTCTCATTTAGGTCACCAAAAAGTGTGATTCTTTTTTTTTTTAACATCTTTGTTGGAGTATAATTGCTTTACAATGTTGTGTTGGTTTCTTTTTTATAACAAAGTGAATCAGCTATACATATACATATATCCCCATATCTCCTCCCTCTTGCGTCTCCCTCCCACCCTCCCTATCCCACCCCTCTAGGTGGTCACAAAGCACCGAGCTGATCTCCCTGTGCTATGCGGCTGCTTCCCACTAGCTATCTATTTTACGTTTGGTAGTGTATATATGTCCATGCCACTCTCTCACTTCATCCCGGCTTACCCTTCCCTCTCCCCGTGTCCTCAAGTCCATTCTCTATGTCTGTGTCTTTATTCCTGTCCTGCCCCTAGGTTCTACAGAACCTTTTTTTTTTAAAGATAGTAATCATCTTTTCTTTTCTGTTTAAATTTATTTATTTATTTTTGGCTGTGTTGGGTCTTCGTCTCTGCGTGAGGGCCCTCTCCAGTTGCGGCAAGTGGGGGCCACCCCTCATTGCAGTGTGCAGGCCTCTCACTGTCGCGGCCTCTCCCGTTGCGGAGCACAGGCTCCAGACGCGCAGGCTCAGTAGTTGTGGCTCACGGGCCCCGTTGCTCCACGGCATGTGGGATCTTCCCAGACCAGGGCTCGAACCCATGTCCCCTGCATTGGCAGGTGGACTCTCAGCCACTGCGCCACTAAGGAAGACCCTTTTTATTTAATATATATATTCCATATATATGTGTTAGCATATGGTATTTGTTTTTCTCTTACTGACTTACTTCACTCTGTTTGACAGTCTCTAGGTCCATCCACCTCACTGCAAATAACTCAATTTCATTTCTTTTTATGGCTGAGTAATATTCCATTGTATATATGTGCCACATCTTCTTTATCCATTCATCTATCGATGGACACTTAGGTTGCTTCCATGTCCTGGCTGTTGTAAATAGAGCTGTAATGAACATTGTGGTACATGACTCTTTTTGAATTATGGTTTTCTCAGGGTATATGCCCAGTAGTGGCACTGCTGGGTTGTATGGTAGTTGTATTTCTAGTTTTTATTTTTTTGAATTTTATTTATTTTTTATACAGCAGGTTCTTATTAGTTATCAATTTTATATATATTAGTGTATATATGTCAATCCTAATCCCCCAATTCATCCCACCACCATCGCCCTGCCACACCCACTTTCCCCCCTTGGTGTCCATACGTTTGTCTTCTACATCTGTGTCTCTATTTCTGCCTTGCACACTGGTTCACCTGTACCATTTTTCTAGATTCCACATATATGCATTAATATACGATATTTATTTTTCTTTCTGACTTACTCTGTATGACCGTCTCTAGGTCCATCCACGTCTCTACAAACGACCCAATTCCGTTCCCTTTTATGGCTGAATAATATTCCATTGTATATATGTACCACATCTTCTTTATCCATTTGTCTGTTGATGGACATTTAGGTTGCTTCCATGACCCGGCTATTGTAAATAGTGCTGCAATGAACATTGAGTTGCATGTGTCTTTTTGAATTATGGTTTTCTCAGGGTACATGCGAGTTCTGGGATTGTGGGGTCATATGGTAATGCTATTTTTAGTTTTTTAAGGAACCTCCATACTGTTCTCCATAGTGGCTGTACCAATTTACATTCCCACCAACAGTGCAAGAGGGTTCCCTTTTCTCCACACCCTCTCCAGCATTTATTGTTTGTAGATTTTTTTGATGATGGCCATTCTGACTGCTGTGAGGTGATACCTCATTGTAGTTTTGATTTGCATTTCTCTAATAATTAGTGATGTTGAGCATCCTTTCATGTGTTTGTTGGCAATCTGTATGTCTTCTTTGGAGAAATGTCTATTTAGAGCTTCTGCCCATTTTTGGATTGGGTTGTTTCCTTTTTTGGTATTGAGCTTCAGGTGCTGCTTGTCAATTTTGGAGATTAATCCTGTGTCAGTTGCTTCATTGGCAAATATTTTCTCCCATTCTGAGGGTTGGCTTTTCGTCTTGTTTATGGTTTCCTTTGCCGTACAAAAGCTTTTAAGTTTCATAAGGTCCCATTTGTTTATTTTTATTTTTATTTCCATTTCTCTAGGAGGTGGCTCAGAAAGGATCTTGCTGTGATTTATGTCATAGAGTGTTCTGCCTATGTTTTCCTCTAAGAGTTTTATAGTGTCTGGACTTACACTTAGGTCTTTAATCAATTTTGAGTTTATTTTTGTGTGTGGTGTTAGGGAGTGCTCTCATTTCATTCTTTTACATGGAGCTGTCCAGTTTTCCCAGCACCACTTATTGAAGAGGCTCTCTATTCTCCATTGTATATTCTTGTCTCCTTTACCAAAGATAAGGTGACCATATGTGTGTGGGTTTATCTCTGGGCTTTCTATCTTGTTCCATTGATCTGTATTTCTGTTTCTGTGCCAGTACCATACTGTCTTGATTACTGTAGCTTTGTACTATAGTCTGAAGTAAGGGAGCCTGATTCCTCCAGCTCCATTTTTCTTTCTCAAGATTGCTTTGGTTATTCTAGGTCTTTTGTGTTTCCATACAAATTGTGAACTTTTTTGTTCTAGTTCTGTGAAAAATGCTATTGGTATTTTGATAGGGATTGCATTGAATTTGTAGATTGCTTTGGGCAGTAGAGTCATTTTCACAATGTTGATTCTTCCATTCCAAGATCATGGTCTATCTTTCCAACTGTTTCTATCACCTTTAATTTCTTTCATCAGTGTCTTATAGTTTTCTGCATAAAGGACTTTTGTCTCTTTAGGTAGGTTTATTCCTAGGTATTTTATTCTTTTTGTTGCAATGGTAAATGGGAGTGTTTCCTTAATTTTTCTTTCAGAATTTTCATCATTAGTGTATAGGAATGCAAGAGATTCCTGTGCATTAATTTTATATCCTGTTACTTTACCAAATCCATTTATTAGCTCTAGTAGTTTTCTGGTAGCATCTTTGGGATTGTCTACGTACAGTATCATGTCATCTGCAAACAGTGACAGTTTTACTTCTTCTTTTCCAGTGTGTATTCCTTTTATTTCTTTTTCTTCTCTGATTGCTGTGGCTAAAACTTCCAAAACTATGTTGAATAATAGTGGTGAGAGTGGGCAATCTCGTCTTGTTCCTGCTCTTAGTGGAAATGGTTTCAGTTTTTCACCTTTGAGAACGATGTTGGCTGTGGTTTTGTCATATATGGCCTGCATTATGTTGAGGTAAGTTCCCTCTATGCCTGCTTTCTGGTGGGTTTTTAACATAAATGACTGTTGAATTTTGTCCAAAGCTTTTTCTGCATCTACTGAGATGATCATATAGTTTTTCTCCTTCAATTTGTTAATATGGTGTATCCCATTGATTGATTTGTGTATATTGAAGAATCCTTGCGTTCCTGGGATAAACCCCACTTGATCATGGTGTATGATCCTTTTAATGTGCTGCTAGATTCTTTTGCTAGTATTTTGTTGAGGATTTTTGCATCTATGTTCATCAGTGATATTGGCCTGTAGTTTGCTTTTTTTTGTGACATCACTGTCTGGTTTTGGTATCAAGGTGATGTTGGCCTCATAGAATGAGTTTAGGAGTGTTCCTCCCTCTGCTATATTTTGGAAGAGTTTGAGAAGGATAGGTGTTAACTCTTCTCTAAATGTTTGGTAGAATTCGCCTGTGAAGCCATCTGGTCCTGGGCTTTTGTTTGTTGGAAGAGTTTTAATCTCAGTTTCAATTTCAGTGCTTATGATTGGTCTGTTTATATTTTCTATTTCTTCCTGGATCAGTCTCGGGAGGTTGTGCTTTGCTAAGAATTTGTCCATTTCTTCCAGGTTGTCCGTTTTATTGGCATATAGTTGCTTGTAGTAATCTCTCATGATCAGTTGTATTTCTGTAGTGTCAGTTGTTACTTCTCCTTTTTCATTTCTAATTCTGTTCATTTGAGTCTTCTTCCTTTTTTTCCTGATGAGTCTGGCTAGTGGTTTATCAATTTTGTTTATTGTCTCAAAGAACCAGCTTTTGGTTTTATTGATCTTAGCTATTGTTTCCTTCATTTCTTTTTTATTCATTTCTGATGTGATATTTATGATTTCTTTCCTTCTGCCAACTTTGGGGTTTTTTTGTTCTTCTTTCTCTAATTGCTTTAGGTGTAAGATTAGGTTGTTTATTTGAGATGTTTCTTGTTTCTTGACGTAGGATTTTATTGGTATAAACTTCCCTCTTAGAACTGGTTTTGCTGCATCCCATAGGTTTTGGGTCATCGTTTTTTAATTGTCATTTGTTTCAAGGTATTTTTTAATTTCCTCTTTGATTTCTTCAGTGATCTCTTGGTTATTAAGTCGTGTATTGTTTAGCCTCTATGTGTTTGTATTTTTTACATATTTTTTCTGTAATTGATATCTAGTCTCATAGCATGTGGTCGGAAAAGATACTTGATACAATTTCAAGTTTCTTAAATTTACCAAGGTTTGATTTGTGACCCAAGTACTTGAGAAAAAAGTGTATTCTGTCTTTTTTGGATGGAATGTCTTATAAATATCAATTAAGTCCATCTTGCTTAATGTATCTTTTAAAGCTTGTGTTTCCTTATTTATCTTCATTTTGGATGATCTGTACATTGGTGGAATTGGGGTGTTAAAGTCCCCTACTATGATTGTGTCACTATCGATTTCCCCTTTTATGGCTGTTAGCATTTGCCTTATGTATTGAGGTTCTCCTATGTTGGGTGCATAAATATTTACTATTGTTATATCTTCTTCTTGGATTCATCTCTTGATCATTATGTAGTGTCCTTCTTTGTCTCTTGTAACAGTCTTTGTTTTAAAGTCTATTTTGTCTGATATGAGAATTGCTACTTCAGCTTTCTTTTGATTTCCACTTGCATGGCATATCTTTTTCCATCCCTTCAGTTTCAGTCTGTATGTGTCCCTAGGTCTGAAGTGGGTCTCTTGTAGACAGCATATATATGGGTCTTGTTTTTGTATCCATTCAGCCAGTCTATGTCTTTTGGTTGGAACATTTAATCCATTTACATTTAAGGTAGTTATCAATAATGTGTTCCTATTACCATTTTCTTAATTGTTTTTTGTTTGTTTTTGTAGGTCGTTTCCCTCTCTTGTGTTTACTGCCTAGAGAAGTTCCTTTAGGATTTGCTGTAAAGCTGGTTTGGTGGTTTGAATTCTCTTAGCTTTTGCTTGTCTGTAAATTTTTAACTGTCTCAGTCGAATCTGAATGAGATCCTTGCTGTGTAGAGTAATCTTGATTGTAGCTTTTTCCCTTTCATCACTTTAAATATGTTCTGCCACTCCCTTTTGACTTGCAGAGTTTCTGCTGAAAGATCAGCTGTTAACCTTATGGGGATTCCCTTGTATGTTATTTGTTTCTTTTCCCTTGCTGCTTTTAATATTTTTTCTTTGTATTTAATTTTTGACAGTTTGATTAATATGTGTCTTGGCGTGTTTCTCCTTGGATTTATCCCGGGTGGGATGCTCTTTGCTTCCTGTACTTGATTGACTATTTCCTTTCCCATATTAGGGAAGTTTTCAACTATAATCTCTTCAAATATTTTCTCAGCCCCTTTCTTTTGTTCTTCTTCTTCTGGGACCCCTATATTTCCAATGTCTGTGCGTTTAACGTTGTCCCAGAAGTCTCTGAGACTCTCATCAATTCTTTTCATTCTTTTTCTTTATTCTGCTTTGTGGTAGTTATTTCCACTTTTTTATCTTCCAGGTCGCCGATGCGTTCTTCTTCCTCAGTTATTCTGCTATTGATTTCTTCTAGAGAATTTGCGATTTCACTTATTGTGTTGTTCATCATTGTTTGCTGTTTAGTTCCTCCAAGTCCTTGTTAAACGTTCCTTGTATTTTCTCCATTCTACTTCCAAGATTTTGGATCATCTTTACTATCATTACTCTGAATTCTTTTTCAGGTCGACTGCCTACTTCCTCTTCATTTGTTTAGTCTGGTGGGTTTTTACCTTGCTCCTTCATCTGCTGTGTATTTCTCTGTCTTCTCATTTTGCTTAACTTACTGTGTTTGGGGTCTCCTTTCCGCAAGCTGCAGGTTCGTAGTTACCATTGTTTTTTGTGTCTGCCCCAGTGGATAAGGTTGGTTCGGTAGGTTGTGTAGGCTTTCGGGTGGAGGGGCCCAGTTGCCTGTGTTCTGCTGGATGAGGCTGTATCTTGTCTTTCTGGTGGGCAGGAGCGCATCTGGTGGTGTGTTTTTGGGTGTATGTGAACTTATTATGATTTTAGGCAGCCTCTCTGCTAATGGGTGGAATTGTGTTCCTGTCTTGCTAGCTGCTTGGCATGGGGTGTCCAGCACTGTAGCTTGCTGGTCATTGAGTGGAGCTGGGTATTAGCATTGAGATGGAGATATCTGGGAGAGCTTTCGCCATTTTATATTACGTGGGGCCAGGAGGTCGTTGGTGGACCAATGTTCTGAACTTGGCTCTCCCACCTCAGAGACTCAAGCCTGACACCCAGCTGGAGGACCAAGACTCTGTCAGCCACCTGGCTCAGAAGAAAAGGGAGAAAAGAAAGAAAGAAAGAAAGAAAAATAAAATAAAGTATTAAAATAAAAAATATATTATTAAATATAAAATATTAAAAAGTAATAAAAAATAGAAAGAAAGAGAGAGCAACCAAACCAAAAACAAATCCACCAATGAAAACAAGCACTAAAAACTATTAAAAAAAAAAAAGGACAGACAGAACCCTAGGACAAATATTAAAAGCAAACCTGTACAGACAAAATCACACAAAGAAGCATACACATACACACTCACAAAAGGAGAAAAAGGAAAAAAATATATATATATAAAAAAGTAGGAGTGCAACCAAATCAACAAACGAATCTACCAATGATAATAAGCTGTAAATACTAAACCACGATAAACATAAAATCGGAAACAAGTTAGATGCAGAAAGCAAACCCGAAATCTACAGTTGATCCCAAAATCCACCACCTCAATTTTGGGATGATTCATTGTCTATTCAGGTACTCCACAGACGCAGCGTACATCAAGTTGATTGCGGAGATTTAATCTGCTGCTCCTGAGGCTGCATGGAGAGATTTCACTTTCTCTTCTTTGTTCGCACAGCTTCTGGGGTTCAGCTTTGATTTGGCCCTGCCTTTGCTTATATGTCGCCTGAGGGTGTCTGTTCCCCACCCAGACAGGACGGGGTTAAAGTAGCAGCTGATTATGGGGCTCTGGCTCACTCAGGCCAGGGGGAGGGAGGGATACGGAATGAGGGGCGAGCCTGCAGTGGCAGAGGCTGGCGTGATGTTGCAACAGCCTGAGGCACGATGTGTGTTCTCCTGGGGAAGTTGTCCCCGGATCACGGGACCCTGGCAGTGGCGGGCTGCACAGCCTCCCGGGAGGAGAGGTGTGGATAGTGACCTGTGCTTGCACACAGGCTTCTTGGTGGCTGCAGCAGCAGCCTTAGTGTCTCATGCCCATCTCTGGTGTCCGCGCTGTTAGCTGCAGCTCGCGCCTGTCTCTGGAGCTTATTTAGGTGGTGCTCTGTATCCCTTCTCCTCGCACACCCCGAAACAATGGTCTCTTGCCTCTTAGGCAGGTCCAGACTTTTTCCTGGACTCCCTCCCAGCTAGCTGTGGCGCATTAGCCCCCTTCAGGCTGTGTTCACACAGCCAACCCCAGTCCTCTCCCTGAGATCTGACCTCCGAAGCCCAATCCTCAGCTCCCAGGCCCACCCGTCCTGCCCAGCCGGTGAGCAGACAAGCCTCTCAGGCTGGTGAGAGCCGGTCGTCACCGATCCTCTGTGCGGAAATCTCTCTGCTTTGCCCTCTGCACCCCTGTTGCTGCATTCTTTTCCGTGGCTCCGAAGCTTCCCCCCTGCCCACCCCCTATCTCCACCAGTGAAGGGGCTTCCTAGCGTGTGGAAGCTTTTCCTCCTTCACAGCTCCCTCCCAGAGGTGCAGGGCCTGTTCCTATTCGTTTTTTTTTTTTTTTCTTTTAACCTCTTTATTGGAGTATAATTGCTTTACAGTGGTGTGTTCATTTCTGCTTTATAGCAAAGTGAATCAGTTCTACATATACGTATATCCCCCTATCCCCTGCCTCTTGCGTCTCCCTCCCGCCCTCCCTATCCCACCCCTCTAGGTGGTCACAAAGCACCGAGCTGATCTCCCTGTGCTATGCGGCTGCTTCCCACTAGCTGTCTATTTTACCTATTCTTTTGTCTCTGTTTTTCCTTTTCTCTTTTGCCCTACCCAGCTACGTGGGGAGTTTCTTGCCTTTTGGGAAGTCTGAGGTGTCTGCCCACGTTCAGTAGATGTTCTGTAGAAGCTGTTCCACATGTAGATGTATTTTTGATGTATTTGTGGGGAGGAAGGTAATCTCCATGTCTTACTCCTCCACCGTCTTGAAGGTCTCTTACTCCTCCACCGAAGATCCGACTCCATCCAAATTGGGAGGAAATCAACTGTGCTGTGCACCTGGAGCCAGCCTCACCGTGGAAGGTAGATTGCAGCTCCTCTCATGCTTCTTGGCACCAGGTCTGGAGAACGGCTGCCATTCATTTTGTAAGAAAGCCAGCAGCATGTGATGTTTATCCACAGATCATATCTTAAGCGACATCCGGTTTCTTCAAATACTGCTATTTTCAACAGTGTTTTAAACACTCCTGACAGTGCCTGCTAAATGATCACAGGTGCTGCAAGGACATCTTCATAAAGATGTACACAAACGTTGACCACATAGATTTCTTTGAGGTGCAGCCAGCCCTCCTCCATTCTCCGCTTCCCCAGGAGTGTGATTCTTAAGAGCACCAAAAAATTTTCTTCTCTATAAAATAATCAAGAGCTCTCATTTAAGTATTAAGCAATTTTGATGGATTTCATGTGAAATTGTATTTACTCATTGGGTACACTGAGACAAAATTAAACCATGAATGCAGTCCTTTCCTGCTATATTTGTTATTTGTACTGGAGCTATTCTTTATCACTAACCATCTTCACTAGTGGGTGTGACGCAAGTCCACTTATATATCACCTTTTATTGCCCCATGAGAGTACTCAGTTGATTAACAAGTATTTTTGAGAATTAATTCTATGCTTAGCACTAGATAGGTTCCGTGAAGTAATAGAAGTTTCAGACAGAGCCCCTGCTCCTAAGGATTTCCATTGTCTTTAGGAAGTCTGTAGGGCACAAAAGCCCAGGTAAATGAACCAGGCTCTAGGATTTCTCATAGGGAAGGTTGATATAGGTGAGAGTGGTCAAGGGTACAAAACATGAGCTAACATGTCCTAGACTGAACTTGTATCTGTCACCCCTTGAATACCTTTCTTATGTCCCTATCTCAGTGAATGGAATCACTTTGCATCAGGTTTTCCAAGCAGAGATTTGATAGTCATCTTTGATGCCACCCTATCCCTCTATCCAAATCATCAAATCTATTGGTAGATAATACCAATTTTACCTTTATCTCTTAAACGTTTTTTCTCTGTTATATCTGCCACCACCATAGTCAAGTCTGCTTGGAAAACTGCAGCTTCTTCTAAGTGATCTCCCTGTCTCTCCTTATCCTATTCATTCCCATTTCATGACCTTTCTCAACTCCAGCATCAGGGTGTTACTCTTCTACTCAAATAGTTTCGTTGGTACCTTTGTCTCTAAAGGATTTCATACTCCTTGATATGGTACTAAAAGCCCTTCACAATCTGGACCCAGCCTCTTTCTCCAGCATCAAATCTTGCCTCTTTTATCCTCTATGTTCTTGCCATACTTAAATCATTTAAAATCTTCAGCTTCCTTCCCATGTTCTTGCTTGCCTTCAGGCCTTTTAGCATTCTAGCTCTTTCCACATGGAGCACTCTTTCCCTTGTGCCTGGAGAAAACCAAAGTATTTTTCATGTCTCCTCTTAGATGCTATTTCTTTTGAGAAACTATTCCTGACCACTCCCTTCCTAAATCTGGGTTTTGTTCCTTTCCTCTGTTGTACTAATACCCTGTATTTTCCACTACCATATGACCCTTTCCATACTGCAGTGTAACGGCCAGCTCTGTGAAGACAGAGACTTTAGCAGTCTTATTAATGTGTGTCTAATTATTAAAACTTAACACATAGTAGGCAATCAATAAACAGTTGAACAAATGAAGGTAAGACATACCAGGCATAGAGGGAGAACATGCAATAGCAAAGGCAAATAGATTGAAATAAGCATGGTACATGTGTACTAGGAGAGTAAGCAGGGAGGGCATGTTGCGTGAAGTGAGAAGAACTGCCTGATAGCAGTCAAGAGTATGTGTGTGACAAAGCACCGAGCTAGAAGTGTGGGATAGGGAGGGTGGGAGGGAGGCAGACGCAAGAGGGAAGAGATATGGGGATATATGTATATGTATAACTGATTCACTTTGTTATAAAGCAGAAACTAACACACCATTGTAAAGCAATAATACTCCAATAAAAATGTTAATAAAATAAAATGACACAGATTTAAAAAAAAAAGAGTGTGTGTGTGTGTGTGTGTGTGTGTGTGTGTAATCAAAGTTGGAGAGGCAGAGTAGGAGCAGATTATGAAAGACCTTGAATGCCAGAGTGAAGAATTTCAACTTAATGAACAAGGCACTAAGAAATTCTGTGAACAAACACCTTTAAATCTTTGCTTTAGGCCCCCAAATATCTGCTTTCTACATACTGCTCCTCATGAAGATTAGGGGGAAAAAGCAAGAGCAACACCACTTAGTAGTAAGTTAATCTTAGATGAATTGTATCAGCCATTTCTGAGGTATAATTTAGAATTCACCAATTGTAAGCATACAGTTCTATGAGTTGTGACAAATGCGCGTAGACATGTAACCACCACTACAGTCAAGATAAATAACATTTCTTTCACCCCCAAAAGTTCCCTCAGTCGCCTTTGAAGACATCCTATACTTCCAACCCTGGTCCTGGCAACCACTGATTTGTTCTCCATTACTGTAGTTTGCCTTTTCTAGTATGCCATATAAATGAAGTCATAAAATATACAGCCTTTTAGGTCTGGCTTCTTTCACTTAGCATAATATCTTTAAGATTCATCTATGTTTGTTACATCTATCAGTAGTCTGTTCCCCTTTCTTGCTGAGTAGTATTCTGTAGTTCAGGTGTAGCACAATTTATTTATCTATTCACCAGCTGATGTGCATTTGGAATGTTTATAGTTTGGCACTACTATGAATAAAGTTGCTGTGAACATTCAACTAGCAGTGGTGATAGGCTTGCTGAGCCCCTCAACTCAGACTAAAGGTTCCTGGCAAGAGCTGAACGGGTCCTGGAAGAGACTGTTGGACCAAGAACCCATCAGGGCTTAAACTTCTCTCCCCCTCCACCCGGTCTAATTCATCAGTACTATTATAAGGATATTGTTATTGGTGACTACAAGTTGAAAAAAAGCAGTGATTTCTCACTTCTCTTCTGAAGATTTTTGTGCATGCAGATATATTGTAGCCACTCAAATATTTGCATCTTCTCTCTCTCCCTCCTGTTTTCTGCATTTTCCTATTTAAATTTATTTTCCCTCTTTCTCTACCTCTTTTCTCTTTTCTCCTTTTCCTCCTCTCCTTATCTTTTCCATCTATCTTTCCCTTTCCTTATTATCTTCTTTTTGTGTCCCTTCCATTTCCTCTTTCCTTCCCTGTCATATTCTAGCATAGTAATTTATATTTACAAAATGTTTAAATCAAGGATGTAGCCAATTTATATGAGCTGTTACATACCATAAGCATTTTGTGCACTGCCAACTCATTTTATTTACTTGTTTTAACTGTGAGGATACTAAGCACTCAGTCCAATTCCTGTTATATGAGATCACATCAGTCAATTACACCTAATTTCCTGTAGTGATTCTGAGAATTTCAGCTGGATAGAGCTTTTATGTTTTGCTTTAGAGTACGCAAGTGTTGATTCCTATGCCGCATACCAACGCCAACCCTTCCTGGCCCCCATTAAAACTCCTATGTTTTGACAAATTGGAGTCATTAGTACTTCAGCCCTCTAAAATAGGTTTAATCATTCAGGCGGTGATGTTCTATGTTCAAACTTTTGTATTAACAAACTCCCCCTTTTCTTCTTCTTGTTAAATAAGAACCTGATATTTAAGCATCCTAGATTAGTGTTACAGGTGCACTTTCAGCCCACCCATGAGGATCTGTGCTCAGATTCTCATGTGTAATTCCAATGAGCATTAGGGAGAATAAAGAAGTTCATTTTATAGTTTTATTAGAATTGCCCCTTTTGTACCTAGGCCTTTTTTCACAAGACTTTGGCTTAAGAGTCTGTGCTAGTTAACTCATATTCTCTTTCCTTTCCCAGGGTCATGAAGCCCTTTCTAAAAATGAAATGTGGAGGGGGGGGGGTTTACTGTGGTCCAGTCCTGTTAGCTATGAGTGGGGAAGCACGAGAGTAAGGGGGAAGTGAAAAGGGGCTGCAGGGAAGTGTGGTCTCTAGGGTATGCAGGTAAATAATACACGTGTCAGTGAACCAAATCAGAACATCACCACCTTGGGAAATAGCTTTAGGGAGGAAGGATAGGTGAAAGAAAGTGGGAGGAAGAGAGAAGGGACAAAAGAGAGGGGAAAGGAGTGGGAGGAGGACACAATGTAGAAGGAAGATTCAAAAGCAGTTTCTACCTTCTGTTCTTCCTCAAGAATTCTCATTTCTAGGCTAAGGTAGCCAAGGCCTCTGAGCAGTCCCTTTCCTGCATGGTCTCCAGACTCTTCAGCATCTTCCTCTCTCCCGTTTAGATGCATTTTAGTTTGTGGCTGCTACCCAAATGTTCCCCCCAATCCTGTTATTTTCATTGAACATTTCAAGTACAGGTCTGCCGCACAGAGCTGGGCTATGCTATCACTCCCTTGTTTCTGAATCCATCTTTCTATTAATGCAGATGAAGATGGATTTAGTTTTCGGTGCAGCCACAACACACAACTGAATAATATTGAGCTTACATTCCCTGAAAACCCCTAAATCTTTTTCATGTGTGTTGCTGCTTCGCCACATCTCATCCTTTGCTTGTACATCTCGTTGTTTTTGGACCCAAATGCAGGATTTCACATTCATGTTTGCGAACATTTAAAAATTATTTTTGACGCATGTATTATTAAGCTTATTTCAGAGTTATTTTGAAAATAACTCTCATCAATTCTGCAGTCAAGTAAATGTCCTATTTTGTTTTGTTTTCATTCTGGAAATTAATTTTCAGAATGAAGGCACAGATAATTAGGCATTCAAGGGCATTTAGATTTTCAAAATTCATCTTTAAAATGTAAATGTTCTCAAATTTAACCTGTTGACAAATAACAGATTTGAATTCTTCATTTTGCTGTCTGTTTCAGCCTAAGGTGGGAAAAAAGTGGCATATGCCTAGTCTGTCCCCAGCCTCCTAAACTGGTGCAGTACTGCAAAAATAACCACAGTCCCTCGTTGCTGGGCAATGGACAGCGTCACAAATCAAACTCCCTTCATTTTTGCATCTACTTATCTCGCTTAATGTTGAGACGGTCACAAACAAGGTACTTGTTATATAAATGAGATTGTTAATGTATTTCAGGAAATTTTTAGATCTTACTTCGTGTTTATGTGTACTTTCTGTGTTTTTAACCTTGGAAGAGATACAAATTATTTACAGCCAAAATTAAAATTACATTAAAAGAACTCAATCTAACCTTATTACCTCGTGATAAACATGAGCCTTAGAAAAGCCTCTCTGTTGATGTTTTCCGTTTGAATGATTTCCAGCAGATGACATTAAGTTATAAGGTGATGTATTTATAAAATCACAGAATGGTCTTCTTATTTTAAAGGAAATTCAGGTTGTTGTTACCTTTTATTTTTCTCCCTAAACTCTGAGGGAACACAAATTCAGTGAAAACTTTCTCAATCTGGGATGCTTAATTTGTACATTTCCAGTTCTGCTCAGTTTATGTCTAGTCCTGTATATCTGCTAACAATACTATTGAAGAGCATCTTTCAAAAGTATCATAAGTTATGTCCATTATCAGTTATAATACCTATATTACGTATGGCATATCAACATTCAGTCCAAAGACACCATTGCCTCTGAACAGATTGTTTTTTCTGCAATTAGGTGCTGTGTACTAAGCCAGCTAAGAAAATAAGACTTGGCCCCATATACCAAGGCTCTATTTAGCAGCACTGTTGTGAAGGTAAATGAACAAAATGGATCTATGAGCACTTTGGAGGAAAGGAACAATAGTGCAATATATAGATAAAAAATTATAATAAAAATAATAACAGTCATCAGATCTGGCCTAAGGGAAATTGGAGAGCGGAAGTAAAAGCAATTTCACAAACCTCATATAACTATCTTCTTCTTTTTGTTGTTGTTGTTTTCTTTGGTTTCCATGGTGAACTGTATTTGCATAAAAGGCTCACCATTTGGATTAACTGCCCCCATTAGTCCAACATTTCACTCCACCTCGCTATCCAAAAGCTCCCTACCAATTTTCCATTTAACCAAATATCCAAATAAATGCAACTAAACAGCTAATTCGTTCAGAAAAATGGTCAAAATAAGCATTAAGACTTGACTATCTCAGGATGATTTTGAAGAAGTTGAGCAGAAGATAGCACTTGAAATGATACTGTAGGTAACATGGCCAATTGTGCAAACTATGAATGGGTTTCTTCGGGTACAGTTGGCAACTTTAGGAAGAATAGGTTGGCAGTGCCAAAACAAGGAAAACTGACAGAAATAAGTGTTGTAGGAAAAGTGGAAATTTGATGCTTCTGATGATTATTCTTCTTTATCACATTTAAAATTGTAATATTGCCTATTTATGAATTGTAAACTAACTATATGAACTATAAATGATGCACACTATATATATCTAATATATGGTAGATGTGCATTGTTTATAGTTCATATATACATGTATATATACATATATAAATATATATTTCCTCTGGCTTTTTTGCTTTACCTATTTGAACTAGTGTTTTTTTTCCTAATTTTAACATAAATTTAGATTCAGAGAAATGTTGCAAGATTAGTATAAAAAATTCCAATTCCGAAGTTTTCTCAGATTCTCTAAATTTTGACATTTTAGTATATTTGTTTCCTCTCTCTCTCTCTGACCCCCTCCCTCCCTCCCTCCCTCCAATTTTTCCTGAACAATTTAAGAGTAGGTTGAAAATATAATATCCACATCACTCATATATGTATGTGTGTGTTTCTTAACAACAGGGAATTCTGATTATTTTTTAAATCTACCCTAAAATGTTACTCAACTTTTTAAAACTTCCAGCTGTAATCACGAATTATTTGTTGTCACAGCAGAAAATACAGGGATGAAGGAAAAAGAACATCACCAATAATTCTCCACCACATAAAGAAATGACCAGCGTGAATATTTTGTCTATTCTTTGAAGTGTCTTCTATGTAACTTTTATGGGCTATCACTCGTAATATATGTAAAAAAGCATAACATTTCTCAAATGCTTTACAAAAATAATTTTTTCAAATCCAGCACACGATAGCTCATCTTTTGCAGTGAAAAATTATTGACATTTCTCAGTTTAGGCTGAAAATTCCAAGGCAAATTTATGTCTCTCACACTTTCTCTCCCAGTTTGCAGATTCATTGGTTCTTTTTCTTTTTTTTTAACATCTTTATTGGAGTATAATTGCTTTACAATGTTGTGTTAGTTTACGCTATATAACAAAGTGAATCAGCTATATGTATACCTATATCCGCATATCCCCTCCCTCTTGCCTCTCCTTCCCACCCTCCCTATCCCACCCTTCTGGGTGGTCACAAAGCACCGAGCTGATCTCCCTGTGCTATGCGGCTGCTTCCCACTAGCCATCCATTTTACATTTGGTAGTGTAGCTATATCAGTGCCACTCTCACACTTCATCCCAGCACACCCTTCCCCCTCCCCGTGTCCTCAAGTCCATTCTCTATGTCTGCGTCTTTATTCCTATCCTGCCACTAGGTTCTTCAGAAACATTTTTTCTTTTTTTTTTTAGATTCCATATATATGTGTTAGCATACAGTATTTTTTTTTCTCTTCCTGACATACTTTACTCTGTATGACAGATGCTAGGTCCATCGACCTCCCTACAAATAACTCAATTTCGTTTCTTTTTATGGCTGAGTAATATTCCATTGTATATATGTGCCACAACTTCTTTATCCGTTCATCTGTCAATGGACACTTAGGTTGCTTCCATGTCCTGGCTATTGTAAATAGTGCTGCAATGAACATTTTGGTACATGACTCTTTTTGATTTATGATTTTCTCAGGGTATATGCCCAGTACTGGGATTGCTGGGTCGTATGGTAGTTCTACTTTTAGTTTTTTAAGGAACCTCCATACTGTTCTCCATAGTGGCTGTATCAATTTACATTCCCACCAACAGTGCAAGAGGGTTCCCTTTTCTCCACACCCTCTCCAGCATTTATTGTTTGTAGATTTTCTGATGATGCCCATTCTAACTGGTGTGAGGCGACACCTCATTGTAGTTTTGATTTGCATTTCTCTAATGATTGATTAGTGATGTTGAGCATCCTGTCATGTGTTTGTTGGCAATATGCATATCTTCTTTGGAGAAATATCTTTTTAGGTCTTCTGCCCATTTTTGGATTGGGCGGTTTGTTTTTTTTTTGATAGTGAGCTGCAGGAGCTGCTTGTATATTTTGGAGGTTGATCATTTGTCAGGTGCTTCGTTTGCAAATATTTTCTCCCATTCTGAGGGTTGTCTTTTCGCCTTCTTTATGGTTTCCTTTGCTGTGCAAAAGCTTTTAAGTTTCATTAGGTCCCATTTGTTTATTTTTGTTTTTATTTCTATTTCTCTAGGAGGTGGGTAAAAAAGGATCTTGCTGTGATTTATGTCATAGAGTGTTCTGCCTATGTTTTCCGCTAAGAGTTTTATAGTGTCCGGTCTTACATTTAGGTCTCTACTCCATTTTGAATTTATTTTTGTGTATGGTGTTAGGGAGTGTTCTAATTTCATTCTTTTATATGTAGCCAGCCAGTTTTCCTAGCACCACTTATTGAAGATGCTGTCTTTTCTCCATTGTATGTTCTTGCCTCTTTTATCAAAGATAAGGTGACCATATGTGCTTGGTTTATCTCTGGGTTTTCTATCCTGTTCCACTGATCTATATTTCTGTTTCTGTGCCAGTACCATACTGTCTTGATTACTGTAGCTTTGTAGTATAGTCTGAAGTCAGGAGCCTGATTCCTGTAGCTCCGTTTTTCTTTCTCAGGATTGCTTTGGCTATTCGGGGTCTTTTGTGTTTCCATACAATTTGTGAAATTTTTTGTTCTAGTTCTGTGAAAAATGCTATTGGTAGTTTGATAGGGATTGCGCTGAATCTGTAGACTGCTTTGGGTAGTATAGTCATTTCCACAATGTTGATTCCTGCAATCCAAGAACATGGTATATCGCCCCATCTCTTTGTATCATCTTTAATTCCATTCATCAGTGTCTTATAGTTTTCTGCATACAGGTCTTTTGTCTCCTTTGGTAGGTTTATTACTAGGTACTTTATTCTTTTTGTTGCAGTGGTAAATGGGAGAGTTTCCTTAATTTCCCTTTCAGATTTTTCATCATTAGTGTATAGGAATGCAAGAGATTTCTGTGCATTAATTTTATATCCTGCTGCTTTACTAACTTCATTGATTAGCTCTAGTAGTTTTCTGGTAGCATTTTTAAAATTCTCTCTATATTGTATCATGTCATCTGCAAACATTGACAGTGTTACTTCTTCTTTTCTGATTTGGATTCCTTTTATTTCTTTTACTTCTTGATTGATGTGGCTAAAACTTCCAAAACTATGTTGAATAATAGTGGTGAGAATGGGCAATCTTGTCTTGTTCCTGATCTTAGAGGAAATGATTTCAGTTTTTCACCATTGAGAACGATGTTGGCTCTGGGTTTGTCATATATGGCCTTTATTATGTTGAGGTAGCTTCCCTCTATGACTACTTTCTGGAGGGTTTTTATCTTAAATCGGTGTTGAATTTTTTTGAAAGATTTTTCTCCATCTATTGAGATGATCATATAGTTTTTCTCCTTCAATTTGTTAATATGGTGTATCACATTGATTGATTTGCATATATTGAAGAATCCTTGCATTCCTGGGATAAACCCCACTTGATCATGGTGTATGATCCTTTTAATGTGCTGTTGGATTCTGTTTGCTAGTATTTTGTTGAGGATTTTTGCATCTATGTTCATCAGTGATATTGGCCTGTAGTTTTCTTTCTGTGTGACATCTTTGTCTGGTTTTGGTATCAGGGTGATGGTGGCCTCGTAGAATGAGTTTGGGAGTGTTCCTCCCTCTGCTATAATTTGGAAGAGTTTGAGAAGGATAGGTGTTAGCTCTTCTCTAAATGTTTGATAGAATTCGCCTGTGAAGCCAACTGGTCCTGGGCTTTTGTTGGTTGGAAGATTTTTAATCACAGTTTCAATTTCAGTGCTTGTGATTGGTCTGTTTATATTTTCTATTTCTTCCTGGTTCAGTCTCATAAGGTTGTGCTTTTCCTAGAATTTGTCCATTTCTTCCAGGTTGTCCATTTTATTGGCATATAGTTGCTTGTAGTAATCTCTTATGATCCTTTGTATTTCTGCAGTGTCAGTTGTTACTTCTCCTTTTTCATTTCTAATTCTGTTCATTTGAGTCTTCTCCCTTTTTTTTTTTTCTTGCTGAGTCTGGCTAATGGTTTATCAATTTTGTTTATCTTCTCAAAGAACCAGCTTTTGGTTTTATTGATCTTAGCTATTGTTTCCTTCGTTTCTTTTTCATTTATTTCTGATCTGATCTTTATGATTTCTTTCTTTCTGCCAACTTTGGGGTTTTTTTCTTGTTTCTCTAATTGCTTTAGGTGTAAGGTTAGGTTGTTTATTTGAGATTTTTCTTGTTTCTTGAGGTAAGATTGTATTGCTCTAAACTTCCATCTTAGAACTGCTTTTGCTGCATCCCATAGGTTTTGGGTCATTGTGTTTTGTTTTGTTTTTAACATCTTTATTGGAGTATAATTGCTTTACATTGGTGTGTTAATTTCTGCGTTTTCATTTTCAATTGTTTGTAGGTATTTTTTGATTTCTTCTTTGGTTTCGTCAGTGGTCTCTTGGTTATTTTGTAGTGTATTGTTTAGCTTCCATGTGTTTGTATTTTCTACAGTTTTTTTTTTCCTGTAATTGATATCTACTCTCATAGCATAGTCGTCAGAAAAGATACTTGATATGATTTCAATTTTCTTAAATTTATCAAGGCTTGATTTGTGACCCAAGATATGATCTATCCTGGAGAATGTTCCATGAGCACTTGAGAAAGAAGTGAATTCTGTTGTTTTTGGCTGGAATGTCCTATAAATATCAATTAAGTCCATCTTGTTTAGCGTGTCATTTAAAGATTGTGTTTCCTTATTTATTTTCATTTTGGATGATCTGTCCATTGGTCAAATTGGGGTGTTAAAGTCCCCTACTATGATTGTGTCACTATCAATTTCCCCTTTTATGGCTGTTAGCATTTGCCTTATGTATTGAAGTGCTCCTATGTTGGGTGCATAAATATTTACAATTATAACAATTGCAACAATTTACAATTGTAACAATCTTCTTCTTGGATTCATCCCTTGATCATTATGTAGTGGCCTTCTTTGTCTCTTGTAATAGTCTTTATTTTAAAGTCTATTTTGTCTGATATGAGAATTGCTACTCCAGCTTTCTTTTGATTTCCATTTGCATGCAATATCTTTTTCCATCCCCTCACTTTCAGTCTGTATGCATCCCTCAGTGTGAAGTGGGTCTCTTGTAGACAGCATATATACGGGTCTTGTTTTTGTATCCATTCAGCCCGTCTATATCTTTTAGATGGAGCATTTAATCCATTTACATTTAAGGTAATTATCGATAGGTATTTTCCTATTACCATTTTCTTAATTGTTTTTTGTTTGCTATTGTAGGTCTTTTCCTTCTCTTGTGTTTCTTGCCTAGAGAAGTTCCTTTAGCATTTGCTGTAAAGCTGGTTTGGTGGTGCTGAATTCTCTTAGCTTTTGCTTTTCTGTAAAGGTTTTAATTTCTCCTTCGAATCTGAATGAGATCCTTGCTGGGTAGAGTAATCTTGGTTGTAGATTTTTCCCTTTCTTCTCCTTAAATATGCCCTGCCACTCTCTTCTGGCTTGCAGAGTTTCAGCTGCAAGATCATCTGTTTTCCTTATGGGGATCCCCTTGTATGTTATTTGTTGTTTTTCCCTTGCTGCTTTTAATATTTTTTCTTTGTATTTAATTTTTTTTTTAATTAATTAATTTATTTATGGCTGTGTTGGGTCTTCGTTTCTGCGCGAGGGCCCTCTCCAGCTGCGGCGAGCGGGGGCCACTCTCCATCGCCGTGCGTGGGCCTCTTACTGTCACGGCCTCTCCCGTTGCGGAGCACAAGCTGCAGACGCGCAGGCTCAGTAGTTGTGGCTCACGGGCTTAGCCGCTCCGCGGCATGTGGGATCCTCCCAGACCAGGGCTCGAACCCGTGTCCCCTGCATTGGCAGGCAGACCCTCAACCACTGCGCCACCAGGGAAGCCCTGTATTTAATTTTTGATAGTTTGATTAATATGTGTCTTGGCGTGTTTCTCCTTGGATTTATCCTGTATGGGACTCTCTGCGCTACCTGGACTTGATTAACTATTTCCTTTCCCATATTAGGGAAGTTTTCAACTATAGTCTCTTCAAATATTTTCTCAGTCCCTTTCTTTTTCTCTTCTTCTTCTGGGACCCCTATAAGTCAAGCGTTGGTGCTTTTAATGTTGTCCCAGAGGTCTCTGAGGCTGTCCTCAATTCTTTTCATTTTTTTTCTTTATTCTGCTCTGTGATAGTTATTTCCACTATATTATCTTCCAGGTCACTTATCTGTTTCTCTGCCTCAGTTATTCTGTTATTGATTCCTTCTACAGAATTTTTAATTTCATTTATTGTGTTGTTCATCATTGTTTGTTTACTCTTTAGTTCTTTTGGTCCTTGTTACTGTTTCTTTTATTTTCTCCATTCTATTTCCAAAATTTTGGATCATCTTTATTATTATTACTCTGAATTGTTTTTCAGGTAGACTGCCTTTTTCCTCTTGATTTGTTTGGTCTGGTGGGTTTTTACCTTGCTCCTTCATCTGCTGCATATTTCTCTGTCTTCTCATTTTGTTTAATTTACTGTGTTTGGGGTCTCCTTTTTGTAGGCTGCAGGTTCGTAGTTCCCATTGTTTTTGGTGTCTGCCCCTAGTGGGTGAGGTTGGTCCAGTGGGTTGTGTAGGCTTCCTGTTGGAGGGGACTGGTGCCTGTGTTTTCGTGGTTGGGAATGGATCTTGCCTTTCTCGTGGCCAGGGCCGTGTCCAGTGGTGTGTTTTTGTGTGTCTGTGAGCTTAGTATGATTTTAGGCAGCCTCTCTGCTAATGGGTGGGGTTGTGTTCCTGTTTTGCTAGTTGTTTGTCATGGGGCTTCCAGTACTCGAGCTTGCTGGCCATTGGGTGGGGCTGGGCCTTAGCGTTGAGACACAGATCTCTGGAGAGCTTCTGCCAATTGATATTACATAGGGCTGGGAGGTCTCTGGTGGTCCAGTGTCCTGAACTCGGCCTTCCCACCTCAGAGGCTCAGGTGTGACACGAGGTCAGAGCACCAAGACACTGTCAGCCACATGGCTCAGAATAAAAGGGAGAAAAAAATAAAGAAAAAGTAATTTTAATTAAAAATAAAAATTAAAAAATAACGTAAAAATTTTAAAAATTATTAAAATAATAAAATAAAAATAATAAAGTAATAAAATAAAGTAAAAAAAAGAAGATAGCAACCAAACTAATAAACAAATCCACCAGTGATAACAAGCGTTAAAAACTAAACTAAGATAAACATAAAAGTCAGAAACAAATCAGTCACAGACAGCAAACCCCAAGTCTGCAGTTACTCCCAAAGTCCACCGCCTCAATTTTGGGACAATTCGTTGTCTCTTCATTTATTCCACAGATGCAGGGTACATCAAGTTGATTATGGGGATTTAATCCTCTGCTCCTGAGGCTGCACGGAGAAATTTCCCTTTCTCTTCTTTGTTCACACAGCTCCTGGGGTTCAGCTTTGGTTTTGGCCCCACCTCTGCATGTAGGTCGCCTGAGGGCATCTGTTACCCACCCAGACAGGACGGGGTTAAAGCATTGGCTGACTAGGGTGCTCTTGCTCACTTAGGCTGGGGGGAGGGAGGGTAGTCATAATTGGAATGCAAGTCGAGCCTGCAGCGGCAGAGGCTGGCATGATGTTGCAACAGCCTGAGGTGTGGTGTGCGTTCTCCCAGGGAAGTTGTCCATGGATCACGGGACCCTGGCAGTGGCGGGCTGCACAGGCTCCCGGGAGGGGAGGTGTGGATAGTGACCTATGCTTGCACACAGGCTCCCGGGGGTGTGTGTGTGGATAGTGACCTGTGCTTGCACACAGGCTTCTTGGTGGCAGCAGCAGCAGCATTAGCGTTTCATGCCCGTCTCTGGGTCTGAGCTGATAGCAGTGGCTCCCGCCCATCTGTGGAGCTCGCTTACTCAGTGCTCTGCCTTCTGTGGGCAAACGGGGAAGGAATCCCCTCTCTTCACGCACCCCAAAACAACGGTCTCTTGCCTCTTAGGCAGGTCCAGACTTTTTCCCGGACTCCTTCCCAGCTAGCTGTGGTGCACTAGCCCCCTTCAGGCTGTGTTCACGCAGCCAACCCCAGTCCTCTCCCTGGGGTCTGACCCCTGAAGCCCGCGCCTCAGCTCCCAGCCCCCGCCCGCCCCCGCAGGTGAGCAGAGAAGCATCACAGGCTGGTGAGTGCTGGTTGGCACCGATCCTCTGAGTGGGAATCTCTCCGCTTTGCCCTCTGCACCCCTGTTGCTGTGCTCTCCTCTGTGGCTCCAAAGCTTCCCCCCCGCCCACCCCCTGTCTCCACCAGTAAAGGGGCTTCCTAGTGTGTGGAAACTTTTCCTCCTTCACAGCTCCCTCCCAGAAGTGCAGGTCCCGTCCCTATTCTTTTGTCTTTGTTTTTTCTTTTGCCCTACCTTAGTAAGTGGGGATTTTCTTGCCTTTTGGGAGGTCTGAGGTCTTCTACCAGCGTTCAGTAGGTGTTCTGTAGGAGTTGTTCCACACGTAGGTGTATTTTTGATGTATTTGTGGGGAGGAAGGTGATCACGTCTTAATCCTCCGCCATCTTGAAGGTCCTCCCATTGGTTCTTATCTTCACAATATCTCTCTTCTTTCCTCTTTCAGTTTTCATTCACTTATTTATTCAAAATTTCTAACTGCTTTCTAGGTAACAGGTGCTGAACTATGATAACATGGGCCTTAGAATCAGATGAACTGGTTTCAAATTGTAACGCTCCCTCTGACTAACTTGTGTGATCTTAGGCAAGTTGCTTAACCTCTCTGCACCTCAGTTTTCTCATGTGTTACAAAGGGATACTAATAGTGGTATACAATAGCCCCTCTTATCCATGGTTTTGCTTTCCCTGGTTTCAGTTACCCAAGGTCAACTGTGGTCCAAAAATATTAAATGGATAACTCCAGAAATAAACAATTCATAAGTTTTAAATTACATGCCATTCTGAAGTAGTGTGATGAATCTCATGCTGTCCAGCCCCATCCCGCCTGGGATCACCAACCATCATCTGCTCCTGACAGCCAATCATTGCCATTGCCATGGCTGGACGATCCATGATCTCCCGAAGCAGATGATCCTCCTTCTGAAATACCGTCAGAAGGTCAGTAGTAGCCTAAGGCTACAACATAATGCCTCCATCAATCACCTCACTCCATCTCATCACATAGGCATTTTATCATCTCACGTTATCACAAGAAGAAGGGCGACTAAAGTACAATAAGGTATTTTTGAGAGAGAGAAAGAGCACATTCACACATTTTATTACAGTATACTGTTATAATTATTCTATTTTATTATTAGTTATCATTAATTTCTTGCTATGTCTAATTTATAAATTAAATTTTATCATAGGTATGTATTATAGGAAAAAACACAGTATTGTATATATATAGGATTTGGTACTCTCCATGGTTTTAGGCCTCACTGGGGGTCTTGGAAGGTATCCCCCGTGGATAAAAGGGGACTACTGTACTGCTCTTAAAGCAGTACCTGGCTCACAGTCAGCATTAAACAAATGTTGCTGTTGTTGCTGCTACTGTCCCTATTGCTGCCACAGGAGTGTTGTCAAGGTAAATGTGACAATGTATAGAAAATGCTTAACATGGTGTCCCACTATAGTAGCACATGATAAACAATAGCTATTATTCGCATTATTTCTGTGTTATGCACAAGAGGTACACAGATGAGTAAGTCATCCTCTCTACTCTTGAAGAACTAACCGTCCAGTATTTACAGCTACCAGATTAATCCAACCATACTTCAGAGTTCAGTTCAAATGTGACCTTATCCACAAGGCTTTCACTGATCCCCTCAGCTGGGAAGAATATTAAAAATATTGCCTTTTACTAAAATTCCCTTGACCTTTTTTTTTTTCTGCACTTTCCTTATCAAATTTTAGCACATTATACTTTTATTTTTATTTGTTTACACATTTTTCTCTATTTCTAGACTTTTAGTTACTAGAAAGGCAGTGAATGTGTTTTATTAATCTTTTAGCTGCCAGAGTATATGCAAAGGGTTTTGCATTCTTTTGTCCTTCCTTCCATCTTTCACTCATCTTATTCCACTAAATATTTGAGTGTTCCTTGTTTATAGTGGGCATTCGAAAAAGGCTGGTTAAATAAATAAGCAATGGGGTTAACCATTTGAAGTTCAAGAAGGTGCATGTTATTAGGTCTATCTCATATATTTTCAAAAAGTATAAAATTTAAACTACTTCTTGAGGTCACAAGAACAGATTTCCACTTCATTTTGAGTTTGTGCTAAGTTCCACTTGGTAACTTTTTGGCTCCATCTTACAGCTATTTCAAGTGGGATTCTTTCATGGTGTACATATTTTTAAAATATTGTCATGCTGTGCCCAGGATAGTCACAGAACTTCCACAGCAAGTGCTCCTTGTTGAAGTACAGAGTTATTAATAATGACAAGTCATTTGGATACTTTAATTAGTGTCCAGCACTATTTCCATTAGTTAATACATATTTTTAACATCATAGTGCCCTACAACAATTGTACTGTAGATTTCCCTGGCACTGCGATTTCCCCAATGGATTATGCCATCCTATGTTTCTGGAGATCTTGTTAAAAATACTAAGAAAATGTCTTCTATAGGTAAAGGTCACATAGTTAATCAAAAATATTTTTAATGCCAACTGGTCAAACCTTTCCCTCTACTCCTTTTTAAACACATAGAAGACTTTCCATAATCTTTCTCCTGCACTCCTACCCTTCCTCTTCCTTTTGTTCACTTGATTCTGAGTAAAGGGGTACAGGGAAAGGAGATTAGATAGGGCCATACAAAAATCTCTTCGGAGTTATCCAAACCCCAAGCAATCCTAGACACTACTGCCATCCAAAAATTCAGTTGCCATAGTTTGTAGCAAAAGTCAGTTCTGTATCTTTAGTAACTGTAAAGTTATGAAAATATCTTGTTATATTAAAGCATTAGAAAGTGTATTTACCCAGATACTTAGTAAAATATAGTCACTGATTAATATGTGGAGCTTTTTCTGTTTTGTTCACTCATGTATCCTCAGAACTAGAAAGCAAAGTAGGTGTGCAATAAATATTTTTGATTAAATGCACAAAGGAATAGATCTCACAGTACCTAAACACTGTGAGCTCTAAAGACTATTTTTTAAGTTGTTTTGAATGTAGAAGTACCAAACAGCTGTTCTGATTTTTATTAGGCGAATCCCATCAAGTGTTTTACTAATTTCCTATAGCAATTTTCAGTATTTCTGAGAATGGAGATGAAAATCAGATGAAATCACCTTTTCATTTGAACTTACTGCACTTAATTTTGATTTTTTTTTTCTCCTACACAACACATCTCCCTCTAAACTGTCCTCCCCCAAACCCATTCAAAGTTATCTACTTGTACACATTGGAGTCTGAGATAGACACTGATTTTTAAATTACCAGACCTCTGAAAAATGCCAACATTTTCATATATGGGTATTTAATATGCATAACTCTAATTGTAAACTACCCTGTCTCTAGTTTTTGTTTTCTTTTGAAACAGAAACCTGAACTACTAGGAGACTGAATTAGAGGGACAGGTGGACTGTCATCTCAAAAAGTGGCCTCTGAGCCTTATCCCTGAGGTTCTGTGCCCAGGATAGCATAACAAACATCAGGGAGCATTAGGAGTAGAGAAGGTAATTTTCTACTTGGTTAGAAGCTCTCCCCTTGGACCTAGATCATGACCTGGCCTTTCAATTTGGCACAAGGAAGAAATTTTACTAAAAAGTCATATGAGACACACATGGCCCTTAATGATCTGGCTCCTGTCCGTGTCCCTAGCCTCATTTCCGGACACACCTCGTGCTGCCATACTTTGCACTTCTTTGCCCTGTATTCCCAAAAAAGTAAATCATATGGTGGAATGTGAGGGACACATCAGGTGTGTGAGGCAAATGTTTTGGAGTAGGAAGCCTCATAGGTGCTCTCACCATACCTAATTATGGGGATGTTTCAGTCTGGAGAACTTGGATTGAGAACTTCCTAAGTGCTGCCAATCAGAATTAACTGTTTTCTCCTCTACACTCCCATAATGTTTTGTCTGATGTTCTGTCTTTCAAAACTTACCATGCTTTGCGTTATATTATTCTTAGCTGTGAATGTGGATATATCTCCCATTAGATCATAATCTTGAAGGCAGAGTTTATGTATTTTCTCATGTCTCTCATCACTTTCTACAATACTTTGGGTATAATCAAGCTGAATACTTATTTTTAATTGTTCAAAAATAAAGATGATGTTATGGGACCTGAGAGGGTATCCATTTGAGTCCTATTCAAGTTTCCCCTTCCCCACCACTGCCCTGTCTCTACCCCCACCATCATCACCAAGCTAAATCCCAGATACCACTGTAAAGAGATATTTTTTTTAAACATGATTAGGCTGAGGATAACAAAGAGCTCTACATTCAGAGTTAACTCACAGTTATTGAACACTTATTTGACTGATGAGGAGATGGAGACCCAAATAACTTTCAGTAGCTTGCCAAATGTCACACAATTACACAGCTAATAAGTGGCTCTGCCAGGACTGAAATTCAAGCCCCGTGACACAAAGTCAAAATCTCTTTCCACAAACGCTGAAACGTTTAGATGAACTTCTCTCACTCTCTGGTTTATAATTCTAAGGCACCTAGTTGTTTAATCAGAAACATATTTTGTGTACCCTCAGCCAGGAAGAAGCTAAATATTCTGAACACATGAAGCTCATTTTAATGACATACTTATTTCTGTGTTTATGTATTTGTGCCTTTATTTATATTACGTTTTTTGTGTTTGTATGTTTATGTATCCAGGTATTTAGTGTACTTATGTATTTATATGTGTGTGCTTATTTTTTATTCATGCATTTATGTATTTCTTTATCTTACCTGTAGGGCTATGAAGCTCTTACTCCCAATGCTGTTAGAGGAGAGCACATCGGTTAATTGTACCTTAATTTCCTATAGTGTTTCTGAGGATTTCAGCTTAAAATAGGTGTTGAATTTCGATTAAAAGACCCCAGCTCTTGAGCTTCTGGGGGGAGAGGACAGAGAGAGCAGCTTTGTGCAGAACCAAATTGCTGAGCTTTGGAAACACCTCGAAGCCAATGGAAACTTCAGCTACAAGAGCAGGAAAAAAAGAGACCAAAAGCTACCCAAGCTTAAAAGAGAATGAGGAAAATGATGAAGGCAAGCTCAGGAGCAAGCAAGAAGTACTGTGATGCTGCAGAGGAACCAGGGACCTCAGAGAGTTCAAGAGGTATAGCTGGCCTGGAGAAGCAGCAGGCAGAACCCAGAGAAAGGGCCAACATGAGGGAGCTGACGTTTCCCACCCTGAAGGTGATACAGGACCATGTGGACATTTTAAAGAGCACACAGGAAAAGCTCATCAAAGACTACGGGACACTGATGAATGAGGTCACAGGACTGAAAGAAACCCTGAGAGAGGAAAATTATCAAATAAGTATCATGGAAGAGAGAATCAGTACAAATGAGGACCAAATTGAGCTTCAGTCTCAAAAGATAAAAATTTTAAGCAAACAGTTCTTCACAGTACAAGAAAAGGTGATGGATCTTGAAAACACATCAAGGAAGTATAATATTTGTGTATCTGGCATCCCTGAAGGTATAGAAAATGAGAATAACCTTGAAACTATTATTAAGGAAATTATTGAAAAACATTTTCCAGAGCTAAACAAAGATCTCAACTTACAGAGAGAATTTACAGGTCCCCACTCAAATATACCTCTCAAAGTAAAAGTCCAAGGCACATAATTGTACAGTTCCTGAATTTGAAAGAAAAAGAAATAATCTTGCAAGCTGCTCAGAAACCAAGGAGGACGATTTTCAACAAAGTAAAGATAGGGCTGACCCCTGACTATGCCTTGCTTGCAGTGCAAGAGAGACAAAGTTGGAGCAAGATCTACTACCACCTGAAGTTCCTGGGTCTGAAGCCTCAAGTGAACCATCCTGCCAAGCTATCTTGCCCATTTGAAGATGAGAGAAGAATCTTTGACAATCAAGATGACTTCAAGGGATTTGTCAGCAAAACTCCAAAACTACTGGCTTTTCTGCAAACAGCTGCAGCCCAGGGAGAGCGTGCCCCTTAAGATAAGTGACTAAATTGATTTACAAAACTGTTTCTTAAAAGAATGTAGATCTTAGTTTTATGATTAATTTCATTTCTGCCAGGGTGATTAGTGAAAATGAAGTACAAATGTAATGTTGACCGATTTACCATTAAGTGTGTGTATATCTACATCTATATCTATATCTATACCTATCTATATATCTATCTATCATCTATCTATTCTACATGAGAAGGGGAGAAGAAAAAGTTTTAAAAAATGGGAAAGGATGAGGGAGGGATAAATGGAAAAGAGGATATGAATACAGCAAGGTAATAATTAGTAGTGGGTGGGATAGGGAGACATTGGAATATGATAGATAAAATAACAAAAAAAATAATTTTATTGTGAATGTGAAAGCAATAAACTATAGGAAATTAACAGACTTGTTCAGAGAAAGAAAGTTTTCCCCCACCCTCTGTCAAGGGTACTTGGATCTTTTAGAAAATTTGACCATATCTTAGAGCACAAGACAAATAGAACTGGAAGAGATGCATGTACATTGAAATGATTGCCTATAAACTGATATTTTTAGAAACAGATTGTAAACAGTGGGTGATATTGCAGTGATGTGTTTTTAAATTGCTAATTTGTATTGCTCCTGCAGTTTAGATGTCTCCATTTAACTTTAATTATATAATTGGTTAATCATACAATAAATGGAGCTAAAAGAACCCAATTGTTGACTTCTTTACTTTCCTTTGGACAACTGATTAAAAGCTCCCGAATGACATTCCCTCCCTTCTCTTTCTCAAACCCCAGCCCCCTGAAAATTTCTACAATTTAGACACACTGGAGGCAAGTCAGACCCTGAAGCAGAAAAAAAAGCTTTCCTGGCACTGGCACTTTAAAGCATCCTGCCTGAGTCAGACCTAAACTGCTCGTCAAAGCCACCCTGCCTGCCCACCAAAGGCAGTGGGGCTGAGCCCACCTCTTTCCTTCTGGGGCCATCAACTTCATCCAACATAGGAAAAGGGGACAATGAAACACTTTGCAACCCACCCTCAGAGGCTTCCTTCATTTTATAAGTCTATCCCTGAACTCTTACCCCCATGTACTCAGATGCACACAACATACAAGCACACACATATCTTTTCTTCTTCTTGTTTCTTATATAAATAAAAGGCATCTTATGATGCTAGGAGAATTATTATTTGGGGACAGTGGGGCAATAGTTTACCTTCCTGGTAAATGGTATGTAGGCCAAACAGAACCTTGTGGCCCTGCTAGATTGGAACACCACAAAACATCATTTTCTCTATCCACCCATTAACCTTAAGTTAAATTCACCTAGGCAATCACACTGTTGGTTTGCTTTATGACAGGCATCCAGAAGTCTGATCATGCAGGTCTCCATGGCTTATGGCTCACAATGAATGTTTTGATTAAATAAGTTTCAGTTCTGGTTCATCACTTGCATTTGATTTATTCTTGGAATCTTCCTTCACAGTCCTGAAAATACCCTCAGTTATAGCTTCTGGAAGTGACTTAATGCCCCCAACTGTGCCTTTAATAATTGAAATCCTGGATAAGTTGAAACCCAAACTCTGTGGATGGGCCCCCGCTTCCCTTTCCATCTCTAAAAGAAGGTACTTCCCACCTCCAAACCTCAACACCCCCACCCCAGGTCTTACTGTTGGAACCCATTCTGTCTGGTTGGGCCTCCTCACTGTCCCAGAGCACTACTTGTCTAGCGCCACCTTAGTTCCTTTCTTGTCTACTCCACATACCCACTCCACCATGAAACAGGATCATGGCTGAGACTTACTGGGGAGTTGGGAGGAGTGCTAAAACATCTTAGCACCTCTCGTGTGCACCAAATACTCTAGAGATCTAACCCAGCAGTGAAGTGGGGGGAGGAGGAATGCGCTATAATGCTCATCATTCTCTTGAGATTGTACGAAAATTATCAGGATTCTTGGTAGTTCCTGTTTACCACTGAGAATCACTGTCCTAAAGCATAAAACTGGAAGAAAGTGGTTTGTGTTAGCGTACGGTATTTATTATTCTCGTTCTGACTTACTTCACTCTGTATGACAGACTCTACGTCCATCCACCTCACTACAAATAACTCAATTTCGTTTCTTTTCATGGCTGAGCAATATTCCATTGTATATATGTGCCACATCTTCTTTATCCATTCATCTGTTGATGGACACTTAGGTTGCTTCCATGTCCTGGCTATTGTAAATAGAGCTGCAATGAACATTGTGGTACATGACTCTTTTGGAATTATGGTTTTCTCAGGGTATATGCCCAGTAGTGGGATTGCTGGGTCATATGGTAGTTCTATTTTTAGTTTTTTAAGGAACCTCCATACTGTTCTCCATAGTGGCTGTATCAATTTACATTCCCACCAACAGTGCAAGAGGGTTCCCTGTTCTCCACACCCTCTCCAGCATTTATTGTTTGTAGATTTTTTGATGATGGCCATTCGGACTGGTGTGAGGTGATACCTCATTGTAGTTTTGATTTGCGTTTCTCTAATGATTAGTGATGTTGAGCATCCATTCATGTCTTTGTTGGCGGTGGGATAGGAGAGGGTGGGAGGGAGATGCAAGAGGGAGGATCTATGGGGATACATGTATATGTATAGCTGATTCACTTTGTTATACAGCAGAAACTAACACACCATTGTAAAGCAATTATACTCCAATAAAGTTGTTAAAAAAAAAAAAAAGAAAGAAAGTGGTTTGTTAGTGAATGTTTAACGGCTTTCTGAGGAAAAAAGAAACTGATTTGTAGCATTTGCTTGTTCAGTGGTGTAAATTCTCTGGCCGTGGCCAATTTTAAGTTACCAACACGATGTTACTAAATGCTGGGTTAAGATAAGATGCATACATTCAGCTCTCCTGAGCCAGCCATAGCTGCCTCCAACACATCACTGGGAGGAGACCACCTTTGCCCTGTGCATCTCCTGGTTGGACTACTATAACACAAATTTATCTTAAAAAAAATCTCATCATCCTAGACTGGACTTAATTACAGAGAAAGGCTCCCCAGACAAACCTGTGCATGTACATGGTCCTTGGTGTCTCACTTCCTTTAAGCTCCACCTTCTTGAAGCTTTTCTAGCACTCCTCTGGTCCCAAATACAGCTTTTGTAAGACAGTTGCTCTTTTCTTCTCTCTAGGCTGAGAGTCTTTAGATCTTACAAATCACATTAATCCCGCCTCTACACTCACCCACACTCCCTACTTCAGTGTGCATAGTATGTACTCAATAAAACCTTGTGTTTAACAGTTGTCTCGTAATTCATAACAGGTGATTTTGAAGCTTTTGCGGGAGGAACCCTTTTCCAGTCCCCAGAGCTCAAGGTGTCAAAGTGCAAAGGGGTATGGCTCAGGAATATTTCTGGTATCACCACCTCCCAGGACAGTAACAGTGAGAGCTCCCATACCTCCCCACCTCCTGTACATCTCACCAGTTTAAGGGCATGGAGAATCAGAGGACGGCCAGCCATTAAGAATAAGACTGATCATTCTCAAAACATTCCTGAAAGAGGAGTTGTTTAATATCAGCCAACTCTAGAGTAATAAACCAGGAGAGAAACCCAGACTTCTTTTTTTAATTTTTATTAAAAAATATTTTTACTGAAGTATAGTTGATTTACAATGTTGTGTTAGTTTCTGGTGTACAGCAAAGTGATTCAGTTTTATATATATACATATATTCTTTTTCAGATTCTTTTCCACTATGGTTTATTATAGGATATTGAATATAGTTCCCCATGCTATACACTAGGGCCTTGTTATTTATTTTATAAACAGTAGTTTGTATCTGCTAATCCCAAACTCCTAATTTATCCCTCCCCCACCCCCCCTTTTCCCCTTTTGTAACCATAGGTTTGCTTTCTACCTATGTGAATCTGTTTCTGTTTTGTAAATAAGTTCATTTGTATCACATAACCACGCATAAGTGATATCATATGGCATTTGTCTTTCTCTCTCTGACTTACTTCACTTAGTATGATAATCTCTAGGTCCATCCATATTGCTGCAAATGACACCATTTCATTCTTTTTTATGGCTGAGTAGAATTCCATTGTGTGTGTGTGTGTGTGTGTATTTATATAAATACACACACACACACACACCTTTATTTATTCCTCTTTCGATGGACATTTAGGTTGAGGAAGGTCTTTTTGTATTGCCATCAACTCTGTTTTATTTTTCCCTTTGGCAGATCATGAAAACCAGTCTATTCTGATCACGTAAGTATCCAAAGTGTAGTGTGTTTTCATATCTGTGGCCCTTTGTCCCCAACGCAGAAGGGGAAGATGCCACTTGCTCTGTTTTGTTAATGAGAAAGTACTGAGAACGAAGTCTGTGATACAAAGATGTGGGGGTGGGGGGGCTGAGAGGAGATGGGCAGGAAGGCCTGTGAGGCCTCAGGAAGCTGGAGCTCCCCATCCAGCCCGCTCAGTGGTGCCGGTCTCCCCCGGGGCCCCTGCCTCTCCGAGTGGTCTCACATTTGTTGGGAGGTGTGTGTCTGCCGTGGCTCAGGTGACATCTTAGGGGGCCCGTTTACACTCACGGGGCTTGTTTCTCTTTGTCTCTCTGTTTCAATTGCTCCGAACAGCGGAGAATCCAGGGCAGGAAAGACTGTGAACGCCAAAAGGATCATCCAGTACTTTGCAACAATTGCAGCGCCTGGAGACCTCACCAAGAAGAAGGACTCCAAAATGAGGTTATGGAGAGGAGAAAGGCTTGCCCTGCTTCCGCTGCCAACCTTTGTCTTGAAGTGTGTGTATGTGGTGGGGAGAAGGCCAGCAGAGCCAATGTCAAGAACTCCACCTCAGCTAAGTCATAGCCCCAGTCTCTGTTGGCCTCTATCACCAGCTTTATAAATATTGGGCCCCAAAATTTCCTCTACGGAGCTTGGCCAGAGAATATTTCTCCTTCTGCAGGCAGGCTACAAGGTCCAAGACCCACAGAGGTAGCCTAGAGATGGAGCTTCTAATATCTCAATTGCCAGCCATAGTTTGAACGAGGGGCTTCTACGAAGTCTGAATAATAAGTCCTTTCAAGATTCTACAGTGACCCAGAGCAAAAAAAAAGAGTGAGTGGTATTCTCACCCACACAGCCCCAGGACCTTTTTCAGGCTTCCATGGCATCAATGGGGAATCTGGGCTCTAGATTCTGGCTGCTGGTCTGAGAGCACAAGCTTCGGCCGAAGGACTTGAGAGAGTAGGAGGATGCTATCATTGCCTTCTTTTCTACATTATTAGCAATGCATTTGATTGGTGATTCTCTGTTTTACTAAGTACATTCACATCTGTTTTTTAAATTAAAAAATTTTTATTGAAGTATACTTGATTTACAATGTTGTGTTAGTTTCAGGTGTACAGCACAGTGATTCAGTGTTTTATGTGTATATATATATATATATATATATATATATATATATATATATATAGAATATGCATATATATATATCAGATTCTTTTCCCTTAGAGGTTATTACAAAATATTGAGTAGAGTTCCCTGGACTACACAGTAGGTCCTTGTCGGTTATCTATTTTATATATAGTAGTGTGTAGATGGCAATCCCAGCCTCCTAATTTACCCCTGCCCCACCCCTTTCCCCTTTGGTAACCATAAGTTTGTTTTCTACCACTGTGGGTCTATTTCTGTTTTGCAAATAAGTACATTTGTATCTTTTTTTTAGATTCCATATGTAAGTGATATCACATGATATTTCTCTTTCTCTGTCTGACTTATTTCACTTAGTATGATAATCTCTAGGTCCATCCGTGTTGCTGCAAATGGCATAATTTCTTATTTTTTATGGCTGAGTAATATTCCATTGTCTATATATACCATATCTTCTTTATCCATTCATCTGTTGATGGATGTTTAGGTTGCTTCCATGTCTTGGTTATTGTAAATAGTGCTGCAATGAACACTGGGGTGCATGCATCTTTTCGAATTATAGTTTTCTCCAGATATATGCCCGGGAGTAGGATTGGAGGATCATATGGTAACTTTATTTTAAATTAAAAGGTTTTTTTTTACTTTTATCATTACAAACTTCCAATGCAGAGGGAGCATTGTAGTGGTTAAGAACATGGGACTTCATTTTGCAATATATACAAATACTGAATCATTATGTTGTATACCTGAAACTAATGTTGTGTATCAATTAAACCTCAATAGAAAAAAAAAAAAGAATGAAGGAACTGAGAAGTTTTCAGTTACTTTGCATAAAAAATTTTTGACTTATTTTCTAAATAAGACCCTTTTTTATAGGTATATTATAATCAATAAAGTAGTTTAAGTAATTTAAAGAAAAAACAACATGGGACCATGGAACTGTATATACAGATTGCCTGGATGTGAATCCTAGCTCTTCCACTTGCTGACTGTGTTGGCCTTAGGCAATTTTTTAATGGCTCTGAGTTTCAGCTCCTTCATTTGTAAAATGGAACTGATACTATCCCCTAGTGTTGTGATTGGGATACAATGAGTTAATATTTATAAAGCACTTAGTGCCTGATGCCATCATAGTGATTTCTATACAAATGTTTTGAAAATAGGCATGGATATTTCCACCCTGGCATATAATAATCATCACTTTAGTGTTCCAAACAACCATTTGTGTTTGGCCAATTTTACCTCTTAAATATTTCGGGAACCCTTGCTCTCTCTTCCTTCTTTACTTCCACTGCCCTGGTTTCAGCACACAGTAACAGTAAACTGTTTACAGTTCTCCATGCCTTACTTGCTGGTCTTTCCTATTGCAATCCTCTGAGTCCCATGGCACCCCCTTCTTTGGCTTTCTCCTACTTGTTCTCTATCACTGTTTATCCTCAGTCTACAAACTCCTTAAGAGTAGAAACTGCCATTCTCCCTGGATTGTCAGCATTTATAACAATGTCTGGCACAAAGAAAATACTCAACAAACGTGTATTGAATTAGTGGATGGTTGATTGCTGTGTCCCAGGCACTATGTAGTAGTTTACAGGGGGATTTTCATTCAATCCTACCTAAAACTCTGTGTGATATTAAGTACAATTATTATCCCCATTTTACAAATAGGAAAACTAGGGCCTGGAGAGGTTAAATAACTTGCCCCTAAAATACTTATTTATATTCATATGGTTATTCTATTCTTACGTGATAATCTGTACTTTATAATGGTGTGTAGGAACAGAGGATGCCAGGAAGCCACAGCTGATATCCCTGATGCACGAAGATATGATATTCAATTTTCCTATTAAAAGCGCAGTTACTTTATTTTTATGTAGTTTGTTCTCAAATCACAGTATTTTTTCTTTAGATAATTTTTAATCTTCTATGAATGTAAAAAAATTGTACATAAAGAAAAATGTGGCTATTTCTTACAACAATCAATTGATCTGCGGGGCCACTGGATGCTATACTTTAATCCCATCATATAGTATATGTCAGGAGCTTTGGTTAGTATCTTATCCATACATAATCATTTGAAAAAGTCATTCATGGTTAACTAAATTTATGAAAGTTTATCTACATCATTGAAATCATGTTTCTCTAGGGCATTTGTGGAAAGCTGTACAGATTAATAATAGTAGTAGTGGTGGTAGTGGTAGCAACAGCAGCAGCTACCATTTGCTGAGCACCTACCATGTACCAAGCCTACTATGCTGTAAGTTTTACTTACAGTATCCCATCGAAGCCCTGTGCAATAGCTTCTGTTGTTTTATTTTACAGATGGGGAAACTGAGACTCAGAGAGTTTAACTCACTTTCTTGAGGTCACTCAGCTATTGAATAGTGGAACCAGACTGAAATCCAAATTTGTATGTCTCTAAAGCCTGGGCTTTTAGTCCAAGCTGGACTTTGAAGGCTGTCCAAGTTACTTAACCCTCTCTGAGCTTCAGTTTCCTCATCTGTAAAATTGAGGGAAGTAACACATCTTGCAGTGTTGCTATGAAGATTTGAAATAATAGATGCCCAGGGCTCACAGGCACATAGAAGGCATATAAGCCCTGGTGGGGTGGTGTTTATGCTTAAATGGGGTATTAAATGGGCAGAGGAAGATCTGAGATCCCTTTAAAGGCATTGGGGAGCTGAAGAGGAGGGATCTACAGCTTGGCAGGCTTGAGAGCTGGCCCTCTCCCCTCCAGAATACAATGACCCAATGAAACTCTGAGCGACAGGCGAGGGGGCAGGGGCCTGAATTCGGCTCCAGCAACCTCTGCAGGGAATCGTGAGAGGGGCGGGAGCTGGGAGGGGCGTGGAAATCCCGGTTGTCAGAGGACTGCAGGTGTCAGGGAGTTAGTGTAGGTGGGCTCCCGGAGCCTGGCAGAGGGAGGAGGGGAGGCTGGAGCGGCAGAGCAGGCGGGGGAGAGAGGGAGGCGGGGCCCTGAGTCTGAGAGGCTGTCCTTAGACTGCTCTTCTCTTGCCGGGCAGTTTGCTGCATCTGGAGGAGCTCACTGGAGAATCTCCAACAGCGGAGCGGGCCTTCAACTACCGTAAGTACCTGCAAATGAGCGCATAGTCCAGTGGCTGAAGATTAAATACTGCCCATCAGATCCTAAACAAAACCCCGAAATAATCTCCCTGATTTAATTAATTGCTGTAAATCGAAATGCTCCCAAGTCTTTCCCCCCACCCCCTTCATCCCTCCCTTTTTCCTTCCCTCCCCGATCCCAGCCGTGCCTCGCTGAGAATCTCTGGGCACTGTAGATATCTTTCCTTTTCCTTCTCAGTCTTCCCTCCAAACCTTTAGCGGAGCATGCACCCGGCACCCCGCTGAGCCCAACCCCTTTGATCCCTGGAACCCTCAAAGCTATGCAGGGGGCGAGCCATTAGACATTTCAGGTTTGTCACCCTCAAAAGCACTGCGGCGCTGCCTAAGGGTGTGTAAAGTGCTTGGGGTGGAGTAGAAGGGAAGGGTGAAAAGGCTACACTGCCGAAGTTGGGGGTGTGTGGGGGGGTGTGAAAGGCCAAAAATGGGCGTGGCCAATTAACCTGAAGGCTGCAGCTCCTTCCAATGTTCCCTGGACAGAAGAGTCATCATTTTGGCTGGATATAAATGGTAGAGTTTCCTTAGTAGGTTGCGGAGGGGTCAGCCATGCTGAGAAACCCAGCTTCCCTTATTCCCCTCAAGCTCCCAGGAAGCGAAACCCTGGTTTAGGGGTCCAAGTGGCAAGGCTGGAATCTCAGATGGCACTCCCGGGCAGAATCCCAGGTTGAACCTTTCCCTTGGCAGTAACACCTGAGTTCCCCCAATAAATTCTGGCCCAAAGCCTCAGGGGAACAACGCAACAGGGTGGCACCCAAGCCTGGGCCTGGGCCCGACCCTGAGAGGAGTGGGGGCAAGAGTCTGTAGGAGGTGAGATGGAAAGAGCATCTTTAGGGTCCCATACCAGATTAATACCCCCTTTGGGAAGAAAAATAGCCAAGTTTTAATGAAATGTTCACTATGTGCCTGGCACTGTACATGTATTATCTCAGATTCAACACAACAACGAGGCTAGGTATATATTATTCCCCAACTTTATAGATAAGAAAAGTTCAGAGAGGGTAATTTGAGCATCCTTCAATGCAAAGTAAGAAAGGCAAATGGAAACTGTGCTTCCCTGGATCTCTGACGGTCCGCCTGCTTCCTACAGCCCAGATGTTTGAATCTTCCTCTTTTTTCCTGCTCCTTCATCCCTCCTAGTGTTATCACTGGAGCAAATTAGGGACTTCAATATCAGGATCAGTTTAGGGAAGCAAAATCACCGCTTTCTGTTCTGGGAGCTGCCTTTATCCCACTGTGTTGAAATATAATTAAACAGCTGGGGTAGGCCAGAGCCTCAGGCTCTGAGTAGAGAGTTGGTAGAAGAGAGTTAGCCTGAGTTTGTGTGATGGGCATATGCCTTTCTTTGGCAAAAGGATACTCTGGGTCCAGGGGGTGGGGTAGGAGAGGCAGAAAAGTGTAAGGGGTCTACTTATGGACGTGTAGGGCCTGTGGTCAATAGTGATTTTCAAGAAAATGAAAAGGCCTCGCTGAACTCAAATATCTTTGCCATATTCCCTGAAATTCAAACAATTCTTTTTTTTTTTCCTTAGGGGCAATGAACAAGAATGCTTATAAATTATGGGCAGCCAATAAATCATTTGCATCTTATATCCATTAGCTCAAGTAATTTGATTCCCCAACACCTACTCAAGATGGAGGCTTTGAGATTTTGGGGGGTAAGAAATAAGAATGAAAGTAATATTAGATTTGAAGCATTCTGACATTCTGCATAAGGGGAGGCCTGGATGGGATGAGATGGTACGGGTGAGGTAGGGTGAGAAAGGGGGCAAGGGCTGCCGCTGAAAGTTTAAATACTGGTTTTAGAGCATAAGCATTAGAGTTAAACATGGATTTGAATTTTGGCTCTGATATTTAATATCTTTTGACTTTGGGCAAATTATATATCCTGTCTAAGCCTCAGTTTCCTAGCCAGCAAAATGGTGATGGTAGAAACACTTCCTTTGCTAGGTTGTTGAAGGACTCAGACAAAAATATATATGTATGAGTAAAGGATCTGAAAAGGTGACTCTCTACACCTCCCATCTCCCTCATACCATGGGCCTTCTGCTGGCCTGGATTAGGCCTCTGGGCCTCTGAGATCCCATGGACAAACAGACATTTCAATAAATCTGACATGGTAGATACCAGCAAAGACCTTGGGTGGGAGAAGGGGGAAGTGAGGAAAAGGGACAAAGAGAAGAAGTAGCCAGTAACCCTGCATGCCAGTGAGGGAGTGGAAGGAAGGGAGGGATGTCAGGTGCAATTTACTGATCCAAACTAAACTTTCCGAAGCAGGATCAGTCACCTGAGTAAAAACACTTCTGCTTTTAGATCTCACCACCTGGTGAGGGGCAAAGCCCTTCAAGACTCCAGAGGCTCCATGACCCTGGACAGGCCAGGGGAAGGGGCCACCATGCTGCGGACATTCACTCTCTTACTCTTTTGCATTCGTGAGTACAAGGAAGTGGTGGCAGGGCAAGTGAACCTGTCATAGTTACCCCTATGGGGAGGGAATGGAGAATATTGAGGTTCGAGGGTGGGTGGGGACAATGAGGGGCTCTCCTTTACCATAATCTCTCTTTTCAGGGTTGAGTCTGGGTATGATACCAATAGGTAAGTGAGTCCTGCTACCTCAAGTACCTTCCTTCCTGAAGGCCACAAGACATTGACCTGCTTCCGTGGCCCTGGACATAACTGCCTTGAGAACCCAAAGGCAATTTCCAGATTGAGCTGGCTGGGAATCAGGACCTCTTACTTCATGACTTGGTTTCCCACAAAATAGTAAAGAACTTTGTCTCAGAGGGAAAGGAAGCAAGACTTGCACTTCATTCCCCAACTCACTTAAATTCCTTAAACAAATATCTTGGGGTCCCTATCCCACCCCCCCATAAAAGCATGCACTCCTGTCCCCAAGGGAAAGACAAAAGGAGGAATCTGGGTTGGGGCTAATTTTAAGGGACATTGGAGGGGCATGTTATGGGAGGGAGAGGGTTGGACTGCTGACATCTTTGTTATCTTTGGGAATGACAGCAATGATACAATCTCAACCAGAGCTGTGGATAGAGACCAACTACCCCCAGGCCCCTTGGGAGAACATCACACTTTGGTGCAAAAGCCCCTCTCGGATTTCAAGCAAGTTCCTGTTGCTGAAAGATAAGACACAGATGACCTGGATCCGCCCTTCCCACAAGACCTTCCAAGTTTCATTCCCCATTGGTGCCCTTACTCAGTCCAATACAGGTCTTTACAGGTGCTGCTACTGGAAGGAGACAGGCTGGTCAGAGCCCAGTAAAGTTTTAGAGTTGGAGGCACCAGGTAAGAAGACAGAGATAGATAATCAAGAATAAACTCCAGCTCCTGGGACTCAAACTTGCCTTCCCAGAGCAGGGTTTAATTCATTCGTTTGCCTCAAATGCATGCATGTATAACGCATGCATTCCACAGTTAGTTAGTAAATAAGTGCCTAGTCTCTATAGATGCAGAGTGAGGACACAGACTCTGGAACAGATCTCGAGGGCGAGCTCTCAACACAGGGGATACCCTAGATGGAGAAAGAAGGGGTGACAAATACGGGTCATACAGGGAAGACTCATTTAAGTAGAGCGCTCTGCTGCTTCCTGAGCAGCGCTACCCTTGCTCTACCTGAATACCAGTTCGTTCTCTCCTTCCAGGCCAGCTGCCCAAGCCCACCTTCTGGATCCAGGCTGAGACCTCCCCTCTTCCTGGATGTAATGTTAACATACTCTGCCATGGCTGGCTGCAGGATCTGGTATTCATGCTGTTCAAAGAAGGATATGCAGAACCCGTGGATTACCAAGTCCCAACGGGGACAGTGGCCATATTCTCCATTGCCAACATGACACCTGAGAGTGAAGGGGTTTACATCTGCCGCACTCATATCCAGATGCTCCCTACCCTGTGGTCAGAGCCCAGCAACCCCCTGAAGCTGACTGTGGCAGGTGGGTGTGGCTATGGCTGCTGGGGCCTGATGATCGTTGTCCCCGGGATCATGGTTGGATGAGCCAGGGTTTCTGACATTACTTTCCTTGCCCAGTTCTCTGCAAGGCCCGTGAGCTAGAGTCATTTGACATTTTACTGAGATGCAAATTAGAATCACACATGCTATGAGGCAAATGTTTGGGAGCCAATCACTTGGCTAGTGAGTGAGTCCAGCCAAATGTCCAGCAGCTTCAGCTCATCACAGCTTCGTTGTTCTCTATTTGTCGAAAATCATGCATGCATTCATTCATTAGGCTAATATTTATTGAGCACTTAATATGTGCCAGGCACTGCCACTGCAGTCTTGTAAACTGATTTTTTTCATTTAAAGTATTTTTATTCTGTTTCTGATTTTTATTTTTAAGTGTGGAAAATAGAATGAGTTGCTAGTGCTGGTGATAAAAATAAACCAAAAAATGACAAAGAAAGTGATAGTTCATATTTTAGAAATGACTTTATAAATTAATTTAGTCTTGTATATACAGATCCAGTAAGGCAGTACCAAGCTTTAAACACAGTAGAAGCCTCCCCACAATGCCCAAACACTAGACACACACCCGACCCCCAACTCCCCCACCCCATGGCCCGGATGCTTCTAGACAGAATTGGCCACACTTGCTTTAGTTCCCTCATCAAGTTAAATAGGCTTGGAGAAAGCTGTGGTGCCACAGAAAGTACCTGGACTTAGAAGCAGTAATCCTAGTTTCTAGTTCCACCTCTGACACTGCCTCCCTGTGTGATATTGAGCAAGTTACTTCACCTCTGTGCTTCGGTTTCCCCCACTCTAAAATGGAATAACAGTGTCTATCCAATCTACTGTATGATGCCTCTCTGTGACTCAGTTTTCTCATTTGCAAAATTGGTATAATAATAATGCCTACCTCACAGGGTTGTTGTGAGGATTTGCCTAAATATAATATATGTACAGTGCCTGGCATATAAGTTCTCAATAAATGGTAGATATTAATTTTATTAGTATAGCTTTTTATTGAGGATCAAAGAACAAAAGCCTGTCTGTTTGAACTGCGTGTTATGGATGTTTGTTGTACGAATGTCCTTCCAGTGTAGATGCCACTAACACACACTTCTGCAGTTACCTGTTTGCTGGTGTCCCCCACTAGGCCATGAGCTTTTGGCTAGCAGGGACTGTGTCTATCTTCTTTACTTGTATATTCCTAGACCTACACGATGCCTGACACATCCTAAATGCTTAATGAGCATATGATAGAGCTGATCCTTCCAATAATGGGTGGGTGGGCCTACCTGGGATTGAGATGGGTAAGAAGGAGTGGTTTGGGAGTGAGGTTTGCCCTCTATTCTGTAGTTTAATCTCTTTGGAGGAACAATACATGGAAATGAGGATGTGACCCCATTAACAGAGGTTTCTTTGGGTTGCAGACTTACTGGCCAATCCCTCCTTATTGGCTTCTTTCAATCCCCTGTGGGAAGTGTCCTCTGTGAACTTAATGTGTTCAAAAGCCATCCTTAATACTGCAGTAGCATTCATGCTTTATGAAGATGGAATAAAAGTCATTTTCAGAAGTTTGGTTTCTTGGGTGGTTTGAAGAACTACATCTGGCATCTCAGGGACCTAAAGATACAGGGAATTACAAATGTAGATATTCCACTGAGACACACCCTACACATAGTTAGAGCTCAGTGGAGCTGATAGAGTCTGGTGAGAGGGAAGGGGCATAAGTGAACTTACCCTTGATCACCTCCTAGAAGAGGCAGAGATTCAAGGAAGGAAGAGGGAGCAGAGGGGAAACTTCAGCTATCACTTTCTATCTAAGGAAACTAGGAAAATTAAACCAGAATATAATAAGGAAGAATCATCCTACATCTAACTCAGGGTCTCTTCCCTTTCTAGGACTCTATCCCAAACCAACTCTGACAGCCTATCCTGGGCCCATCATGGCACCGGGAGAAAGCCTGAATCTCAGGTGCCAAGGGCCAATCTATGGAATGACCTTTGCTTTAATAAGGCTTGAAGACTTGGAGAAGTCCTTTTACCGCAAGAGGCCATTAAAGAATGAGGCATATTTCTTCTTCCGGGCTTTGAAAATCCACGATGCTGGACATTACCTCTGTTTTTACTATGATGGGTCATACAGGGGTTCACTCCTTAACGATATCCTGAAAATCTGGGTAACCGGTAAGAGAGGGGGATTCAATGGGACCTGTTGTAGGGGCTAAGGGTATACAACTTGCTCAGGGCCTGCCGGAGAACCTAATCATGCAGCCAGGGCTAATAGTGGGGGAAGGAGCAGAATTTGTATAAGTGGGCTTAGGATGGGATTTGCCAAGGGTGTACTGGAGGAAGAGAAAAAGAACCCTAAGTAGTGGGAGGGGTAAGTCAGACAGTTAGCCTTTTATATTTTGGGTCTTGTCCTAGACACTTTCCCCAAGACCTGGCTACTTGCTCAGCCCAGTCCTGTGGTCCAAATGGGTCAGAATGTGAGCCTGTGGTGTCGAGGGCCAGTGGATGGAGTGGAGCTTGCATTCTATAAGAAAGGAGAAGACAAAACACTTCAGCTCTTGGATACCACCAGCATCAGTGATGATGAGTTATTCTTCCTCAACAATGTGACCTATAGTGATGCTGGCATCTATAGCCGCCACTATCTCCTCTCCTGGAATACCTCCATCAGGATGTCATCACACAACACCGTGGAGCTTGTGGTTGTAGGCAAGTGCTAACAACTATTGTTTGTTTTGATCATCATTACCATGTTATAAGAAGGAGCTAGTGGCCCTGTACCCTCTTGGATTTATGAGCCAAAGAAAAACACACTAGGAGGGTGGTGTAGAATTTTCTCCAAAAACTTTAGGTACCTTCTCTCCCAGGGTTGATACTCAAGCCCTGTCTCTCAGCAGGGACAAGCCCCACTGTGACCCCTAGAAAAGTTATTTTCCTTAAGACCAGGAGAAACTTACAGGTATGGGTCTTTCTGATTGAAGGTAGGAACCTAGGAGTCTTTAGAGAATCAAGGAATGGGCCAAGGAGTTCTGATGCACAATCAAATTTTGAAGCCAGTGATCTAGTGGAAGTGAAAAAAAAAAGAGAAGACCAAATAAGAACCTGAGAAACATTTGTTGAGGGAGGAGGCACTGAGTTCAAAGTCACTTGTTCTAACTCTGGTCTCTGGATTGGTTGCAGATAAGCCCCCCAAACCTTCCCTGTCAGCCTGGCCCAGCACCGTGTTCAAGCTAGGAAAGGTCATCACCCTTCAGTGCCGAGTACCTCAACCAGTACTTGAATTTCGTCTGGAATGGGAAGAAAGCGCAACATCCCCAAAATTCTCAGTGGATGGAGACTTCATCATCAGTAATGTTGAAGGGAAAGGTACGGGGACCTACAGTTGCAGCTATCGCATAGAGGCACATCTTAACATCTGGTCACATCGCAGTGAGCCTCTGAAACTGATGGGACCAGCAGGCGAGAGGAACGCTCTTCATAGGGATGCCCCCTCTGCAGCTTTGGCCATGATACCCCTGGGATCCCAGAGCAACGCCCAGAAGGATGTGGAAAGGGTAGTTGGGGGCTTGTAAGTCAGGGCCCTTGGGTTTGGGCATCCTTCCTCTGGAGTGGTCTCACAGTCGCTCAAAGGCAGTGAGCAGGATACTTTCAAGGGTCCTATTCTTCATGAAAATAGGGCCACTTTTGTCTCAACTTCCCTTCACCTGCAGTAACCAGATCCCCCTCCCCCCATGAATGTATTCAACTGTCCCTGTCCCCATCAAGGTCCCTGCTTTTGGTCTTCTCTGGCCACAGGCTTTCTCACCTGGAATTACGTTCTGAATGAGGCTATCAGGTTGTCCCTGATCATGCAGCTTGTTGCCTTGCTGTTGGTAGTGCTGTGGATAAGGTGGAAGTGTCGGAGACTCAGAATCAGGTAACTGTCTTGTCCCAACCCCCTGTTCCTCAATCTAGCTGAGTTCAGGCTCCCCAGAATTCAGGAATGGGTCATACGCCAGTTGAGGCAAGCCACAGGGGGGCACCCTTTGTATCCTCTACCTTCTGGGCTTAAGATATAAGACTTTCTCATTCCAGCAGTTTCTCTTTCACCTCACAGAGGGGTCAGCACCCAAGCCAGAGGGTGGAGAAATGCATATTTCTCAGAGGCTGGAGAAGTAATCAGAACCTCATTCACTGATTCCCCCAGAAGGGTGCCCAAATCTCCCTCCCAAGCCACCCTGCCTCTCAGAGATGATTGATGTCTTCCACATTAACTTCAACTGAACTTTTTTTGTAAGAAGCCATGCTGTCCTGTCTCCCAGGATGTTATCCAGCTCCCATCCCAACTTTTCACCCTTACCCTTAGCTCTCAAGGGCTAGCAAGCCTTGTAGTCCATCCTAGCTGCTATGGAAGCCAGTCTCTCTGCCACTCTGGCCCCCAACCACTGTGCAGAGCATCCTGAGAATGTAGCCTTAGCCTGGGTGGGCATCTGATGAGGGAATGGATTGGGCCAGGGAATCAGACTGCTTCCTCTGACCCATAAAGTGTCAAGCCAAACAGGTTCTCCTGCCATTTACTTTTATCCTTTTGTGTCCCCTGGGTCATCTCCTTCTCTCCCTGATCCTTATGGCCTTGCGCTCAGGCTATTCTGCCTGAAAATGAGAAGAGAAATGACAGCTCCTAGCTTGGTGGGGCCTCTCTTCCCAAATGCCTTGCTTACTTTCCCCCACCTTGTGATCCTGGCTGTACCCCTCCCCCACCATGATCACAGGGCTTCGTGCGCCTGGGAGTATTCAATATACAATGGGTGATGACTACGACTGTGTGTGTCCGTGTTTCCCGCTGGGATCTGAGGGACAGAGTGCTTGGGTAATGAGAAGGGAGCCACCTAAACTTTCTGCATAACCACTACCCTTTGAGCTTTCAAAAAGTTCCAATGGGGGTCAAGTCCTAGTTCTCCACAGAACCTATCCTGAGTTCCACATACACTGGGGTAACCTTCAAGCCAGGGGTTAGAAAAAAATGTAGCTTCAAGTGCCCCACCTCAGCCCAGGACCACTGCATCAAAGAATGAATTCAGAAACCAGATTTCAGAGAATGCAGCTTGAAAAGCATGTTTTCCTGACCAGGAAGGAGGGTCAGTGTTCTCCAAGTAAAAATTGTCAAATGAATTTTGGCTTAGTATAATCTAATTCTACAGGACCCATAACCTAAAAATGCTGCACATTTCTAGTCATAATCTGGGTGGGGGTAGAGAGATCCCACTCTCTGACAAGCTTAGCTCAGCACTGACAATCCTCTGGTAATTCACTGTTGCTGCCTAGGCAACCCTTCCATAACAAAGGCAGGTGAGGCAGGTCGGTCGGAGGACCAATACTGCCATAATAAAAACTGCTTCCAAACTTAAACTTGATGACTGAGAAACACCCAAGATTTCTCCCTCCACCCCCACACCCACCACCCAGAGCTGCCGATCACACTGAGCTCCAGGGGTTCTGAGAGCTGGAGTCACAAAGGCATTTTCACATCTGACATCTCAATTCCAGCAACAGCCTAATCAGGGGCCTTGGGGACCTGACATTTGATATCGTCTGGGGATGGGGGAGGGGGCGGGGGGCACGTGGGTCATGAAAGAGCAAGAGGTTTGTAAGGTGGTGAGGCCCTCAAAAAGAAAAGTCATCCATGTCAGAAAAGATTATATCCCATTATCCTGGCCATATCCAATCCCTATTGGGTGGTGAGTAAGCCAATGACATAAATTGCCGCCCCCTTCTCTCCGCCCTCCCCTTAATCCCAGCAACTCCTCTCATCTCTTTTCTGGTCTTGCTAGAGAAGCCTGGTTGCTGGGAACAGCTCAAGGGGTCACCATGCTCTTCATACTCACAGCTCTTCTCTGCTGTGGTGAGTACGAGGGGGTGGGGAAGGGGCCTGGGCCGAAGGCCAGGGTGAAGTCCCGTGGGGGAGGGGACAAAGCCCTGGCAGCAATTTCTTTTGCAGGACTGTGCAATGGGGTATTGACAGAAGAGACTGGTGAGTTTTTCCTGCTCCAGACTAGGACATTCCTCCCTGGAGATCCGAAATAACTACAGAGTGTCAGTGTCAGTGGCCAGGGAGTGACTGGTTGCGAGGGAAGGGCAGCCAGGAAGGGGCACTTGCTAAAGCTGCTGGCAAAACTCAGCCTCCAACTCTGCTTTTCTGCCTGCAAAATTTCCCCCAAGCTTCTGCATTTTTCTGAGCCTCAGCTGAGACATCAAGCTTCCCCTTTCCCCAGCACCTGCGGAGAGAAGGAAAGAGTTTGGATTGAGGTTGAAAGGGGAGGTGGGCAATGTGATCTGGGGAGGGTGTTCAAGGGCAAGGAAAACGGGAGGGTGAGGGCGAGGGAGGATGGCTTCACTAACTCTGCTGTTTCTAGAAATAATCATGCCAACCCCAAAGCCTGAGCTGTGGGCAGAGACCAACTTCCCTCTGGCCCCGTGGAAGAACTTAACCCTCTGGTGCAGAAGCCCTTCTGGCTCAACTAAGGAATTTGTATTGCTGAAGGACGGGACCGGGTGGATTGCAACTCGCCCAGCCTCAGAGCAGGTCCGGGCTGCCTTCCCCCTTGGAGCCCTGACCCAGAGCCACACCGGGAGTTACCACTGCCATTCGTGGGAGGAGATGGCTGTGTCAGAGCCCAGTGAGGCACTTGAGCTGGTGGGGACAGGTAAGAAAAGGCAGAGGGTCCTCACGGAGTGATCCCCAGTGCCCCTGGGACTCCAGCACTGTTCCTAGGGATGGTGAATGCTCAGAGACCCAGAGCCCAAGGGGCTTCTGCTGCCTGTAGGAGAGGAGGGGCCCTGAAATGGGGGGAGGGGTGGGGAACAGAGTTATGAGAAGACTGACAGGAAGAGGCAAAGGCCAGTCCAGGATGGATTTCTGTTTTGCTGACCAGGTGACTCCGAGTGTCCCATCTGGGCACCTCCAAACTTCGGACTCCTTGTCCTCCCTGTTTTGTTTTCCAGACGTCCTCCCCAAACCTGTCATTTCTGCTTCCCCCCCAGTTCGGGGCCAGGAACTTCAAATCCGGTGCAAAGGATGGCTGGCAGACATGGGGTTTGCTCTGTATAAGGAGGGAGTGCAGGAACCTGTCCAGCAACTTGGTGCCCTTGGGAGAGAAGCCTTCTTTACAATCCAAAGAATGGAGGATAAAGATGAAGGCAATTATAGCTGCCGCACTCACACTGAAAAGCACCCCTTCAAGTGGTCTGAGCCCAGTGAGCCCCTGGAGCTTGTCATAAAAGGTAGAGCTGAAAGGGGTGTGTGAGGGAGGAGTGGGGAAGCAAAGCTCTGGGTCAGACACTCCTCTCCTCACAGCAAACTTTGCTGCTGGTCCTAGGAGCCTGTGTCCAATCTTAGAGTCAGGCAGGCGTGGCGCTGGGAGTGCCAGGGCCTCTGGCTGCACGATATTAATAGCCATAATCGTTATTAATAGCTGGGGTTCGTAGAGGGTGATTTAATTTTTCTAATTATTTTCATATCAATTATCTCATTTAGCTATAGAGCAAAGATTCAAAGGAGGTGGATCAGGTACCATTTCCCCTTCTTGTCCAAATGGGCAAACTGAGGCTCAGGGAATCAGCAGAGCCCCGGTGACAATTCACTCTTTTAGCTATAGCTTCCATTGCTTGTTCTGCTGACAGCGAGGATTCGGCTGGAGGAGGTGAGGGGTGGGGTGAGGGGTCCCCGTGAAAAGTTCATCTGCAAAGTGGTTTTGCCTTGACTTTTAAGTGCACCTTCTTCTGAATGAAATACTATAGGAAACAAAGCAGCTTTCTGGAACCAATATTTGCTATATTAGCTATCTTTCTTTTCTCTTAATTTGGTTTTGTATTGTGTTTGGTTTTTTGCCTTCTAGAAATGTACCCCAAGCCCTTATTCAAGACATGGGCCAGTCCTGTGGTCACTCCTGGTGCCCGAGTGACTTTCAATTGCTCCACCCCCCACCAGCAAATGAGCTTTATTCTTTACAAAGATGGAAGTGAAATAGCGTCCAGTGACAGGTCTTGGGCGAGTCCGGGAGCCAGTGCAGCCCACTTTCTGATCATTTCAGTGGGCATTGGTGATGGAGGGAATTACAGCTGCCGCTATTATGACTTTGCTATCTGGTCTGAGCCCAGTGACCCTGTGGAGCTCGTGGTGACAGGTCAGGAGTGGGGAAATGCAGGTGGAGGCGGTACTGACTCTGGGACAGTGGGCGGGAGGGCTGTCAGTGGGAGAGGAGGAAGTGCTCCTTCTAAAAGTCACCAAGAATGTGCTTAGGACAGTGCCTGGCACATGGTAAACAGTCCATGTAAGGCAGCTGCTTATATGATGACTAATACAGGAAGATGAGAAAGAGGAGAAGAGGGAGGAAAATAATTCACTTCTGGGGCAAGAAATGAGGCAGATGGGGGTGTTTCACATGTTGCCCTATTTCTGAAATCTTTCTGTGGCTTGGCCTTGAGCTTTAGGCCCAATGTCCACTTTTTCTTTAGCTGGGCAGTCAGAGATTGGTGGGCTGGATGGCCCTCAGAGAAAGGGCGAAGACCTTGAAATGTCAACTGCATATTATGCAGCCATTACAAATGATAGTTTTCAAAGGCTGTTTAACGTCATAGGAAAATATTTACAATATAAAGTGAAAAATATTAAACTACACAACTGTGCATATAGTAGGCCCAATTATGCAAATAGTTATAGCTACAATGACATGGCCATGTACAAAAAAATAAATGGGAAATAAATACATAAAAATGTATAAAGAACGGTTATCTTTGAGCGGTAGAACTGTATTTTCTTCATAGGTTTTTTTCTGTATTTTCTAATTTTCTACAATAAGCATATATTGTTTCTTCTACTAACACTAAAAAAACAATGTTCAGAATGTCGGGGGTAGGATTCTCTCATGTTGTGATCTCTTTAATTTCAGAATTCTACCCCAAACCCACTCTCCTGGCACAGCCGGGTCCTGTGGTGCTTCCTGGGAAGAATGTGACCCTGCGCTGCCAAGGGGCTTTCCAGGGCATGAGGTTTGCCCTCTTGCAGGAGGGAACCCAGGTTCCCTTACAGTTTCAGAGTGCCTCAGGGAACGTGGCTGACTTCCTCCTCCACACTGTTGGAGCAGACGACTCTGGCAACTACAGCTGTGTCTACTATGAGACCACTATGTCAAACAGGGGATCATATCTCAGCAAGCCTCTTATGATCTGGGTGACTGGTAAGGACAGACAAGACATGGGACTGGGGCAGAGACAACTGGAATAGGGGTTAGAGAGGGTGATCCCTCTTGGAAGGCTAGGCTAGGCCATGGAGGGGAACGGTTGTGTCTGGAAGGAGAAAAATAAAGGGTTAATTCAGCGAGTGATAAGTTTGCATACTAACGGCTTTCCATCTTTGGTCTCTTCCTAGACACATTCCCCAAGCCATGGTTGTTTGCTGAGCCCAGTTCTGTGGTTCCCATGGGGCAGAATGTTACTCTCTGGTGCCAAGGGCCAGTCCATGGAGTAGGGTACATTCTGCACAAAGAAATAGAAGCCACTTCAGTGCAGCTCTGGGGATCCATCAGTAATGATGGGGCATTCCCCATCACCAATATATCTGGTGCTAACATAGGTCGTTACAGCTGCTGCTACCATCCTGACTGGACCAGCCCTATCAAGATACAGCCTAGCAACACCCTGGAACTCATAGTCACAGGTAAGGGGAAGACGCTCTGGAGAGGGCAGGGGAGTACAGAAGAGAGTGAGTAAGCTGTCAGATGGTTCATGGGAAACGGTAAACGGTTTTCCAAGAGCTCAAGGAGAGGCAAGCAGTAGTCTCTCCTCTTTACTGAGACTCCAGTGATGCCCCGGAAAGTGGCCACCTCTCTATGACCAAGAGTTAATTTCTTCTAGGTTTGCTCCCCAAACCCAGCCTATTAGCCCAGCCTGGTCCCATGGTGGCCCCTGGAGAAAACATGACTCTTCAATGTCAAGGGGAACTGCCAGACTCAACATTTGTCCTGTTGAAGAAGGGTACTCAAGAGCCCTTAAGGCAACAGAGGCCAAGAGGGTACAGGGCTGACTTCTGGATGCCAGCAGTGAGCAGTGAAGATTCTGGGATGTATAGCTGTGTTTATTATTTGGATTCTGCTCCCTTTGCAGCTTCTAATCACAGTGACTCCCTGGAGATCTGGGTGACTGGTAAGGTCTTGGAGATTTCAGTAAGAGTCTAGATTTTGTAGTTTCGTAGTAGTTAGCCCTAAGGGGGTAAAGGGCTGGGTTCAAGGCCATTTCTAACTCTGTGTCCTGGTTGGTTGCAGATAAGCCCCCTAAACCCTCCCTGTCAGCCTGGCCCAGCACTGTGTTCAAGCTAGGAAAGGATATCACCCTTCAGTGCAGAGGACCCCTGCCAGGTGTGGAGTTTGTCCTGGAACATGATGGAGAAGAAGCACCTCAGCCGTTTTCAGAGGATGGAGACTTTGTCATCAACAACGTAGAAGGAAAGGGCATTGGAAACTATAGCTGCAGCTACCGTCTGCAGGCCTACCCTGATATCTGGTCAGAGCCTAGTGATCCCCTGGAGCTGGTGGGGGCAGCAGGTAAGATGATAATCCCTCCATGGTTCTGGCATGACATACCTGGGATCCCAGAGATAGTCTCCATGGAGACAGGCCAAACATGGAGGGGGAGGGGTTTGGAGTCAGAGACCTCAAGTGTGGTCATTTTTCTTTCTCCTAGGGATGGTAAGGAGGTGGAACCTCAGATTCATTCAAAAATAGTGAGAAGGATACTTTCAAGGCCTCTTCCACCCCCCAAAAGGAGGGCTGCTTCTGCCTCAGCATAAGCACTGCCTCTGACCACCCCATCTGCAGCCTCAACACATGGTTCCCGAGTGAACCCCAGAGGAGGCCAGATGAGGGGGCCACAAGAGATCCAGGGGAACATACATGCACTGATCTCTATGGCCTTGGTTTCTGCTCTTTTATCACCACAGGGCCTGCCGCTCAGGAGTGCACTGTGGGGAACATTGTCCGAAGTACCCTGATCGTGGTGGTGGTTGTAGCTTTGGGGGTGGTGCTAGCCATAGAGTGGAAGAAGTGGCCTCGACTCCGAACCAGGTAATTGCCTTACGTCAGCCTCCTTCTGTGAACGCAGGGGCTTCTGTTAAAACAATGGTCCATATGCTCCTCTGGCATCTGAGTCCCACAGTGCAACCTGTTTTCAGGTTGATGGCTCTGGATCCTCCCTTAGTCATGTCTTTTTCTCGACACAGAGGCTCAGAGACAGATGGAAGAGACCAGACCATAGCCTTGGAAGAGTGTAACCAAGAAGGAGACCTGGGCACCAATACCAACTCTCCCTCATCAATCTCTCAGGGAACCTCAGTGGAACTGCCGGTCCCAATATAATAATCTCCTCCTTGGCAAGAGCTTTCCTCTCCTCTTTTTTTAATCCTCAGAGACCTGCAAATCTGACTGGTTTCCCTGGGAGTCCACCCCATCTACTGTTCCTTGGCCACTACTCACCTGAGATAGGTCAAGGGGATTTTAGGAGTTGAGAGCCCTACCAGGGTGAGATGTTTCCTGAGGAGAGATTCCCTGCCCTCGTAACTCCTCACTGTACTGATTTACTGGTGCATGAAATTCTATTAAAAATGTATTCTTCTGAATAAAGAGAGGATTCACTATTTAACTGCAAAGACTATGGCTGTGGTTTTCCATTGGTTTGTTGTCCGCTTAACACTTTTAGCAAAAATGGTGGGTTGGAGCTGATCTCCACGGCAGAATAAGAGAGCACAGAGCTGCTAGTACAGAGAAAGGAGCTCAAGGATGGGGTCGGGGAGGAGGGAAGGCTCCAAAATGTCCATTTTGGTTTGGGACATGGTAACTGAACAGAACGTCCCATCATCCTTCCATTTCATTTTTGAATGAATGGAAGAATGAATGAATGGCAATATTCTCTCCAAGTTGAGCCTGAGGAGGGCAAACGCTGAAGTTACATACTTTCTACCGTGTTACTTCTAGGTCTGTAGTACACCCGCTTTCCAACGTTAGGATTAGTCCACTACAGAACTTTGAAATTGGCAAAGTGTACTTTGTGGCCCTTACCTAACAACCACAGGTGTACATTAATTCACTCTTAAGTGTGAAAGGTTGATAAAAGCTGAATATTTTGCCCCTCCCTAAAGAAAGCCCTGTTTTCTCTGGTGGTGGGATCTCAAAGAGTGAGTTAAGCAGGTGAGGTGATTGATTGGTTTAGAGCAGGGGACCTCCCAGTGTGCTGTCCCAGTGTTCCTTCCCAGGATTCCAAACGGAGGCTGGCTCGCCTTCTGAGCCCCTGATCTCTGTCCTTGGATCAGCATGCACCTTGCCGCGTGGGTGAGAATCCAGTACACATTAGGAGGGTTGTATTGGGGAAGGGGGCTTACCTAATTCCTTAAACCTGTTCAAGACCTCAGAAGAATTGACCTATGGGTCCTAGAGGAGGTCACAACCCCTTCACATCTGACCCTAAAGTTCCTTACCTCCCAACACTGTTTAATTCTAAGCTATCACTGTTCAATAGAGCAATGTACAAGGGAGCTGCACACAGTGAGTTATTTATCCTTGGTTACGATAAAATTTAGAAAACAACTCCCATATTCTTATATCAGGAAGCTTATTTACCCAGCAACTTAATGAAAAAAAATAATGCATCACATTTCCCTTAATCCTTACAGAATGAAACACTCTTGAGTACTATAGACTAATTTGTATTAAGCTCTTTGGAATGTAGAAGTACAAAGTCTCACTCTGATTTCCATTTGATGAGATTCTATTAGTCGCATATACTAACTTCTTATAGTGTTTCTAAAAATTCATTTCCAAAATGCTTTTACATTTGAATTTAGGAAAACCTAATTGTTGCTTTCTGCCAAACACCACTAGCTGCCTTCAAACTCTCCATCCCCAACCCTCAATCAAGCTGTACATTTTGAACACTGGAGGGAGGCCTGTTTTTGCTCGTTGGTTTTAGGATAGAAGTCCTTTGATCAGGTCTGATTTCGTTTTCCAATCACTGGATATTCCAACGTGTATTGTCAAGCCTAGTGGTAGGGCTGTGCAAGTTAGCAAGTGATCACTTGACGGCTTTAGCTATTCAGGGAAAGAGAGATGGGAAGAAAAGGGCAGAGGGCCAAGGACTGAAATTTACAGAAACCTCTGTGTTAGAAAAGCAGGATGAAGAGGAAGCGAAAATGATGGAAAAAGACTTGTGAAATCCAGACATTGAACCTGGGGTCTCCAGTATCAAAAAGAGTCAAACAGAGATACCCGTGCAATAAGAGAAAATTCTGATAAATCTTTCAATGAGAGACAAACAGTGAGAAATATTGTGACACTGGACTGTTAGCTGGTTTCCTAAAAGCATTCACATATGCCATTCTTACACTTAGAGAACAAAGTTCTACATGATTTAGAAGAGAAACAATTAGTTGTCAATTAACTGTGAAATACTTAAAGAGTGGCTTTGGGGATGTAACTTTCCTACTCACTGTCAGAGCTATTTCAATGAATTAAATATCTATTTATAATGCAAACGTAGCTTGTTGCTGACAATGTTCCACATGGTATGTTTTTTTAACCTGGTTGCCATGGGAATCAGTCCCTTTACCCCTGGCTGGCCTCTAATCAGCGCAGCATCAAGTAATTTCTGGGAAATGGAATTTCAATTAGGCTGGAATGGACCTTTGAGAGGAGAATTTGTCTCTGGGACTCCAGAAGCAAAGGCCAAAAATCCTCTGCTCAGTTCTAAAAAACAAATGTAAATTACCCTCTATCCATGGGCCACATCTTTGTCCTCAGCATCTTAGAGCTACAAAGATTGTCAAGGTGGTGTGGTCCAGTCCCCAACCCAGTACAGAATCTCCTTTATAGCAAAGCTGACAGGTAGTACACAACCTCTTTCTGTACACCTCCAGCGATGGGGAGCTCACCACTCCATGAGACAACCTGAGAATTTCAGATTGCTTGATTGAGCTCATATCTGCCTGTGTGTAGTCCCTTCATACTCACTGGCTCTAGTTCTGACCCAAGCTGCAACCTAGATGAAATCTACTTCTTACACATAATAGTCTTACAACATTTGGAAGATATGAGTTGTCTTCCTTGAGTCCAGAATATCTCACTCAGTGCTGCTTCCAGGGTTTGGCCAACACTCGTTTGCAAATGTATCTCTATGTAGTTAACTCTCAATTATCCAGGTTTTGGAGAGGGCAGAGTCCATGCCTACCCGACTCCTGCCAGATTCAACCAGAACAGCTTTTTTATATAGTTTATATACCCGTTAATTATATAGAATAATTATATAGACTATTAAACAATGATGAAAGATGTGATGAAAAATAAAACAGAGAAAGGAGATACAGAAGTGTGTGTTTTGTGGGGAGATTGTTGCAGTTTAAAAAGGGTGACTAAGAATACCTCACTGAGAATGTAACATTTGACTTACGATGAAAGGATATGAAGGAGTAAGCCATGCAGACATCTAGGCAAAGTGGGTTCTGGTCAGAGAGAACAGGAAGTACAAGAGCCCTGAGACAAGAGAATGCCTGGCTGGTTCGAGAAACTGTGACTAGCCTACAGTGGCTGGAGCAGTGTAAGCAAGGGGGAAAGTAAGAGATAAGGTCAAAGAGGTAATGGGAGCCAGGGCAAGCAAGACCTTTGCAGATCTTTGTAAGGACTTTGACTTACACTCTGAATGAACTAGGAAGCCACTGGAGTGACATGATTAGACTCACATTTAAATAGGACCATCCTGTCTTCTGTGTAGAGAATAGACTGAGGGGCCAGGGCGGAAGCAGAGATATCTACAAGGAGGCTACTACAATAATGAGGCAAGAGATGGTAGGTTAGGTCAGCACAGTAGCAGACAGGTGATGAGAAATGGTCGGATTATTGATATAATCTGAGGAAAGAGCCAACAGGATTTGCTGACAGATTGCATGTGGGGTGTGTTCTAGAAACATTCTCATTAGAAGAAAAAACTGTTTCAAATATTGCCTTAGTGCTTCCTTCCCTGGGTTATTTTAATCTCATCCTCGAGAAAGGGTTTTCCATTGCCTCCCAATCCAGGTCACCACTTCTGGGCAGTTTGTCAGTGAGTTTGTCATTGTCTATCCAGAAATGTAAGCAAAATGAAGTCCTACATGTCTAAAGTGATCTGACCAGCACAGAGGACAGAGGACAGTGAAATGATCGTTTTCTGGGATTTCAACTCACCATTTCTTTTAATGCCATCTAAAATTACATTAGTCCTTGGGCAGCCAGATCACACTGTTGGCTCATAGGAAACTGTGGTCAACCAAAACCCACAGCTCTTTCTCACACAAGATCTTGCCAATTCAATCCTTTCTTGTCCTTCACTTGTACAAGTGATGTGTTATTTTGCAATTGAGTTTTAAACTCAGATTTAAGATTTGACATTTATCCCCATTAGGTTTCATCATATAGGCCCCAGCTTACAGAAGTCATGTATAACCACTTAGTGAGCCCACTCATATATGCCACACGTACAGGTACTAACTCATTTACTCCTAACAACAATCCTGAGTGGCCCCGTGCTATTATTATCCTCACTTTACACATGAGGAAACAGAGGCTCAGAGAAGTTAGGGAACATGCCCAAGGCCATCCAGCTCATAGCCAAGGTCAGAGCTGTAATTAGAATCCAATTTTGCCTGACTCCAAAGCCAGATTTTCCCATACTAAACTTTGGTTAGCACAGTATCTGGAACACAGTAGGTATACAATAAATATTTACTAAATTGTCTACCTTCGCACCCTACTTTTCTCTTTATTTTGTTGAACAGACACTCATATTCACTTCGTATTTGTTAGGCTGTGTTAAAAAGCTTTACATTTATTAAGCATCTTAATCTTTACAGTACATATATGAGGTAGGTACTATCATTATTCACATTTCTTACAAAGAAAGAAACAGAGCCACAGAAATTAAGCACACTGCCTAGGTGACACAGCCAGCAAGTGTCAGAGACAGGATTTGGACCCAGGCAGTCTGGCTCCAGAGTTTGTGTTTATAACCACTAAGCTATGCTGTCTCAGGCTATTCTGAGATCCTGAACTCGCACTCTCAAGAGAAGGAGGTGCCTAGGACTAACCCGCTGTCCACTGCCCGGTGCTAAACCTGTGGCCCTCCTGTTGAAATCTACTTCAACTTCCCCCTTCTTTTCCATTTCCTTTCCTTACCAGTGGAATCTGGCCTCTAGGCTTATTAAGAATGAAGACTTGTTCAGGTCCCCAGACTTAGTCTTGAACTCGTCCCTTCACTCCCAGAGCTCCATGCTACTCTGTTCTGCTATAGACCAACATTTTCAACTTCCCTCCCTGAGGAGGCAGGCAATGTGATGAAATGGTCACCACGTTGGGGAAATACCTGAAAAGGAAACCACACGGTTGGTGGTGACAGGTCAAAAGAGGCCTGGAGAAGAAAGATGTTCCCTCAGCCCACTCCCCATCCCCAACAATAGGCCCTAGGCCAGACCATCATATGTTAAGTTAACTCTACAGGATCCTGGCTAGAGTCATGTCTTAAACTGGGTGTGGTAAGGATGTGCAGAGAAATTCAAGCCATTCACGTGAGTTATTAACCTATAAAGGATGACTTTCGTGAGGCAATCCCTTCTTATTTCAGAAGGCCATCTTTGGTACCACATGCTAAAGACCCAAGGATGACCTATATGACATCATAGGCTGGCAGAATGTACAGGGGCTAGAATTAATTTTGAGCTTGAGACAAATCCCATAAAGGGTGGCACATCATAAGAAACTTCAAAACTAGCCAAAGCTCCCTTGTTTTGCAGGATCATTACTCAAGCAGTTGTTCCATCTTAACCCCAGCAGTCAATTTTGGGAATTCATCAATTGATGCCCCAAAGTTGGACTTGATCATATACATCTGGACACAGTGAAAGAATGAATCCTAGACTTCAAAAATCATAGAATTTGAAGGGCCATTCAAAATGATACAATGCACACACTTCCTACAACATACCAAACAAGAGGCTGACCAAACCTCTACTTGAACCCTTCTAGAGGAGGGGTACGGGGGTTTGGGGGCCCAGAGGAGACTTAGCACCTATAACGAATGGTTGTCCCTTCAATTATCAGGTAGCTGTAATGCTGAGGAAATTCTTTTAATTTTCTGAGGACTGCCTTCTTCCAATTTTCATACACATTGACCCACAGAAAACATGTAATGTAAAATCCTTCCTTAAGTCTTTGCTTTTACAAGTGAAACATCCCCATTTTCTTCAAATACAGAAACTTGAATGAAACAACGTCTTAGAGGTGCTCTGGCCAACCTTAGATAGAAAGAAACTATCACTTCCAATGTGGTGGACTGCATATTTCCATTAATATATCCTTCAGACCTCAATAGCATATTTAGCAATCACAAAACACTATGGGCTCATACTAAGTTTAAGCTAACAGAAACCCCTATGCCTTTTATAGAAGCACTTCTAAGCCTTGCCTTCACTCTGAATTTATGTAGTTAATTTTAGAGCTGAAATATACAGCTTCATATTTGTCACAACTACATTACAGTAAGAGTTTATTTTTTATGTTCAGCTTCACAACTATTTGTCCCCTCGGAAAATTACTGAATCGTTCAACCTCAGTTTTCGTATCTGTAAAATGGAGATAATCACTCTTCTAATTTTGCAGGTTTGTGCTGAGGGTCAAATGAAATAATATACTTGAAAGTGCTCTATAGTATAGAAAAGTATTGTGTCAGTATAAGGCCTGATGGTGACAACAATGAAGATTTTTATTTTCTGTTGTACAATGTACACAGATATCCTTACAAGCTTCATCTTAATCCCAAATTTAGTCAATGTCTCACCTTTATCCAAGTGTTGGAAAGCACTTGTCTTCCTGGGTTTACGATAATTGATTAAATGTATACATTTTGTATGTGGTCATTTAACAAGTTAAGCATTCAACCATCCGTACTATCAGCTTACCCCATTTCTTCATCCTGCCTGAAAGTACATCACAGAAGGGTTTGTCAAGATCCTTGCCGAAACCCAGGTAAATGATTTTTGCAGCCTCCTCTTGTAAGCCCATCCAAAAGGAAATGAGTTTAGTCTGGCATGCCTTGCTCTTGATGAACCCATGCTCATTCCTAGTGATTAGTGAGTCCCTTTCCAAGAGCTCAGAAATCATCTTCTTAATAATCCATTCTAGAAGCTTGCGGGGGATCGAAGTCAAACTCACCAGGCTAGCATGTGTAGTATCTCCTTGCTTTGTGGGGAAAAAAAAAAATCATTGTTTTATTCAGTCTTTTGGCATCTCACTCCTTACCCACAAGTCTTGGAAGACTACCAGCAAAGGTATCCAAGCTTATAAGACAGACAAGGAAGAAACAATGCTAGATCCAAAACAGTCTACACTTTTCCTAATTTTTTTTTCTGAAGTGGGAGAATTCATCTTTATTAGACTGTTGTAGACACATCATCTGCAGTTGAGGTTATAAGGTTTATATGCCATATTTTAGAAAACCCAGAATGCCAATGGACAGATCGGTTGATGATGCAAAAGTGTTCCTTCCAGGCGATGCTTTACAAGAGCTCACACTCCTTCTGGAGTAGTGCTTCTCAAACTTTAATGTGCATATGAATTACCAACAGATCCTGTTAAGATGCAGATTCTGACTCAGTAGATCTGGGGCAAACTCCAGGTCCATGTTGTGTGCACACAGACTATACTTTGTATAGCAAGGATCTAGAATAATCATTCTAGATCTTGGCTACACACTAGGATCATCTGAAGATAATTTTTTTTTAAATCCCTATCATCAGACTGCTCTCCACATTAAATACATCAAAATCTCTGGGGTTGGGACCCAGGAATGGGTGTTCCTAAAACTCCTCAGGTTATTCCAGTGCACAGCCAAGGTTGAGAACCTTCTTCTAAAACTAATTATCTTTAATCTTTTGGCTAATAGTTTTCAGGAGGACTCAGAATTTATCCCCTGACTCATGCAACTGTTGCAGTGTAGGTTCCCATCTGCCTATTATAGGCCCATGCATAAAAACATTTTGTAAGTAAAATATTGTTAACCAAGTGTATCAGAAGTGTTGTAAGCCTTAAGAGACTATATTTCAATGGGGGTGATTTTAGGGTTACTTTTGCTTTTGTACTGCCGCCTACTACCATAATTGAGGGGCCAGAAGGGTGGCAATGTGTGGGAGGAAAGTTAGGTTAGAAATAGTTTTGTAGCAATAAAAACTCACTTCTCCCCAGTGGGTTATTTTATACAATACTACCACTTGTATAGCAATTTAGAAAGTACTACAGAAAGAGCCAGGTTGCGGTTTGGCTTGGACCTCCATAGAGAACTCCACTTATAGTAAACATCTCTCTTTTGATCAGAGTGAGTGCACACATAAAACAGAATATGCCTTATTCTTAAGCAAACCCTGTCTTTATTGATAGTGGGTCAATGACAGTGGAGGCGGGCTAGCCCAAGCAACTAAAAGAATTTGACACACAGAATATTCAACATAAGACTCAAAGACAAATCATTCAAAGGTAAACTCTTCCATGAAGATCCTCCAACAAAGGTTAAGGATCAACAGTGTGAAAGAACAAAAACGCAGCAGAGAGCAAGCATTGGAATTTTACGTCGCTGGGCATTTCTTAGTTGAGCAATCCTGATATAAATCCTCTCCCTGCCAGCCAAGTAAAGGGAGAAGGCATATCGGTCTGCGGTGGGGTGTGTGAAGGGCAACGGCTTAGCTGGCACTCCAGCTAGGGGCATACCAGAGGGAGAACAGCAAAATGAGGCCAGGCTCAAAGGGGAACAAAGAGCAGACTGGATGGTGGTGGCAGGTCTCAAAACAGTTCTAGGCAAGAATCCTCCCTCGGCAGCAATTCCTGCTGGCGCCAGACCTGACAATCCTTTGGGACAACGTAGAAAAAGGCCACTTTGAGGTTTGCTAAGAGGATCACCATTATTACACTACTGACCATTTTACAACATTAGAAGAGTCAATATTTAGCAAATCCCTTCTCTTTACCCACTAGGCATACATTAGAGAATCTTAAAAAGGGAGACCTGGTAGGGAAAATTTGTGATTCCTGAGTGCTTTTTAGCAAGGGCCCTGTCAGACGATTTTCCAGTGACTCATGTCCTCCTGAAGAACCTCCAAAAGACAGAGAAGAGACTTCATTTCCCTTCCCTTCCTTCAGAATTGAGCTTGTCCCTACTCCTCATCACCTTCAAACCCCACACACTTCTTCCAACATTTCATTCTAAACCTTCTATCAGCCTGGTAGTCTAAAAGAGAGAAAAATCCTTCCTTGTAGCACATCATGGTTCCAGATGCTGTTCAGTGCCGTATCAGTGGGTCAAGGGTCACCCTTTTGAAGGAGACAACTCCAGGCTGAGGAATTTGTTAATATAAACTCCTGGGGATACTTAGTCTGCCGACAGCTGGCCACTCACCTTCTTTCTTCCATGGGCCCTAGGCATTATTCTGTGCTTGCTGTTAGACTGCCCCCAATCTTCCTCCCAAGGTTAACACACAACGATACTTTTATTTCTCCTTGTCTGGCCAAAACCAAGCCACAAACCCTTGTGAGGTGGCATGGAACACATTTTATCGTTTTATGGTGTACTGAAGAACACGAGCTTTGGAGCGAGTGAGCCCAGGGTTTGAATCCCCCATTTCACCACTTAACAGACACATGCCCTTGCACACCCACTAAAGCTCTATGAGCTTCAGTCTCTCCTTATGTCAAATGGAAGTGAATAATAATAGTATCCAATTCTGAGGGTGGTTATGACGACTAGCTATGATGTATGTCAAGTGCCTAGCATGCAGTAGGTAAACGGTCAATAAATAGTAGCTTTAATTATTTTTTCCTACGGACTTTTCTCTCGGAAACTATAGAGAAGACAACTAGTAAGGTTTGAAAGATACTAACTGCAAACAAAATATGAAGGCTACAAAGTCACAACAATTTAAAAGGAAAATACAAGAGAAAATTATAAAAATCACAACGTAAGGTAATCACTGACATATGAATAGAAATAACCTTGAGCTGTCTCTGCCCCAGGTTTGCTCAACTTCAAGTTTTTTTTTTTCCTTTAAACTGCAGTCTAGGGTAGAGATGAAGGCCTGGCCCAGGAGTCAGACGAGCCTGGGATCACATATCAGTGATGTCCCTTACTAGCTCTGTGACCTTAAGTCCCTTAATTTCTCCTGGCCTCAGTTCCCTCATCTGCAGGAGGAGAATAATAAGAGTACCCAATTCATATGAGCGTAGTAAAGGTGTAATGTGTCTGCCACAGTGTAAGAAGAGCTCAGTAAAAAGAAGTTGCTCTCATTAGCCTGTACTCATACCTCCTGGATCTGTGAATTTCTGGGGCTGTGCTGATAGATTCCATCTACATCTGAGGAGTTCTTTCACCTTCTCTTTACTCCTAGGTCCTCTTTTGCTTTCTGGGAAAACAAGCTGACTTATTTCCACCCACCGGTAGAGCTTACTTATTTCAGTCACTCCATCAAGGAGGAAAGGAGCAGAGGATACAGAATAAAACTGTAGGAGACCCTGAGACCCTGGCAAGCAGGGAGGGAGGGGCAGGGTGGGAGACAGAGAAAATCCTTTCACTTTTGCCTTCTTGGCCCCTCCTCTACACCTGCTAAAAGCAGGCTAGGTAGCTCTGGAAAGGAGCACAGAGTCAGTGTGTCAGCTCTGCTGCTCCCTCCAGTGGTGGGGCCTGGAGAAGTCGTGAGCTGGAGACAGGGGAAGGAGTGTAATCCTGGGGAGACTCGTGGAGAAGAGCAAATAGCATCAGTGACAGCCATAATAATAATGACAGCAGGAAGAATCATAGCCCACGGTAAGTTCATAGGGAAGAAGGAATGATAATAGCAAAAACAACAATAATAGTAATACTTTTGGTGGACTTTTGGGAGAACAAGACAAAGCTGCTGGGAAGAGTCATGGGTAAGAACTGATAATGATAATTATAAATATGACAAAGATCATGGTAATCCTTAGTGGGCTCATGAAGAAGAGAGAATAATCATTACTATAAAAGCTTAACAATTATCAAGTACTCCCTACACATCAGTGCTCAGTGCTTTGTATGTATTATTTTACACAATACTGCATGGGACTTGCACCTCAGAAAGAGTATGTAACTTGCCCACAGTCACAGGGCTAGCAAGTGGCAAAGCCGGTATGAAAATCTTGGTCTGTCTGACTCCAAAACCTATGCACTTTCCCCTGTGCCATGTAGTGTCAATGGCGGGAAACCAGCTGACCTAGCTGGTTCGGACACCTGTTTGCTTTCCACTTCCTCTCAGCAACAAATGTCTGCAGGCTTCTGAATACAACTGACTCGTTGCCGTGGAAGCCACCCTCTCTCCCCTAACCTCTTTTTACCAGTCCCAGACAAGGGGGCTTCTGAAAAATAGAATCTTCCCCCACCTCCAGTAGGGTGGCCGACTCCTCACTGAGTAGAACAATCTGATACCCAGATAACCAGGTGTGTCATCTTCTCATAATTGTGTGAATTGAGGGACATGAGGGAGATTCCTCCTCCCTAATTGCTAATGCTTGAAATTAGACCTTTGGAACATTCTGTCCCTTATTAAAATGCAAATACCTGTTTTGATTCATTTACACCACAGTGTGAACCTTTCAGTTCATCATTTCCATGAAAACTAGTCTCTGAGACTTTAGTAACGTAGTCAGCTGGATAGGCAAAGTCCTTCATAATATCTAGTCTCAGACTCCATCTCCAGCTTCAACTGCTGGCACTCTCCATCCTCCCACCACACTCCAGCTTGAACCAACAACTCCTAATATGTTAATGTTCCATCTACCTAAAATAACCCCTACTCTCTCTCTTTCACCTAATTCTTCATTGTCAATCAAAATTCAGTCCAGATGCCACCTCCCCCCAGTAACCCTCATCCTCCACTCACCCACCACCACCACTATGCACACAGCTCTATGATCTGGCTTAGGTCACCAGCGCTTGTGCTATTAGAGCACCTTGCGATTTTATCTGGCTTTTCATCTATCTTTATAATTATACGTATAGTATATATGTTATAATTATTGTTGGCATGTATTATTGTATTTCAGTTACATATAAAATAGTATTTATCTAATAAGAATAATAGTAGTAATAAATGCACATGGTTAAAATACATAAACAGTACAGAAGATTATAAAATAAAAAGTAGAATATTTTCATATCCTTCCCACCACAGTCTTAAACTCCAGAGGTAATCTCTGTTAACAGTTTCTTATGTGTTTTTCAAAAAATATTTGCTGCGTATATAAGAATATCTGTATATGCTTTGTTTTCACACAGACAGGATCATACCGTTCTCTTCCTGGCTTTTCTCACTCTATATATCTTAGAGACCTTCCCATATCAGAATATATATTTATTCTAATCTGTTACATAATATTCAAAGGATGGATATATCATGATTTCTTTACCTATTGAAGAGACTATCTCTTTTTTCTGTTGTTATTTCCATTTGTTGCCCTTGCTCTTGCTTTAGTTTGGTTTGGTTTGCTATAAGAAACAATGCTCCAATGAACATCTTCTTAAAAATGTATATTTGCATGTTTATATTCATATACCTTTAGGATAAATTCTTAGAAGTAGAATTACTGGGTTAAAGAATACGGCCTTTTACAATCTTGATAAATACATCAAATTGCCCTCCAAAAGTGTATCCAGAAGTTATAGGCCAACTGATTGTGAATGAGAGTTTAGGAATGCCTACATTCTCAAAAACATTAGGTTTTATAAAACTTTATCATGTTTTAAGTGTGGTAGGGAAATTATATCTCATTGTTTTGATTTGTCTTTAAATAAGCATCAGCAGGTTTGAGTAGAATTTTCATATTCATTGAATATTTATATTTATTTTTCTGTTAAAATATTTTATCCATTTTTTCTGTGAGATCTTTGCCCTTCGTGCAATGTAAAAGCTTTTCATATACATTTTTTAAATTATTTTTTTATTTTAAGAAGAATTTTAAAAATCCTCTGTTATATGTGTAACGTATTTTTCTTTGTTGGTCATTTGCCTTTTGGCTTGCTTATTTATTGCCATAAAAATGATATTATGAAGTTAAATGTGTCAATCTTTTCCTTAAGAGTATCTGGCTTTTGTAACATGCTTAGTTAGAAAGGTCTCCTTCATAGCTAGATTATAAAAACAATCACCCATGTTTTTGTCTAGTACCTTATAGTTTTTCCTTTTGTAAATATTTAACTTGTTGAGCGATCTGGAATTTATTTTGGTGTAAGGGGTCAGGTAGGGATCTAGATATTTTATTCAAATGGCTAGCCAGTTCGCCCAATCACTATGTATTTGTTAATGCTTACTTGCCTCTCCCACTAGAATCTGAGCTCTTTCAAGAAAAGAACTCTACCTTATTAATTGTTGTAGCCCAACATCTAACACTGTGCCTGGCACATGATAGCATTTGCTGAATACACGTTGAATGAATACTGGATACTATTTCAATTTCCTGTGTTGGTGAACAAAGCCTTCTTGAAGACAATTAGTAGCCTATATGTGCCACATTTTGCTAACTCTACCTCGAACCCAGTGGGAGCCTCTTCTCATCAGCTACTGTCTGGTACCTATAACCTCTTATCCAAGCTAGATGATTAAAAAGGCCAGGTAGACGTGACTAGAGCCTAATTAAATATTGCAGACGCATAGTAAAAGGAAACATAATAAAGCTCCATCTGTCCAAGAAGCCCCTTACTCCATAATTACTAGTGCTTGAAATTTTATCTTTAGGACTTTATGTCTTTTATTACGATGAAAATATCTTGTTGAGCTGTGTTTCTTTATTCGTTCACAACACAGTGTGATTTTTTTCTTGCCTGATTCAATGCAAAAAAAAAAAAAAAAAAGTCTATGAAAAGTTTTGAGCGGAAGTCCAGAAAGAAGTAAAGGCCATCACCGTCATCAAAAAATCTAGAAACAATAAATGCTGGAGAGGGTGTGGAGAAAAGGGAACCGTCTTGCACTGTTGGTGGGAATGTAAATTGATACAGCCACTATGGAGAACAGTATGGAGGTTCCTTAAAAAACTAAAAATAGAACTACCATATGACCCAGCAATCCCACTACTGGGCATATACCCTGAGAAAACCATAATTCAAAAAGGGACATGTACCACAATGTTCATTCCAGCTCTATTTACAATAGCCAGGACATGGAAGCAACCTAAGTGTCCATCATCGGATGAATGGATAAAGAAGACATGCCACATATATACAATGGAATATTGCTCAGCCATAAAAAGAAATGAAATTGAGTTATTTGTAGTGAGGTGGATGGACCTAGAGTCTGTCATACAGAGTGAAGTAAGTCAGAAAGAGAAAAACAAATACCGTATGCTAACACATATATATGGAATCTTAAAAAAAAAAAAAAAAAGGTCATGAAGAACCTAGGGGCAGGACAGGAATAAAGACGTAGACCTACTAGAGAATGGACTTGAGCACACGGGGAGGGGGAAGAGTAAGCTGGGATAAAGTGAGAGAGTGGCATGGACATATATACACTACCAAATGTAAAACCGGTAGCTAGTGGGAAGCAGCCGCACAGCACAGGGAGATCAGCTCGGTGCTTAGGGACCACTTAGAGGGGTGGGATAGGGAGGGTGGGAGGGAGAGAGATGCAAGTGGGAAGAGATATGGGGATATATGTATATGTATAGCTAAATCACTTTGTTATAAAGCAGAAACTAACACACCAGTGTAAAGCAATTATACCCCATTAAAGATGCTAAAAAAAAAAGAAGAAGAAGTAAAGGCCATCAGAGAGCAAGAGAGAGGTCACCGAGGGATGGGGGAACAAGAGGGGTGCATGAAGGAGAGCAGTTAAAACTTATGTGCTAACAATGGCACTTTAATGTACCAAGCTGCTTAACCACAAAATACATCATCCCACTCACCTGAACCTCAGCAATCTAAACTCTCTAGACTCTTTGGACATATTTGTAAGGGACTATTTAGATTAGAGAAGATTACATCAGTCACTTAAGGGCTAATTTCTTTGGAGTGTTTTTGAGAATTTTATCTTGAAAGAGCATATGGATATTATAATTTCTTTTAAAGACTGTAATAATTGATTCTGGTACCCAAAGTGCCTTCTCATCCTCTGTTGACCCCAAACTTAGCATCCACCTGATTAAAAATACTGCAGGGAAGGAAATGGCAAAAATAAAAGGTCAAGGTGAACCTTTTTATTCTTCTAATTTGGGGTTTTAAAATACATATTGTCAAACTCCCTCTTCCCCATTTTACCTGGCTGAAAAGTAACCCAAACTTTAATGATCTTAAATTGGTGTGACTTGCAAGCCTGCTCAGCACCTAGGCCTGTGCTTTTGGGGTTGACGTCAATGAGCAACGGGGGTTAAGAAAGTCATTTTCCTGATTTATTAGAATCTCCCTCTTTGGGCCCAGGTCATTCCTCACAAGCCTTGGTCACGTTGGCCTAAGCTTCCTCCATCACAAGCTGTTTTTCATTTCCTAGTTTGTATGAAAAATTGACCATAAATGTCTGTATATGGGCTACTTGTTTATAGCTAATCCATCCCTGGAGTTTGAAGGGAATGAAATAACTAATCAACTCTGAAATTAAGCCCTTATTAAAAGTATAAATTCAATGGAAGGTGCAGCATTTGAGTTAATACCCATTCATATCTTAGCATGAATTAGTGTTGGAGTCATCCTTACAAGAAACTCTGAAACACAGTATATGAAAGAGCAAAGAATAAAAAGGCAAACAGGGCACTGGACCTTTGGGGTGAGAGTACCACCAGACCTAAAAAGACTCTGAAATAAGAGGTAGGATAACACCAGAAAGAATCCTCAGTTTTCCCCAAATTCACCTGAAATCTAGTCCCAGGACTGAGTGCTCTGGAACTTTCAAGTAATTTATTAACCCTGGAGTATAATAAGAAGAAGAAGAAATAATATTAGGTAATATTCACAGTGATTAACCAGAATACTCCAGTAATTAACTTGAATTTAAATATCATTTATGGAGAAAAATAGAAATATTTGAAAATATCCTGTAAAATAAGCATATGCACATAGATATTAAAAAGTAATAATCACAATACTGGAGATGCTGATGATAGTAATGGCAAATTAGATTTACTGAGCACTTACTTTGTGCCAACCACTGTATGCATCATAGCTCATTTAAGCCTAACAATAATTCTTAGCAGTGCACTATTATACTCTCAGTTTTATAGAGGAGGAAACTGAGGCTCAATGAGATTAATAACGTGCCCAATATCAGACAGCTAATAAGCAGACTCATCCTCCAGTGGCTGAGAACAACGCTGAGCCCAGAAGCCGTCCTCTGAACTCTGATGCTGCTTAACAGGCTTGCGCTGCTGCTGCTGCTGCTTGTTATCTCCAGGCCCCAGGTCCAGAAATCCCTTCTCTGGACATAATTCTGAGTCTGTGTTGGCCTTTCTGTATCTTGCTTTCCCTGACTGAGCCCCACTCCTCTAGATACTTTGAAGACATTCTATCTCGGCACCTCCCTCATAAGCTGACTGATATGAATGAAATGAGGGCATCTCTTGCATGTCAGGCATTTTCCTAGGTACTTCCACATTTGCTTTTCTCATTTAATATGTTAACCTTTGAGGTAGAGATTATCATCCCCATTTGACAGACGTGCAAACTAAGGCTAAGATAAGTTAAGACTATATCTAAGACAAGTGCAATTTGGATATGGGTCTGTCCGATTCCAGAGTTTGAGAGGACTGCTGAGATATGAATAATTTATACCTCTCAGGAGTATTTGCAGGTTAAAAGGAGACTTCTTAAAAAGGCTGAATGACTAACATTGGAATCTCTGGTATAAGGGACAGGCAGATGAGGCACAGATTTCGGGAAAAGAAACCTCTGTCCCTGGGTCCTCTGCACATCAACCCAACCCAACCCAACCCAAGGTGCTTGCTCCTTAACCCCCACCCACCCACACACACACGTAACACTGGACTGGCTAGGCTGGTCCTGCCCCTGGTCTGTTCTTTCTCTTGCTAGGATTACTCTGCACACCATGACAGTAGTACAAAGGCCAGGCTCTAGACTAGCTCCATTTTTCCTGGCTCAGTCTGGCCCTTACACAAAAGTAGAGTTCTACATACATTGGAAAACTTAGATGGATGGAGTGGGGGGTTTGCCTAGCCCTTAAAATTGGGGCTAAGGTATCTGGGAAGAATAAATGAGTCCTGGAAGAGTCCTGTTACCTCAAGCTCAAATATAACTCAAACCACCCGTCTTCATCCAGTCATGGGAACCACAATAAAATGATGCCCCCTCTTCCATATCCTCAACACTGATGAGTCATTAAATAAGTTCTTTTATTCTAATTTATATAAATTAGAATAAGAACTCAGACTTTCTAGCATAGACAATTATATTTACCCCAGTCACTTAATAAAAAATGCGTCATTGAAGCCTTGCAGTACCTAAGCGTTCAGAGCACTATAGATTAATTTTATTAAGTTGTCTTGCCTTTAGGAAACCAAGCACCCACTCTCAGTTTTATTAGATGAGAACCCATCAAGCGTATATGTCTATTTTGTAGTGAATCTGAAATTTTCAGCTGCAAATCACTTCTCCTTTTGTCTTTAATGAAGCCACTCTGACACTGCAAAACACTTTTTCCCCACCTCCATCAAACCGCCTGACCAAATACCATTTCCAATATGACGTGACTCCATTAAAAGCTCTTGCCTTAACACACTTAACACATCGGATTCATACCTGATCTTGAACTGAAAATCTCTAATCTGTGTAAAGAGCAGAATTTTTAAGACTTGGATGTTTACAAGTTTGAATTTTAAAACGACGTTTTACTTTATTCTTTTTAAATAGAAGCTCTAAATACAGGCCCCTTAAATCAATGTTCTATGACGACAATCAGCCTGCAAAGTATCTAAGAATTTGGTACATTCTGCACTGTATCTAGATTCAGCAAATTTTAAAAGTGATTGTAGGTCATTTTTTGTAGTCTATTAGAATCACTCCCTTTGGGCCCAGAACATCCCTCACAAACCATTATCTTATGGATTATTCAACTTTGCTCACAGTTTAAAAATTTGCATGAGGCACTTCTTAGAAAGTTGTTTCTGTATTGGAGGTGGGATTATAGTTGGGAGAAAGGAAAGTACGCCTGTAGCTAGCCTGTTCCTGTAGAAATTGACTAAAGAAGGACTGGGCTCACATGTCTGGTTTCCTCTCCAAATCCCCATAAGTAGTAGGAAATATATATTTGAAATTAATATCTCTACAACAGAAATTTAAAATAAGAAGTATAATTTGCATAAGAAATTTTGAGGAATCTTTTTTAGGCTTAAGGCGGAGAGAATAAGATTAATGGAGAAACATACTGCCTAAAACATATGTAATAGAGGGTGGCTGAATAAGGTGGGTATCACTTCAGATGATCTCCAAGCCCAGAGGTAAGAGATACAGGTAGTATATGGAAGCCATGGGAAAACCATTATTTGTTATAATATCCCATTTTGAGCAGCTTAGTGGTTTGATCCCTTAATTCTCCTCTGCCCAATTGTGTCAGGTAGTGGGTAGAATAGGTGTTTGTCCCAGGCTAGAACAATTATTATGGATGCTTGGGTTGGAGAAGCAAGGCTGGGACCCAAGTGGTTGGAGAAACCCAGGAGAAACAGGAGGCCTCCATGCCCCAAAGGTGAATGACTTACACATTCCTTTCAGCAGTATGCCCTGTCCCTTCTCAATCTCTTGACAAGTGTGCAGGCTGTGAGAGAAAGAAACGTCATCTAGAGGCAAACAGGGTTTCTCAAAACCCAAGGTGAGCACGAAGCAAAAATCCACAAACATTTGGGGGAAACAGGCACCCCAAAACAGAGTCGCCAAACTCAAGAATCAGGACTAATGCCCCCCTCAAAAAAAAGAAACACAGTAAATAGGAGTTAAAGAATAACAAAGAAAATTGAAGAAAAAAAATGATCTAGCAAACAATGACAGTATAAAATTTCTCAGAGTTGAGGAAAGACAAAAAATCTTCAAATAAATAGCACACACCAATTGCTGGGAAAGCTAGCTTAATAAGCCTCATACAAAACTCGTGGAAATGTAAAATGGTACAGCCACTTTGGAAAAGTGTGGCAGTTTCTTAAAAATTCAAACGTGTTTATCATACAACCCAGCAATCCTTCTCCTAAGAATGTACCTAAAAGAAATGAAAACATATGTCCACTTAAAGATTTGTACACAAATGTTCACAGCAGATTTATTTTTTAAAATGTAAACACTTTTTGGATAAACCAAAAATGAAAAAATTCCACTAAAAAAACTGCATTAAAGTATGAATGGAAAGTACTGAAGAATGAATGCAAGAAAGGAAAATGATTCTAGCTAAAGATATAGATGTAAGAAGGAATTAAGGGCAAAGAAAGCTGTGAATATGGTGGTAAATCTAAATAAGCACTATATAAAAAGTGGGAAAAAAAGTATCCATACCTAAGACACATCATGGTGAAATTTCAGAACTCCAAGGGCAAAGAAAGCAAAATCTGTGAAAGTCTCCAAAGCAATAAATAGGCCACCTGCACAGGAATGAGAATCAAGCTAGCATGAGATCGCTCATCAGCAATACTCAATGTTAGGAAATAGTAATAGATTAGCTTCAAACTGATGATAAAACTAATTTAGAAGTAAAGATATTATACTCAGAAAAACCAACATTTAAGTTGGAGAGTTGGGGGCTGTGCAGAATGAAGGTATTTTTCACTGAGTATGCCCAGACCCAGATATTTTACTAACTGCAGTTTACCTTTGAATGAATTATTGGAGAGTGTACTCTAGCAAAATGAAACATGAACCCAAGGGAATGATGTGCAGTAAAAGAAACAATGGTGATAAAAGAAGCCAGTAAAAATTATAATAAAACCTAAATAATTATTGATTGAAAAAAATATTAACAATATGGAACTAAATCCCAGATGATCTCTACATAGACAATTATGGGATTTAGGAGAAAAGAGGAAAGGAAGGTAAATTATGGCTATGGTTGTCTTTTTCAGGATGAGTACATAATTATAAATTCTAGAAATGTAAGGAAAATAAATGCTTAAATATTTTTAAAGAAATTAAGGGTAACAACTAGAATATGAAATAAAATATAAAACTTCCAAAAAACTACTAGAGAACAACAACAAAAAAAAAAACCCCACAGAATAGAATAGAATGCTATTTCCAATAAGCTGCTGGAAAAGAAAAGACAAGAAATTATTATAATTAGAAAAGGTAAAACAAGATGGAAAAGATAATCTCAGATATCAATAATCACATTAAATCTGAATGAGTTAAATCTTCTCACTGAAAGACAGATAATCTCAGGTTGGACAAATAAATAAAATCTAACCATAACCTGTTTAAAAGAGATACATTTTAAATAAAATGACACATGAGACTTGAAAATAAATTGACACACATGCAGAAAATGCTAACAAAAATAAAGTAGGTGTAACAATAGTAATATCAAGAAAACTAAAGCATAGACAAAAAATTAAAAAGGACAAGAGGAATGTTTCATATTGGTATAATCCACCAGGAGGATATACTAATTTTTAGTTTATTCACAAAAACATAACTGTGAAACAAATGAAATAAATATGGATAGGAAAACAAGAGGAAATTGGCAATCTACAATATTAACGGGAAACTTTTATGTACCTCTCTCTCAGAAACCCAGCAACAAATCAAGTGGAAACATGAATAAAAATGAGAATTTGGAGAACACAATTAGTGAGTTTGATACAATAGATATGTACATGAACATATCCAACAAGTAGAGAATTGACATTCCTTAAACACACATAGGTCTTGCACACAATTTGACTATATATAAAGTTACAAAAAACTCAACAAATTAGGAAAAACAGAGAACACTAAGGCTACATACTCTGAGCATATCAATACAATTGGAGATTAGTAATAATGGTTAACAAAAAGAATTTTTAAAGAATTTCTACATAATTTTAAACATCCTTCTCTATGACTCCAGGTTAAAGAAAAATATCAAAATTAAAATTGCAAAACTATTTAGAAATGAACAAGAATGAAACAAAGCCTACAGATCATGGCCAAAATGGCTCTCAAAGGAAATATCAAAAAGTCTAAATAAATTGATTAGAAAATTCAAGATGTTAGTTAAAAAACAGCAAGTTTAACCAGGGAAAGTAAAAGTAAATATAAATATAAGACATAATTCAAAGAAATTTTGATAAGACCGAAACAAACAATAGTAGGTAATATTGATTCATAAAACCTAAAACAGTTTATTTGAGAAGGCTACTAAAATAGATAAACTTTTGGAAAAATCTGAGGAAGGAAAACAGATAGAAGGTATAAATAAGCAATGTTTGAAACAATAGCCAAAATAAGTACACATATGGAGGATATTTAATGTTTTATTAAATGTAATTTTATGACACTAAAATCTTGAAAATCAATACTTAATGAATTATTTTCCAGGAAAAGATGTATTGCTAAAATTGACTCAAGAAGATATAGAGGGACTTCCCTGGTGGCACAGTGGTTAAGAATCCGCCTGCCAATGCAGGGGACACGGGTTCGAGCCATGGTCCAGGAAGATCCCACATGCCACGGAGCAACTAAGCCCCTGCACCACAACTACTGAGCCTGCGCACTAGACCCCGCGAGGCACAACTACTGAGCCCACAGGCCACAACTACTGAAGCCCGCATGCCTAGAGCCTGTGCAATGAGAAGCCTGCACACCACAACGAAGAGTAGCCCCCACTCCCCACAACTAGAGAAAGCCCATGCGCAGCAACGAAGACCCAATGCAGCCAAAAATAAATAAATTTATAATAAAAAAAAAAAAAAGAAGATATAGAAAACCTGAATGGACCAATAATCTGAAAGAGAATCTTAGATCTACCCTTAAAAAAAGGCATAGGGCCCCGAAGTTTTAAATAGACAAGTTATATCAAATCCTTAAGGAACAAATCACTCTCATGCACTATAAAATATTCTGGAACATAGAGAAAAGAGGGAATATTTTTCATTCATTTTGTAAGTCTAGCATAACTTTGATGCCAAAAATTGGACAAATACAGCAGAAAAAAGAAAACTGTGGGGCCAACCTTGCTTATGAGCATAGATGCAGAATGCTAAATAGAGTATTAACACTTCAAATCCAGCAGTGTACTAAAAGAAAAATACAGCATGAGTCATGATAAATAAGGCTTTTCCTATGAAACAAATATGGCTTAATATTAGGTTATTTATTAATGCAAATGGCAGATTGAAACATAAAAATTATATGATCACCTCCATAGACGCCCCAAATTATTTCATGAATCCAGCCATTCCTAACATGACACACACCATTCCAGCAGATCTTCTTTTAGTGTTAATAAAACATTGTTTCTATTCACTGCATTGAGCTTACAGTTGTAATACATATTTCCAAGCTATGCTTATCCATGTTTTTTAAATTAATTAATTAATTAATTTTTAAAACATCTTTATTGGAGTATAATTGCTTTACAATGGTGTGGTAGTTTCTGCTTTGTAGCAAAGTGAATCAGCTATACATATACATATATCCCCATATGTCTTCCCTCTTGCGTCTCCCTCCCTCCCACCTTCCCTATCCCACCCCTCTAGGTGGTCACAAAGCACCGAGCTGATCTCCCGGTGCTATGCGGCTGCTTCCCACTAGCTATCGGTTTTACATTTGGTAGTGTATATAGGTCCATGCCACTTTCTCACTTTGTCCCAGCTTACCCTTCCCCCTCTCTGTGTCCTCAAGTCCATTCTCTACATCTGCGTCTTTATTCCTGCCCTGCCCCTAGGTTCTTCAGAACCTTTTTTTTTTTTTTAGATTCCATATATATGTGTTAGCATATGGTATTTGTTTTTCTCTTTCTGACTTACTTCACTCTGTATGACAGACTCTAGGTCCATCCACCTCACTACAAATAACTCAATTTTGTTTCTTTTTATGGCTGAGTAATATTCCATTGTATATATGTGCCACATCTTCGTTACCCATTCATCTGTTGATGGACACTTAGGTTGCTTCCATGTCCTGGCTATTGTAAATAGAGCTGGAATGAACATTGTGGTACATGACTCTTTTTGAATTATGGTTTTCTCAGGGTATATGCCCAGTAGTGGGATTGCTGGGTCATATGGTAGTTCTATTTTTAGTTTTTTAAGGAACCTCCATACTTTTCTCCATGCTTATACACGTTGATTACACCTCATTGACTATTTGAATGTGGTCCTTCGGGTTAATTAGTCTCAAGGATTTTCACTGTTTTCATTTCTCTTTCTCCAAGGTTCTGCTTTTATTGTCTTGGAGTTTAAAGTCTACTTTATAATTTATTTTATCTCTCCACTAAAATTTTATTGGTATTTCTTCTGTGGTTCCTCAGAGCTCTTATATATGATTCAACCATGTTTACACTCTTTAAAATTTTTTTAGATCTTTGATTAAATTAATACCTAAGTGCACATACCAATGAATAAGTAGAGTCATTGCTTAAAAAACAAAGGAAAAAAATCTTCTTTAAAATAGTCTCTATCATTGTCAATATAATAACTGAATTATTAGAAATTCATTCATTGGAATGATCCCGTGAAACTTTAGGTTCAGCTGAATTTTTGGCAATATACCTTAGCATTTTACATAGACCTATTTAACAAACATTTTCCTAACAAAAATTCTAGGTAAAGTTGGAAGAGAACGAAGTATCCTTAATTTGTGAAAAGTATCTACCATAAACATACAACAAAAATCACATTTAATGATGAAATTGAAGAAATCTCATAAAAATAAGGAACAAAAAAGGATGCAAACTATCATTGCTTTTATTCAACATTGTACTGGAAGTCCAAGTCAATGCAACAAAGCAAGAAAAATAAGTAAGAAATACAAATATGAGGAAGGAAGAGGAAAAAAATATAACTGTTTACCTTGAAAAAGCCAAATAAATCAATGAAACCTTACTAAAACTAAAAAAAAAAAAAGTGTTTTGTTCCCTTTTAATCCCTAGTGCCTTTTAGCACATTGTAGGCACTCAAGTAATATTTGTTAAGTGAATAAGGTCAACGAAGCAACCAATTAGAAAATGTAATAGGAAAACAAATCTCATTTGCAATAGGAAAAAAACGGAGTACTTAGGAAGAAGTCTATTAAAATATTCAAACCTGAATAAATCTAATAAGACATATCTAAAACCTATATATAGAAAATTCTAACACTATACTAAAGGTCTTAAAAGAAGAACTGAATAAATGAAGAGAATTATAATTTTCCTGGGTGGGATGAATCACTATTATAGAAATGTCATTTCTATTCAGATCGTTCTATAAATTAAATGCAATTACAATAAAATTCCATGTAGGAATGTTTACAGAATTTGAAGCTGATTCTAAAACTCACCCAGAAAGGAAACTACACACAAAAAAAACCAAGACAATTTTGGAAAAGAAAACCAAAAAAAGAGGATTTATTATATCAGATATCAAAATATGTTAATAAAAACTACAGTTATTCAGATAGAGTAGTATTGATACAGGAATAATCAAAGAGATCAGTGAAGTATAACACAGGGTTCTAAACCAGATCCATGTAAATAAATGGAAATTCAGTATATGATTAATAAGGAAGCAAATCACTGGGGAGAGGAGGAACTCTTCGATAAATGTTGTTAGGACACTTGGTGATTGGGAAAAAATATATGTAGACACAGATGCACAAAAAGAAAATGACATTAGAGATAGAGACAAAGACAGAAATTTCTACCTCACAGTATAAACACAAATAAATTCCAGATGAATTAAAAAGCTATGCAAAAAGGCAACACTATTAATATATTAGAAGAAAATATAGTAGAAATAATTTAAAAAGACTTTTTAAGCAAGACTTAAAATCCAGAAACCATAAAGAAAAAAAATGGATAGATTTGACAGGGTCAAGAATTTTTAACTTCTGAATAATGATATTCACCATAAGCAAAGTTAAGAAATGAGATCGTAATCTACAATTACGTAGTTACAATCTAGTTATGATTTTAAAGTTATAAACATACACATTTACATGAATATAAAGTTAGCCTCCATATCAATACCACCAAAAGTGTAACCAATCCATTAGAATAAATGGGAAAGGAATATGAATGAGCAACTTACCAAAAAAAAAAAAAAAAAGGAAATTCAAATCCACAATAAGCATAGAAAAACTGTTCAAACTTACAAGTAACCGGATATGCCATTTTCACCCATAAGACTGACGAATGAAATAGTGTTGATAAAGTTGCAATGAAACTGCTAGCATGTGTGTAACTTAGTTTACAGAGCAATTTGACAGTATTTAATAAAACTGAAATATTCAGACCCAGCAATTCCATGTCAGAGAATATACCCTAAGGAAACACTTGCACATCTGTACAAGGAGATGTCTAAGGTTGTCCATTGCAGAATTGTAACTGTGATCATTTGTAAACAACCTATGTATTCATTAGTGGGAAAATAGCTAAACAAATGATGGTATCTGCATACTATGTATCAGTTATAAAAAATGAGGTAGGTTTATATGTACTGACATGAAAATATCCCCAAGACCTGCTGTTGAATAAAAAAAAAATCCAGTTGCAGAACAACACAGTTTGATAGTATTTATTTTAGAAATAACCCCCACAAAACTATGTACATATATCTATATGTCTATAGATACATAATAATCATCTGGAAGATTACACTACAAATATAATTTCTATCTTGGAAGAGATATGAAGTAGAAGGTTGAAGGGAGACTTTGGTATTGTTTAACATTTTTACAATGAGAAAAGATCTGCATATTACTAGTGAAATTTAAAAAAACATTAAAAAAATAAATACACATACAAAAAAGTGGCAAAGAAGGCAGTCAGGAACTTTACTGCAACTCCTATACTTTATAAGTGAGAAAACTGAGCTTGAGAGAAACTGGGTGACTGTCTTCAGGTCACACAATTAGTTAGTGGTAGAACTGGAATTGGAATCCAGGCCCCTGGTCTTCCAGGCCAGGGGGCATCACACAGGTAGTCATCTCCATTACTACCTAGAATCTCGCTGGTTCCATCCAACAATAGAAGTCATTTTGTGAAGTTACCAGGATTGTCATTTTAGGATTATTAAACTAGTACCTTCTTTGTAAATGCTACATAGGCCAAACAGAACCTTTGGGCCCCTGTAGAATGGAACACAACAAAACATCATTATTTTTTCTTATCACCTATTAATCTGAAGACAAATTACCTTGGTAATCACAATACTGGATGTTTTCTCTGTGATGTGCAAAGGGAAAACAATTCACAATAGACTTTGTCTAATGCTTCGTGGTGCTGAATGATTACTTTTATTAAATATGTTTCTGTTCTGGCTTTAGTGTTTATCTCTAAAGTCCTCTGTACAATTCTGAAAATATTTTCATTTATACTTTCTGAAAACTTCTTTAGCTCCTGAAACTTGGTCTTCAATAATTGAAGTACTAGATAAAGGATAAAGGATACATTCTTTGGATCAACATTCTGGACCCTCCACAACGTAGCCCTAGACAACTGTTGCAGGAATTCTTTTCCCTACTACCCTGCAAGAATTCTTGCCTCTAAGTCACACTGGACTGGGATACTTTGTTCCCATGGGGCACATCTTGTCCATTATTACCCCCAGGACATTGTTCAAACTTGTATCTCCTTCCAGTTTGGAATACTCAAACTTATCCATCTACTCACTCCCATGGAAAAGCAGTATTATATAGTGGTTTTAAAAGTACAGGCTCTGGATCAAGACTGAAGTTCAAATGCTACCTCTTACACTTACTGTGTGATCTGAAGAAATTTATTTAACACATCTGAATTTCAGCTTCGTCTTTAAAATGGCAATAATAATACCTACCTCATATGTAGGTTCTGAGGATATATAACTCCCTTAGCACAGTGTCTAAAGCATTTATTATCATTACCTGTCTTTCAGCAATCCCCCCACAACCCTTTTGTCTTCAAATATGTTCAAGAGCATGTGTGGTCACATGCACATGTGAGCTGAGATATGAGCTTACCTATCCACAGAACTCATGTGTGAGGAAAGGCTGATTCTCAACCAAACAACCAACCAGAATCAGGTCAATTGTCCAATAGCACTGTAATAGTATCTTCCCCATTCATACCTCAGAGATGATGGAAGCCTACCTTCAGTTCTCAGCTCCACTCTGCATGCACTAGAAGTATTCGATGGCTGACTGCAAAGAAATAGAGATGGGCTGAGCCAAAAGTACTTCCAGAAGTGAGGAGAAATTACAGATGTCACCCCAAGCAGCATTACAGAGTTAGGACTTGATAGGGGAAAGAAAGATCCACTTCTACCCCCAAATATTTCCCCTGGGTCAAATTCACTGGTGCCTGAAATTTTCCCATGAGAATTCTAAGTCTGAAAGATCTGGAATTTGGGGACTTGTGCATGAGTTTCTAAAAAATAAATTGATTGTGGGCATGAAAATTTAAAAGAAGGACTTATGTCTCCAAATTGAGTGATTGGTCTTCATTAAAATGCAAATACCTTATGAAAGGTACAGCATTAAGTTGTTTTCATCCATTTACCCAACAGTGTGAATTTCTATATCAGGCCTGTTCCAAGAGAAACAACAAGAGAAAGCAAGCTTTCAATGAGGTAGATTAGAGAGAAGAAAAGGTAACTGCTGTGCGCATGGGCATCTACCCCTAGGGAGAAAGACACAGGAAGAGTGTTGTATGGAGGACAGCACTTAAAGATTCTGTTCTAATGCAGGGACATTTATTTACAAAGCAGGTTAATAAAAAAATGCATCCCACTTACTTCTTTATGTACCCAGGCAATCTAAGCTTTCTAGATTGATCAGATATATTAGTACGGGACTATTTCTGTTAGAGGGGATCGCATTAGTCAGTTGTGGGCTAATTTCCTACTATAGTTCCCAGAATTTCAATGCGAAAGAGCATTTGGGCATTATATTTTTCTTTAAAGACACTGATTGATGGTTCATATGATGAACTATCTCCCCCAACCAAAAAAAAATTCTATTTAGAAAATAAAGTAGTGACTTTGAGTATTTGCTACACATAGGAACCTGGGGAAAGAAGGGGGAGGTGGATATCTGGGAGCCAGGAAATGTTGATTCCTACAAAGATAAACCTTCACAACTGGCCTCATCGCCCCACTCAGGTCAAAGTTTCCATGCTGTAAATCAATCCATAGTGGTATCACCATTCTTCCCCTATCACATTGCCATTATCTACTGGTCTCTGAATACTCCAGAAAACCATAAGCTACAGAAAAGCAGAGGCTATGGCTTCATCATCAATGGATCCTCAACTCCTTACTTAGTGTCTGGTACCTGAGATATACACAACAGAGTTGAACAAAGGAATGAATGAGTGAAGGAATGAATGTGCAAGTGAAAGAATGAATGACTGAATGGAAATCAAGAAAGCAGAGTGGAGAGAACTCCTGACCCAGGTCATCCAAGGCCTATGGTGGGAACAAGATATTCTCCTGTGGGAGACTGAGAAAGAATTACTTTCCATCACCGTGAGTGAAAACAGATTAGAGACCTCAAGGTCAAGAACTGTTGCAAAGCTCCTGGAGTTGTAACAGTCGAACAGAATAAATCTTTAAAGATCTATCCCCCACACACACTCCAGCTGCCTTCAGGAGACTACAGTAACATCTTCTCCTGGGAACACATGGTCCTCGATCCCCCATACTCTCCTAAGGAGTAGAAAAAGAACCAGATTTGGAGCCAGAAGAGCAGGATGCAAATAGAAGATCTTGTGTACTTTATTTATGAGAGGAGGGAAGAGGAAGGCAGCAGAAAGAGGTTGATATGGCAGAAGCTGTAGTTTAAAGTCCTTAGAATAAGAAGAGCAGTGCCACTGGGCTCTGATTTGTACCCTTATCCATGGCAGCTTCTATGAAACAGGACTTTAACCTACTAAAAGGGAATCAACAGAAAGCTGTCAACCATACCCCTTCACAAAAGGAGGTGTGATATCCCGCCGCACCCCCCTCAACACAAGGACTGCCACCCCAAAGATTCTCCCAATTCCATGCTGGGCTAGAATTGTTGGTTATGAGTTCAAGGAGGAGAGGGTAGATCTATGTGGAGAAAGGGAGGGTCTGGGCATGGTGGATTCACCTGACACCCACACCCACCGTGACCCCAAGCAGGTTTGCAGTAATGTCCATAGATACCCTGCTTCCTTTCAGTTATGGCCCCCCTCCAAGGGGGTTGGAGTGCGAGGAGTAAGCAAATGGAGGAGTGATCCTCACACATCAAGAAACTGGAACAGTATTCAAGATCTTTCCCCAGCACGCACAGAACAACTCTAGAGGTACTTCCACATCACCTTAATTCCCTAAGCACTCCAGCATGTTCCTAAAAGACAAAGGTCTACTATCTCTTCCCTTTAAAAATGCATATTCCTTCTCAAAGCTTCCCCTTCAGAGGCCTCCTTCGGGTCTCAGATAGCCACATGGTTGCCATGGGGACCTGCCCCTCATTTGCCTCTAATCACCTGTTCTAGAGGGATAAAACTTCAACTCTCATTTCTATTAGATGAGATCACATTAATCAGTTATACTAATTTCCTATAGTGTTTCTGAGAATTTCAGCTGGAAATAGCTTTTATGTTTTGTTAAAAGAAGCCAGTTGTTGATCCATGTATTGCACACTGCTACCACCCTTGCCTGCCCCTGTGAAACCCTCTCTGTTTCACACACTTGAATCCAGTCAGATAGTGACTATAAAATTTCAGCCCCTCTACATTAGGTTTAATCCATCAAATTTCAAAGTTGAAACTTTTATATTGTCAAACCTCCAGTGGCTTTTTAAAATAGAAGCTAGAGAAATAAACACCTTCAATTAGGATTACAGGTGAACTATTAGTACACAAAGTTGTCAGAGAGTCCCGTTCATGTGGAACTGGCCTCAGGTCCCTGTGTGTAACATCACACAGCATTGTGTCTGAGGAAAACTACATTTTCTGGATTCTTGGATTTGATCGGAAAGGAAGATGAGAAACCCACAACCTTCCTCTCTTGCCATCCTCTTCTGCGTTGTTCTCTTATTACTGGGAGCTGATGCCCTTATGACAGTAGAATTGTGAACAGCTTTTTACCCAGAGACTTGGGGTGAGATTGAAATCGCAGCTTCCTCCCCCTGAGATGGCTTTCAATTCTCCAGCTCAATTCCCTCTGGCTTCATGATGGAGCCCACAGTACTTCTCCCTCCTTCTGTCCCCCACCTACCCCCTCTGCTCTTCTCACCCCTATCACAGGCCTGAATAGCGTAAAGCACTCCAGCTGATGATCCAGGACAGTTCAAAGGCCATTCTGCTTCCCCACCCCCACCTTCCTGTCCTGCCCCATGCAGAGCATTGTGCTTAGCACAGAGCCTCTTGTAGAAGCTTAATACATACAGACAATAAAGCAGACGCATTTGCATTTTCAATTCGGGGAGAGATTGGGTTAAGGGAAACTTCAATGTCTGAATATTGGATGGGGAGTAGGAATAGAGTAAAGGACAGGGTCTTCAGGGAAACACCAGAATCAGTGGCCCAAGGAGGCTGGACTCTGGAGACAGGGAGAAGCAAACAAGGAAGCCAGCACCAGGAGAGGGAACTATAAAAAGGGGGTGCAGCTTGCATTAAGCTGGCTCTTACCCGTGACTTATTTGTGATTCAGAAAGAGTCCAATGCCCCAGCACTAAAAGAGCTGTGCCCCCTCCCCATCTTACAAGGACACAAGAAAGATAGAGAAGAGAAGCAAACCCACAAGAGCAATGGAACACTTCGTAGGGAAGAAACTTAGAGCTACCTGCAGTGTGGTGAATTTTATTAGTGAGCATTATCTCTCTTGCTTTCAGAAAATAACAAATGGCCTTAATAGCTTAAGGCATCGTTACAAGCAAAATATATACTGCAACTTCTTTATAACATTTTTCACTATAGAACAAAACAAGGCAGGTCCATCATGGACCCCATTAAAAGAGCTTTAGTTACTGAAGTATCAAAAGTGTCTTGCCATTAGGTGTTCCCAAGGCAAGAAACTTGAGAAAAGTGTTATTGTGATGCCATGGGTAATAAAAGCATCTAACAAAATGAGATACTTTCTTTCCTTTGCAGCAATGACTCTACAGGCTACTAGCAGGACATCCACTGGCCCAGGCCCCCTCATGGTCAATGGCAACAAATCTGTAGAACAAAGGTGAGCATAGCTTGAGTCAAGGTCAATAGCCCTACCACATTAAATCCAAGCAAGGGCATATGAAGAATTTGACAAGCCCACAAATAAAATATCATATATCTGTATGCTTATTTATTCCCTTTTTACTTTCAAAAATAATTGAAGTGGCTTACAATTGGTAAATTCTTGCTACAATTAGACTAAAATCTGTTAACAAAGAATAGAATAAGTGCAAAGGGAAGGAGATGGGAAAGAACAAAATATAGTGACCCCCCCCCCTTATTTTTAGTATACGAAAACAATCAAGCATAATTTAGAACCAAGTTTCCTGGCAACCAAGGTGAAAATCAAAACATAATGTTAATACTGGATTATAATAGTACCATCCATGGATTTCTGCAAGATGTGGCCCATTTGTCTCATAGTCAATTAAAAAGTTTAGGAAGAAAGTATAGCAGAAGGTCCTAACATGGTTCATCTTAGAATTTGATGGTGTCATCATTGTTGCCTGGAAATTCTCTGGATTCCCTATTAGGTCTTTGGTATACGGCTGGTCAGTCCTTCTCTTCAGAAGTTGCAGCTTGCCCTGCATCCTCAGTCTTGAGTGAGCTCTGTGAGCTGCCTGTGTCTTCTCCCTTACCTCTGACACTCCTCCTCTCAGTAGACTCAAAACTCATTCAGATGGAGAATTTTTGTGAACCCTCTGGCTAGAGTGTGGAAGTGGGGGTACTTCTGTATGATGAGTTTCATTGATTTCATTGTCTGGCAGAAGAAAGCAGACCAGTTCACTAGGAGAAACAAACTTTTTCCTGGCCCCAACTTTGGAGAAGAATTTGTCATGAGGTTTTATATAAGGAGAAGCATTGAGCAATATAATAGATGATGTCTTGGAACAAGAACAAAATATGGGAAGCCAGCTGCTAACTCCACAAAAAACATCAGTGCACTACTGTGCATCTGGTGCTCATAAATCAAAACCTCACTGAGTTTATGATGCTGTTTCTGACACTCCAAGACCATGACAATTTAGTCTGGGGCCAGGCACACCCCCATGCTTCCATCCCAACCAGTATTTCCATGATTTTAAGAATCTGAGCTCCCCAAATTCCTATTCTCCTGTCTCTTCACTGGGCTTTAGCTCAGACCTGCCAGATGTGATTAAAGCTATTCCTTGTGATAAGCATCAGGCAGAGAACCTTGTGGTAAGATGTTGATGGGGGTCCCTAATTCCTAGATAGGTAGCAATATTCCGTGCCAAGGAAAAGAAGATAATTGTTATCAAGGAATGACCCTGTAACTCTTGGTCACTCTGCTTGGCAGCCATCCCCAGTTCCTCACGTCCCTCAGACTGCTTGATGGGGAAGGCTTTTCTCTGTCCTGAAGTGGGCTGACATGGGAGATTCTCCTAAGGAAAGTGTCTTCTTTTCTCCACTCTCTATTTATTACCCTGAGCTTCACTTTATTGTAGCTTCACTTCCCAAAAAACAGGAGGTGCCTGATTGGCAACAAGGATAGGGAAGAGGAGATTTAATATGGAGATGAAGAGGGAGAGACGAGTTCACCCAGAGAGGGGTTCTAGCCACCTCCGTTTGTCTCTGGAGCCAAAGTCTCAGCCTTTCCTCAACTTTCCTCTGCCAGAGAAACCACCCAGGAAAGAGAGAAGAACAGTAAGGCAACCATGTTGGAAAAGAGAAGGGGAGAAGTCTTCACCTCTAAGTCCTACCTTCCTTTATACCTCTCTCTGTAAGGGTAGTATGCAAGTAAAGAGACATCTCCTCAGAAAGCAGAATCACCTGCTCCATACTTGACTTCATTTCAACAAAATTCAAGTTTACGTAACTTTTCTAACTTCATCCATGCTTATGCCTTCTACTGTAACTCTTGAGGTCCTTGTTCATCTACTCCAGAGATGAAGGACAACTAGTTGCTGCTATAAGGCTACAGTTGAGTGTCTTGTATGCTGTGGTCAGTTGAGTAATGGCCTCCAAAAATATCCAAGTCCTAATCCCTGGAAACTCCTAATGTTATGTTATATAACGAAAGAGATTTTTCAGATATGATTAAGTTGACAATCTTGAGATGAGGTTACCTTGGATAATTTGCATGGACCATAAATGTAATCACAAGGGTCCTTATAAGAGGGAGGCAGAGGGAAATTTGGCTACAGAGGAGAAGACACTATGACAGAAACAAAGAGAGATTTGAAGATGATAACACTGCTGTCTTTGAAGATGGAAGGAGTGGCCATGAGCCAAGGAATACAAGGAATGCATCTTGAAGTTGGGGAAAGCAAGGGAACATTCTCCTCTAGAGCCTCTGCAAGGAGCACAGCTCTACTGACACCTTGATTTTAGCTCAGTGAAACTGATTTCAGACTTCTGTCTTCCAGAACTGTAAGAGAATAAATCTGTTTGTTTTAAGCCACTAAATTTTGTGGTAATTTATTATAGCAATAGGAAAGTAATACAGGAGTACTCTCTTCTGCTTATGTCAGGAAAATTATCCCATCCCACTCTCCTTCCCATCCCATGAGAGATACCCCATAGGATGGAAAAGTCAGGGATCTACCTGAGAATATGGGGAAAGTGAGGACTTAGCCAAAGAGAAATTGTGGAGAGCCTCAGAATGGTGGAAAGAGGTTATCGAAGAGGGAGAAAGGAGTCTATGAAGGAGAAGGTGATGTCTGAGGAGGACTACATTTGAAGGAGGGGGCCAATTTGTGGGGAAAGGCTGTGAGGGATTCATAGGCATGGGGACTGAGGAAAGATTTCTCTGCAGCTCTCACTTTCCTTCCATAAATCAGTGTAATCCAGTGAGGTGTGTTTTGAAAACTCAGATAAAGACTAAGTTGAAATCACAGTTCTGCAATGTTAGGCAAGTCACTTTGCCTCTCTGAGTTTCCATTTCTCTCATCCCTACAGCGTATCAGAATAATTCTACTTATTTCATAACGTTGTTTGAAGGAATTAAATGAAATAAGGGACAGGACATCACTGTGGCTGGCAGATAGTAAACGCTTAATTAAATTAGTGGCCCTGGCCTCCTTGTCCCAGAGGACTCCTTTTAAGCACTCTGCTTTCCTGTTACTCCATTTCCTCTTTCTTGTTTCTTTTGCCTTGGATGCAGGTGCGGGCCTCTGCACCACCTACACACAGATACTGTGTAACTTGGCATATGGTCCTGGGCTTAGATTTGGGAACATTAGAAGAGGTGAACTGAGAACAGATGTCCAGGGCCTAGAACTGGCTGAGAGAAGAGGCTATCAGGCACACTCACAGGTAACCATGGCAACTAATTCACATCTTCTGAGTCCGAGACACCTGACTCGGGAGAGGGAGGGTGAGAAAAGGACAGACAGAGCAATAGGGCTTGTGCTGCAAGGTTCTGGTTTGAGAGTAAGGGAAAACCTGGCAGAGGTCAGAGCCTCTGCATTCAACTTGGTGTCCTCAAAACTTGTCTTGCCGTCTGTGGCTCAGTCTACCTTGGTTAGAATCTCTCCTCCCAGAATTGCTTCCACTTAAAGCAATGACTTGAGGTCGGGGAGGGGCCTCTTTGGGGAAAAGATATTAGAGGGGATTGAGGTTATATTAGGGGTGTTCTAATACTCTTAACATGGGGAAGAAGAGTCAGAGACACTTTTCACAAACCTCTGAACACCCCCTATAAGAAGGGAATTAGAACTGGAGCCAGGTGAGTGGGGATAGTTCTTAATCTGTATCCCTGAGCTGGATGGTTAAAGTCAATAAGTCACCTTCAGTGTGAACACTTCTTTTGAGTATTTAACAAGTCCTCTGCAATGAAAAGTTAGATTGTTAAGGAAATAGTTTTAGAGATCTGTGCGTGCATGCGTGTGTGTGTACATGTTTGTGTGTGTGTGTGTACATGTGTATGTGCGTGTATGTGTGTTAAATATGAGTTAGAGTGTTGTCTACAATAGGTGAGAGGATTGAAAAAAAGAGGTGAGTGGTTACTGCTAAAACAATAGTTGTCCACTTCACCAGTACACCTAGAGCCATCGTTAGCTCACAGGCTCTTACAATAAAGTGAGTAGGTCACAGATAGAAAGATGGGGAAGGACATTTCTTGGCTGTGGCTTTAATCTTTGCCTTTTGGGCAATGCAGACCAGGCTAGCAAGGATTCTTTCACTGAACCCTTCCTACAGTCCACTGTACTTCCTTTTTTTTTGGTATTTGTGTGTGTATGTGTACTTCCTTCTTAAAGCTTCTCAAAACTTGAGAAAATCCTCCACCCCTTGATGGAAGAGAAAGATCATGAATTTTGGAACCAGGGAAACCTGAGTTCACACTTTAGCTCTTGGGCGAGAAAAATATGTCAATCATTTGCTAGTTGTGTGAATTTGTGCAAGTAAATTCTGACCCTCGATTTATTAATCTGTAAAATGTAGGTAATATTACACATATTGCAAGATTGTGAGGATTACCAACAATACATGTAAAGTGCTGCACATAATAAATGATATCCAGTAGCGAAGTGGTTTAGAGGCAAGTGCATAGGCTTTATATTAAGAAAGCCCTGCGTTCATATCCCAGTTCTACTACTTACGACCTAAGCAACCTCAGGCATCTCATCTAATATTTATTAGTGTGTTAATTTTCTGTGTCTTGCTATGAGCATTCTTGTTCATGTGTTTTGGTGAACTAAGGCATATTAGTATTTAGTATTGGTATCTCGGGTATATACCTAGAAGTGGAATTGTTCACGGAGCATGCATATGTTTAGCTTTAGTAGATAATGCTTGACAGCGTTTTTCAAAGTGGTTGTACTAATTTACACTCCCTCAAGCACTGTGTAAACAATCCAGCTGCTGCACGGCCTCACTAACTCTGGTATCATTTATCTTTCTCATCTTAGCCTTTCTGGTGGGTGTCATTCTGCAATACTTTTATCCGTTTTCTGTGACATCATAGCTCGTGTTTCATAGTGGTTGTTCTAAATCTTGTCCACTTATTTATTCAAAAAATATTATTGAGCACTCTGTGTGTCAGGCACTGTGCCAGTTGCTTGGGACACACTCCTGAAGCTCCCAGCCCCATGCCTACTCTCCTTCCCTTCTCTAGATAATCTATTGGTATCACCAAGACCAGTCAGTGCATGCTGCACAAATTTCCTTGAAAATTCAGAGTGCTTCTAGTTTAATGCCATCTCTCCATCTCCATATACTTCTGTAACTTTAGTTGGCCTCTTTTCTCTTTATTTTTTCATTTTTCAAAGAAGAAGATATCACCCCCATATTTGCCAAAGCAAACATTCTACCTAGCTCTTGGACCTACCCTTTCTTACATTCATCAGGATCTTGTTCTAGTCACTATTAACCCTTGACACCAAATCTTTACATCTGCACTAGCAATTGTTAGTTGATAAACATTTTCCTTCAGCTAACAAATATGCTAGGATCATGCGTACCCTAAGAAGCCCTTTCAATAGTCCTAGTACCACTTAAGTATCTATTTTGCTCCTTTAATTTCACCACAGAAACTCTGCTGGGCATTTTCTACACCCACTGTGTCCAGTGTGTGACCCCTACTCTCTCTCTTCTTCATCCCCTTGAAATCTGGCTCTATTATGGAACTGTTGCTTGTCAATCACTAAAGATCTTCTAATCACTCAAATTAATAGTATTTTCCTATCTTTCTTTTTCTCTGACTCCTCTACCATATTGACAATGTCAATCACTTAACCTTCTCAAGATCCCTTTCTCACAATTCCCTGTTTCTCTCCCCTCCCCAGTGACATCCCTCATCTACCTCCATTATAACTGTCCCTCCTTGCCACATCAATTCAATGGCGGCATTCTCCTAAGCTTTTACCTTTGGCTATTGTCTCTCACCAAGTTCATCTCATTCATTTCCGTAGTTACAAAGATCACTTTTTAGAAATTTCTCCCTGTTTCAGTCTCAAGTCCAAACTTCTCTCCAGGGTAGCTTTCCAACAACTCTGTGACTGGCATCACCATTCTTCTAGTTAGAAAGCCTCTAAACCTCAGGGTCCCTTATTTATTTTCTACCCCTCCCTCTTCCTCAACACCCACATCCAGTTAGTCATGAACTGCTTTTTCTTTTCCCTTCACAATGTCTCTCCTCTGTCCATTGCCCTCTTCGGCTTTCTTAGTTCAAGTGCTTAATACGCTACCTTACACCCGGACTATTGTATTGCAATAGCCTCTTAACTGCCTCCAGTTTCTCTCCTTTCCCATCCATCCTCTGCACTGCTGACAGATTAATCTTCTTAAAGCACCACTTTCACTGTCACTCCACTACTTAAAAATTTCCCATGGTTTCCCATTGTTTACAGGATCCAGACCCCACATCTTACGCTGCCAATAAGATGCTCCACAGTTTGGCTGCAGCTGTCATTCCTCATTTCCATATGCTCTGTGCTCAAGCCACACTATGCTGTCATGCCTTTCCATGACCTGACTTGCAAATAGTCTATTGGTTAGTTGCATGCATGGGCTCTGGACTCAGATAGGCTCAGGTTCGAAATGTGGCTCTGCCACTTCATATTTGTGTAACATTGGACAATTTATATAGCCTCTCTGGTCTCAGTTTCCTCATCTATAGAATAGGGATAATAGTGGAATCCTGCCTCATAAGTTTATTATAAGAATTAAATGAGGTAATGCATCTAGACTGCTTAGCCCAGTGCCTGGTGCATAGGAAACAGCAAAAAGTGGGGGCAAGAGTTTGCTATCATTTTATCCATATTAGACCCTCCTCCTCGGTCTCTTGGCTCAATCCATTTCTTCTGCATTGTACGCCCTCTCCTAATCTCACATACTGAAGTCCTTTGCACCCTTTAAGGAACACCTCAAATGCTACATCTTTTAGGAAGTCTTCTCCGCTTCCTCTAACTCGAGCACTTTGCTTGAATCTCTCTCTTGGCATTTTTCATCCCACCTTGGAAAAAAGTCGTCAGCCTTCTGTGCCAGACTGAAAGCTCTTTTCTACCCTAACTGTGTTCTAATCATGTCTGTATCACCCACTGCACCTACCACAGTAGGTGGCACAGAACAGGGACTTAATAAATATCTCTTACCTGCCTGTGACTGGAAATCACATGATTAAGTGGAGAGGGCTCAGAGACTGGTAAACCATGACTATGGAGTGATTAAAGTTGCTAGTGGTGGCATTAGCACCGTCTTTCTTTTCCTTCTTTCTTCCCCTATCTCCTACTCCCAGTTATTTTCTTTCCCATCTTGTTCTTCTCCTGTCTTTAGTCTTGCTAGTGTGCACCATGGCCATTATTTAATCCTGCTGATGGCCCTTGAGGGGAAAGAGGTTCCTATGACAGCCTCAGATCTTGTCCCTTTGTCCTTACCACTTAAGCTTTGATGAAAACCATCCTCTTATCTACTACAAATTCTTACAAGAGGGGTTCATTAAACTTACGATCCAATTCTCCATCTGGAACCTGTGATAAAAATACAGAGCAGGAAATTAGACTCCTTTATGTAATGGCACTTACTAGCCTGCCCAGATACCAATCACCACTCTATATCAAAAACATTCTTCAGCTCTTGAAGATTGACTAGCGGAAACTTTGCTTTTAGTCTATAACTAAACTTTGAGAACTAGTCATCCAATTTTCAAACTTTCTTTTCCTGGCATCTTCGATGTAAGTCCTTTTAAGTACAAAATTGTGTCCATGTTGAACCACCTGTAAGCTTGATTGGTGTCCTCTGAATTTTCAACCGTTCATGAAGCCATGTAATTACAGAGAGAAATAAGGTATGGTCAAGCCTTTGCCCCCAAGAGATGTACAGTCTTGTAAATAAAGCTTTTACGAACTTTAAATTTTACATGCCACTTGGTGAGAAACATTGGTTCTCCCAGCTCCTGACTCCCAATCACAGCATCAGCATCACTCTGGCCTTCCGGCTGCTTTTCTTTGCAGTAAATGAAGCTATTCATCTGTTTTTTGCTCTCTCTCTCTTTTTTTTTCACCAAAGAAACAAAAGGGGAGAGGACAGAAGGAACTAATATTTGTTGAACACTTATTTTAGCAGATGTTTTTCATAAAAGGCATTTGCATTTAAAACACACAACAACCTAATGAGGTTGTTGTCCCCATTTTACAGATGAGGTAGCTGAAGTGCACTGAACTTAAACAATTTGTCCAAGGTCACCCAACTAGCAAAAGGCCAAGTTGGGATTTGATGGGTTATTTCTGTCTTCAAAGCACATACTCTCTCCACTTTACTACACTACTACCCCTGCGTAAATCAATACCTGTACTCCACAGTAAATCCCTTTTTTTGGCACTTGCACAGTGGATATGGGTCCTTTTCTATAGGCTCTTGTATAATATTTCCTCACTGCCACCACCTTTCTGTGATCCTCCACTACCAATGGAAGTCAGAATGCTTTCTCCAACTTCCTTGTCTACTCTGCAAGTGAGTCCTCTGTGTGGACTTCATCTTTGAGAACCTGACAAATCTATCTTCTCCATAATGTGATCACCCCCCAAAATGAATCCCCTCATTTTTACCCTAAGAAACAAAGGCCCTAAAAATGCATCTAGTGAATTTCCCAAGGTTGCATGCTAGAAAAAATGAGGCCATCTTTTGCTCCTAATGGGCTTCTTTAGAGAAAGAGGTAACACTGTTCTAGAAAAAAAGATGGAGGAGAAGAGGAAGAGGAAGAAAAAGAAGGAGAAGGAGAAGGAGAAGAAGGAGAAGGGGAAGGGGAAGGGGAAGGGGAAGGGGAAGGGGAAGGAGAAGGAGAAGGAGAAGGAGAAGGAGAAGGAGAAGGAGAAGAAGAAGAAGAAGATGGAGAAGAAGGAGATGGAGAAGAAGGAGAAGAAGAAAAAGAAGGAGGAAGAGGGGGAGGGGGAGAGGAAGACTTCTTGAATTTGTCTTACCAAAGAGTTTTTAGGGATGTAGTGGTAGATGTTTCCCTGCTGCTATCTGAAACCCAGAGAAGTCTAGGGTCGCATGTTAACAGATGGTAATAATTGGGAATAAAGGCCACTTTAAATTACAGGAATAACTTTATTTAAGAAAATCTACTACTTAAAATTCTATACTTATAAAACAGAGATATAGCAATCAGACAAGTAGTCATATTACAAAATATTGCCCACTCTTCCAAAATTTGCCACAGGACTTCTTTTCTTAGAAAGCCCCCTGAATGAATTTGAAATTGGAGTAGTTTTTGAAAAGTTAAAAGATATATACTTTTTAAAAGAGCACACTTACTATATAATTCAAGATATACCCACAGTGGGACTATGCATGTAGCAGGCATTCAGTAAATGTTTTCTGACTGAATAATAGAATGGAAATCTAAAATGCAACTATTTTCCTCTTGAATATATTCAATAACTTGAATTAACAGCTTTAAATGTTGTCAAATGTCCGAGGTATTTGCTTTAATGAATAGACACAAATTATTTGTAATCAGCAATATTGATTTATACTACATGTGCTTGATTCTCCTGAGGTGGTTAAGCACGACCCCTGCAACCTTGTTTACAATATTAATTTTCTCAATAAATTTTTCCTTCGTAGCTAGTGCAGTAGTGAGGCTCTGTACATCGTTATTCAGAGGATTCCAAATTCATAATGAATTCAAGACATTTAACCACAAATCAAGGCCTGAAAAGAAGGACTGATATTTTGAAGGGGGTCTCCTAGTAGTATTGAACCAAAAGAAGGGGTGGAAGTTTGAAACCACTTTTTATTAGCTGTTGATTCATTACCGAAAATACTCAAGAGGAAATAGTTGTATTTTGGGATCTTTATTTTATTAACTCAGCAAATAATTTGTGCCTACTATGTGCAAAGATTTCCATCACAGATCTATATTCAGTTTTATATTAAATAAGCACCTCAAAAATAGATGTGCTTCACTCTGTGTGACAGTCTCTAGGTCTATCCACGTGTCTGCAAATTGCACAATTTCGTTACCTTTTATGGCTGAGTATTATTCCATTGTATATATGTACCTCATCTTCTTTATCCATTCTTCTGTTGATGGACATTTAGGTTGCTCCCATGTAAGCCAGAAAGAGGAAAACAAATACTGTATAATATCGCTTATATGTGGAATCTAGAAAAACGATAGAGATGAACTTATTTGCAAAGCAGAAATAGAGACACAGAAGTAGAGAACTGATGTATGGATACCAGGGGGAAAGGGGGTGGGATGAATTGGGAGAATGGGATTGACACTACTATGTATAAAATAGATAACTAATGAGAACCTACTGTATAGCACAGGGAACTCTACTCAGTGCTCTGTGGTGACCTAAATGGGAAGGAAATCCATAAAAGAGGGGATATAGGTATAGGTATGGCTGATTCACTTTGCTGTACAGCAGAAACTAACACAACATTGTAAAGCAACTATACTCCAATAAAAATTAATTTAAAAAATAGATGTGCATTTTACTACAAATTAAAGAGAAAATATTTTGAAAGGAACTCTTAGAAGTACTCAACTAGAGGTGGAGAGAAAGGAAAAGGGTTCAGAGACAATATGAAACTGGGATGGAATGTGCTAGAGAAAGAAAGAGGAAATGTAGCTTCAGATCAACCTTTCCCAATATCCCAGTGTTGCTGAGGGTTGGCCCTGTTCATCACAACAGGGAAGTCTGGCTTCAGAGTAGTAATTGGCTCCTTTGAACCCACAAACTTCAAAGTTCAGGATTTGGTAAGAAATTTGTTGGCACAAGATATTCTGGATACTCTTTGTATACGCTACAATTTTAACTTTTCCAGTGGAAGGAGAAAACATTACCCTTGGGAAACAGGCTTAAGGGAAATTGATTTTCATGAGAACAACGTATTGAGCAAACAGGCAGGACCTGACTCCCTAATGGAAGGAAGTTAAGGCAGGATATTAAGTTGGGCTGTTAGAGAAGAAACTAGACTGAGAATGCTCTTGATGGAGGATTCTGATTCTCTGTCAAGGTGAGTGAAGCAACCAGATCATGGGGTCATGGGTGAGCCCCTCTGTAGAGGAAAAGGACAGTGAGAGGTAAGAAAAATCTCTCTGGACTTCTGTCAAGAGTGACCATATTAAAGCTTGCAGATTTTGTCTGGGATGGGACAAAAGTTATACCAATAAATATTTATTAAGATCCTACTGGGGACTCATTTCTTACGTTAGATATGTGAAGGAGATCAGAGGAGAACAGTAGAAAAACTACAAGATTGCACCTACTTTTGAGGCACTTACAACTTTGTGAGGGAGACAACACATAAAACATCTGAAGAGTGATCGTACACACAGGTACACATTGTCAAATGAAAATGAGATTGAGCACTTACAGAGTGCTGAGCACCTCACCAATACTTCATATAGATTTTCTCATTCAACTCTAATGAAAACACTATAAGGTAGTTCTATTATTATAATTATTCTCTATTTTGCAGCTGAGAAAATTGAAGCACCAAGAGGTTAAGTTACATGCCCAGAGTCACACAGAGAGTATGTAGTGGAGCCAGAACACAGACTCAGGTCTATCTGACACAAAAGACCATGCTCTTAACTACTACAATATACTACTTCCCTGTGACATGATAAAGCCTTTGGTACAGACCAAAGATACCTCGTCACTGTGACTATTGCAGCTTCCTAACCACTGTAAATCTGTCATGATCAGTGAAGAAGAGGAGTCTAGGAGCAGAAAGCTTCAAAAAGAAAAAGAAAATGTGAGTGGTGACAGTGCTCTTGAATGCTACAAAATGGGGATTAGAAAGCAGTGAGTAGGAGGGGTACTGAGGTTTTCTCCGTTGTTAGAGTCAAACACCAGGACTATGAGTGAAAGATGCAAGAAAAGAAATGTTACCACTATTCAAATGTGTAACACCATGAGCATATGAGCAGATAAGTATTAGAATGATGGATCTAGATGTTTCAGTTCTCCTGGATATAAGGAAATGGAGCAGGCATGGAAAGTCTAGCAAATGCTATTTCTTGACTCAGAAGACAAGATGAACATGAGAAGTCAATTAAAAAAATATAACAGGTTAAAAAGTAAACTCCTTATTCAAACTGGGTATTTGGCATTGTGAAGACCAATTTTTTTTTTCTAGAATGGTTTATTGACAAAATGTTTTCTGAATTCCACCAATTTCGGATTTTTGCTATAAAGTAACAACCATAATGAGAGTCTATGTTGAGGTAAAGGGAAACTTAGGTGTTTATACAGATTATTTAGACTCCCTCAAATTTTTATATGAAATATCTTGACAGTTTGGGACCAAAAGTATGAGCCTGTTATTCTTTGCACAACTTACTAGGATAATTGTTGCCATTCTTCACATTTAGGCTAGGTATGTCACACAATGACACATCACATATCATTTGGCCCAAGATATTTCCTGGCCCATTTCATTGTCTGTCGTGTTGACAAATGGAACAGAACAGGGGGAAAGTATTTGGCACCAAAGAATATAGTTGAATTAGAAATATCTGTCACCAGGTCTCAATAATGCCTATCTCCCCGTCTGTTTCTGGGTCTCAGTGATGTTTGTTTCAGATATCTCAGCAATGCCTGTCTCCTGGTTTCAATAACGCCTATGTCTAGGTCTCAAGGTGCAAAAACACAAATAACAAAATCATTCCCCTGGACACCAAGGGGTTTCTTGCATTAATGTACAATTCCTTTAAAAAGTGATCTGTCTATAATGTTCCACAAGTTGTGCTCAAAGGAAAATAAACTTATAATCAAATTTTCCTGCTGCATGGCACAAACTTGAATTATTCAAGAAAGGCACTACTTATAGAGAGAGTTGACCAAGAAAACCCCCCAACTTCATCTATTGGTAGAAGAGCTAGTATAGTACTAGTTAAGGATTTCTTCTCTGCTCTGCTTTTTCAAAGACTGTCTCTGGGTAGTTTTCCTGCTCACCAGCCTAGTATCTCTCACATACCACTTTCAGGAACAGGTTTATATGTATTTAGACAAAAGGATGACCTAAAGAGTGAGGACTGGGCTACCAAGATGATCTTCTGTACCTACCAATTATCCCTGATATCATTAAACAACTGCCCCTGGTACCAGTATAATATAACTTTGGGGAGAATAAAGAGCTAAGGGCACATTTGCATGTCATGTGTTTGTTGCTTACTTGTTAAAAAATGGATAGAGTTGGGGGTCTGAAGCAAGGGAGAGCACTGGGTTTCTAACTGTTTTAGAATGTATGACATGATGATTTAATATTTGTATACATTATGAAATGATTACCACAATCAAGTTAGTTAACACATCCATCACCTCATGTAGTTACCTTCTTTTTTTGTGGTGAGAGCACCTAAAATCTACGCTCTTAGAGAATTCAAGTATACAATGCAGTATTATTAACTATAGTCACCATGCTGTACATTATTCATCTTATAAATGAAAGTTTGTACCCTTTAACCAACATCTTCCCATTTTCCCCACCCCACACACCCAGCCCCTGGTAACCACGGCTCTAGTCTCTGGTCTATCAGCTCATATTTTTTAGATTCCACATGTAAGTGAGATCATACAGCATCTATCTTTCTCTGTCTGACTTATTTCACTTAGCATAAGGCCCTCTAGGTTCATCTATGTTGTTGCAAATGACAGGAATTTCCTTCTTTTTTAAGGCTGAATAATATTCCATTGTATGTATATACCGCATTTTATTTATTTGTTTATCCATCAATGGACATTTAGGTTGTTTCTATATCTTGGCTGTAATGAACATTGCTGCAATTAACATGGGGATGCTGATATCTCTTTGAGATATTGGTTTCATTTCCTTTAGATATATACTCAGCAGTGGGATTGCTGGATCAGATGGTACATGATAGGTATAGCCAGATCATTGCTCTCTTTATCAAGCTGTATATTTCTCCCTTCCAGCGGTTAATCTTCAGCCATTCTTTGGATTCCTCCTCACCACCCCCTTTTCCAAGAGGTTTTCCTGGATTGACTCTAGAAGAGGTAATGAGTTTGAGCTCATTCCCATGTCTCTCACTCCCTAGTTATGTTGCTACACTTTCAATTTTATTATTGTACTTTTGCAACTATTAGCATCTTGGAGATGGTGGGAGGAGGTAAATTTGGGGGATTTTATTTTGCACTGGGCACCAATTTTTCATGTTAATGAGTACCTTTTGGTAATTATAAGGACATAGAAGAATTAATGCCAAGACAAGTCCTGATTAAGGGAACAACAAGGGAAAGGGGGAAAGGGTATTTGTTTAATTAGATTTTCTGGGTAACTGAAGGGTAAGAACAAAGCTGTTTTCCACTGTATTTTCTAAAAACAATATTCCACTAAGATATCTGAGTCCACTGTCACAACTTAGTAAATCAAGTATAATGATATACTTGAATCACTCTTTACTGACTGAGGATCTTTCAGAGCCTCCAGCCATTATTCTGAGCATTAATTCTGATTGGCCAGAACTACAAATGAAATGAAGAGAGAAAGAGTAGAACTGAATGTATTCCAACCCTGGGACATCTGAAAATTGTTTTCTTAATTAAGCTTGTTTCATTACCTGCCTCTTTCACGCAAAGGCAAAATGAGACAAAAGAATTTTTTTTTTTAATCTCAGATAATTGAAAGCTCTGGGTAGTTGGGTTGCCATTAATGAAGGTTTCTTGGAGACCAACATTGAAGAGAGTCTAACAGCCCTCCATGGCATTGTGCTTTCCTGTGCTTCTTATGCACAGGATGCTCCCGATATGCAGTTGCTAACCCTGTGCTTTGAGCAATTTCTACAGAGTGAGTAAAGGTTATACTGACACTTTCACTCTCTCCCCTGGTCCCTTTTGAGACCAAGGACAAGAGTTTGTCAGACTTTTACTTAAGCTTGTTGTGTGGCCACACTGAGAGCCCTGTCTCTCAGGGCTGGGGCTCGGTCTGTTACCAGATTACTGACCCATATGAGGATTGAAACTGTCATCCTAGCAATGGATCATAACCCACTAGATCTAACAAAAAGGAAGGAAGGAGGGAAGGAAGAAAGGGAGGAAGGAGGGAAGGAAGATAGGGAGGAAGGAAGGAAGAAAGGGAGGAAGGAAGGAAGGAAGGAAAACAAAAGAAAATTCCCCTCAAACTAAATCACCTACTTGGTCCTCCCATCTCAGGAAAAGAGATGATCATCTCTGCAGTTGCTTAAGCCAAAAGCCTGGGATTCATCCTTAATTCCTGCCTGTTCTTCATGCCCTCTTCTAATGCAATTCATCTGCAATCTATGTCATTTCATTAAACTTTTTATTAAAGTGTAATATGCATACAGAAAAGTACGAAAATATATATCAATTCTACTATGTAAAAAGCCTTAAAATTAATCCACCTTATCCATCCCAACTTGATCCTACCATTTCTTACCTGTATTAACATATTAGCTTCCTCACCAGTTTTCTCACCTTCCCTTTTAGCCCTTTACCGTCCATTCTCCACATAGAAGCCTGAGGGAATCTTTTCAAATTGTAAATCAGATATGCATTCTACAAATTCACCTCCTATCACTCTTTCCCTCACCTGCCTTACCTGTTGCCCTCCAGCCACATTTGTTTCTTGCTGTTTGCTTGTATGTTTTATTCTTCCAGTATTCAAGTGCTTATCTCACTCAGGGCCTTTGCACATGTTGCCTCTCTACGTGTAATACCTCCCCTCTGACTGCTCTCATAGCTGGCTACTCCATATTCATCAGATCTCAGCTTAAATATGACTTCTTGTTCAGAGAGATCTTCTCTGACCATTTTGCCAAAACAAGGTCACCTCTCCCCATACTGTTTTTTATATTAAGACCCTGTATTTTATATTAATACCCACATAGAATTGATCACAATACTAGTTTTACAGTTATTTTTGAGACCACTTCCACTAGTAGGATGTAAGCTCTGGAAACATTGAGACCATGACTTTCCTGTTCATAATTTTATCTCCAATGCCTACCTAGCCCAATATATGACACATAGTAGGTGTCCAAAAATACATGGTGAGTGAATAGATGACTGAATGAAAGACTGAAAAGAATTCTGAGCTGAAACCTCTCTTTTGCGATATCATTACTCTGTCTTCACTGCAAGAAAAGAGAGGATGGGCAAGGATTTAGGGAAGCTGGTGTGCCTTTGAATTTGGAGGCACCAAGGAGCACACCTGTAAACCAAAAAGGAAAAATCAAGTTTACTCATTGTTAATTAATGAGACTTGGGATTGAATGATAAAAATCTAATGATGTTAATTTCGGTTCTGAATGCTGGCTGCCAGTCTCTGAAGACAAGGTAAAATGGTAAGTAATAGGACACTGCAGCTTAATCCCACAATTAGGAAGCAGCTATCACCCCCAGGGACAACTCTAGTTACTGACTGATTTTCCTTACACACTGTAATTACATTCAGTACCACCTTAGGCTCCCTAAATGTCCTGGATACCCCCATTATAGGTGGACCTTCCTTTACACAAGCCCAGTGTATTAACAATCCATATTGGTACACAGGATAAATTATGGAGAAATTCTTTCATGTCACAGAAGCATTCTTAACAAGAGTCCTTTGAATAGCCAGTTCCCCGAGCGGATTTAAAATAGGACTTCATTTACAAAGATATGACTTAAATGTAATCTTTTAGGGACACATTGTCATTACCCGAAGCAAAGCAGCAAAGATGGCTTTTATTCCCTGGCCACAGATTGAGCCTTCAGCCTAGAACACCAACTGAACCAAGCCGCTAACTGTGGCCTCACACTTACCCCTAATTTAGACCACAGCACAGATTGATTGTTAATCCTATCACACAGCTCAGGCGCTAAGACCAGACAACCATTTCACAAATCTGGGTCTTTGAGCTGGGGGGGTGGGGGTGTGCTTGTGGGGACGGGGGAACTGCATCCATGACTCACTGCTAACCCAGCCCTGTTGCTTGTGAGTCAGGAATGTCATTTTCATTTATGAAGGATGGAACATAATTTTTCTCTAACATTTCAAGTGAATAACTTTACATACATTTTCCCCCCAATTTCCATAGGAATTTGATGCCATGGAAGCAATCAGCTCCATGTCCCCAGAGCCTGGCAGAAACTCTTATATTTCTTACAGGTACTTTAAAATCAGTAGTCCTGAATTCCCCTCCTCCCTCCAATTACATTCCTGGTGAAGCCCACCCTGACTTAGGGGTTCGGGGGGAAATAGGGTGGTGTGAATTCTAATGCTATTTTATAATTTTGGACTCACATTTCCATTGAGTCTTAAAAGCTGAGTTTCAGAAGTTCAGAGAAGCTTCCGCGCCATGTCCCCATTAAGAGGTGTTTGCCTCCCACTGTGAGACTCCCAAAGGCAGATTCATCACAGGTTATGTCAAGAAAGAGAGTGGAAAACAGCAAAGGAGACACCCTCTCTGTTAACTCTCCAAGGCATAGCTTCTGATTTCACTGTAACTATTAGGTAAATACACCTAGTAGAACAAAACAGAAAATTTATTCCAGAGGAGAAAAGACAGGGTCTTTGAGTTTTATAATATATGGCATAGCTGGTACTGTTGCCCCCCTCCAATAGCATGGCTCTTTTTCCAACTGGCTATATTTCTGTCCTTTCCTCAGGCCTAATGGTGAATGTCACAGATATGGGTAATCTGACCATTCTCAATGAATTTCTCCTCCTGGGATTTGGGAGTCTCCATGGGTTACAGTTTTTTCTTTTGGGGATATTTCTGGGAATCTATGTAGTGACCTTGCTGGGGAACATTCTTATCCTTACGGTCATTTCCCTTGATTGCAGCATCCAAACCCCCATGTACTTCTTTCTGTCCAATTTCTCCTTCTTTGAGATCTGGTACACTACCTCCATTGCCCCTAAGATGCTGCAGACCCATCTCTCAGGTCCCCAGGTGATTTCTTTTGTAGGTTGTGTGGTCCAGTTTTACTTCTTCGGTTCCATGGCAGTAGTTGAGTGCTTTCTTCTGGCAGCCATGTCTTATGACCGCTACTTTGCTATCTGCAGCCCCCTCCAGTACCCATCCCTCATGAACGTCCACACATGTATCCCGCTTGCAGGTGGGTCTTGGCTGGATGAGTTCCTAACCCCGGTGGTCACTGTTACCATGACTTTCCAGCTGCCCTTCTGTCCAACCTATAAGTTTGACCATTTCTTCTGTGACCTGGCCCCTGTGCTGGAGCCGGTCTGTTCTGATACTGAGACAGTGGAGGAAACCACTTTCCTACGGGCCTCCTTTGTCACTATGGCGCCCTTCCTACTCACTGTAGCCTCCTATAGTCACAGTGTTGCTGCTGTCCTCAGGATGCCATCAGCTGTAGGAAAGCAATGGGCCTTCTCCACCTGCTCTTCCCACCTCATAGTGGTCACTCTGTACTATGGAACACTGGGAACAGTGTATGCCATTCCCACAGCAACCCAGGCTGTTGCCCTGAACAAGATCTTCTCCCTGTTCTATACTGTGGTCACTCCCATGGTCAACCCCATCGTGTATAGCTTGAGAAACAAGGATGTTAAAAAGGCAGTGAGGAGGCTTATGAGTCAGTGGGTATATGTTAAAAGGACCTAATGACCCTCACCATCCACAGGGAGTCTTTTTTCTCAGAGCAGCCTGGGCTTCTGTGAAGGACGCCAAGCACTAGACTTTGTACATGGGGCCTCAGACCACTGCTGCTCCCTCCTTCCAGAGAAATAGCCAACAGAGCAGGGACCATCCCTGAGGTCCTATAGCCTAAAGCCCTTGGGAATACCAGGTTAATCCTTGCATGGTAAAATTAAGTTTGCCAGACAAGTGACTCCCTCGGGCTATTCTACCAGGCCTTTTAGGGGAAAATTCAAAAGACCCAAATTTGTTTGACACAAAAGTCTATCTCTCTGTCTTTGTCTCTGTCTCTGTCTCTCTCTTTCTGTATGTGTGTTATAGAAGTACCTGTTGGTGTTAAGGTTTTTGGTTTCATTATGTGCACGTGCCCAATGTGCCCATGTGTACACACACACACACACCTACATACACGCGTAGTCACCATACCCTTCCCATACAAACTTAGGTGCCCTTCACTGTGCCTCTCCTCAGGGTTCATGCACATTCACCTCACCCTTTGTTGTTTCTTAGATCATCTGCCTCTCCACTGATCAGAACAATCTCTAAAATCCTAGAGAAGCTATTGACTGTTCTACTCACTTGAAAAGGTAGTTAATCAAGACCCTTGAAGACTGGAAAAACACCATCCTTATTACTCTTAATGTCCCCTAGCATGGTGCTCTGCACAGATGCAAAATAATTATTTGTTGATTGAGTGAATCAATGACTTACCAAAGAAATGGAGGCTTGGTGGATGAAGAGAGTAAAATAAGTCACTTTTTTTCTGCCTACACTGGCCTCTCCTCCTAAGTTTCCTCCTCGTGGTCATAGACACCCCCATCTCCCTCCACAGGCAGCTCTCACTGAGCGCCACAACCTTGCTCCTTGCCATGTCCCCTCACCCACCCTCCCCACAGTGGCAGATGTATCTTCCTAAAACCCAAAACTGACCCTATTATTTCCCTGTTTATCACTCTCCGTGGTTCTCCAGTGCCTCTGGGATGGAATCAGAGATCCTCAGCCTGACTTGTGGCCATCTCTTGACCTCACCCCTCCCCAATCTCCTTCTCCCCCTTTGTGCTCTAGCCACACCAAACTTCTCCAGTGGAGTTGGAAACTCCTTAAAGGGAAGATCATATGCTCACCATGTCTCTTCCACAGTATCTAGATCCAGAGTGGGACAAAAAGTAGTTGCTCAAATAAGACGTCTTCAATCGAACTGTAATGGGACTCTCACCTTCCTTTCCTCTTTGTTTCCATTTATTGGCTTCTGGCCTATGAAGCAGCTTTGGCTTGAGGAAAAGGTAATCTTGACTGACTGTCAGTGATGTGTGTGTGTGTGTGTGTGTGTGTTTTACCTCATTTCACCTGCCTACCCTCTAGGTGGGCACCACCAGGAGCACAGATAGACTCCCTCCCCCCAAAAAACCTCCTCCTACAATATGAGTCAAAGAATGCCAAGCAGTTTGGGAAACACTTTCCCAGCTGGTTCTTCCTACTCCCTTCCTGATCACCCACAGAGTTCCCTCTTGTATAGGGTCTAATTGTCTCTAATCTAGCTTTAACTTCTTGTAATTACCCTCAATTAGGAAATAGAGCCTGCAGAACACACTCCTTGTGGTTAAGACATGAATCCAGTGCAGAAGTGTAATTACTTTTCAGCCTCTCAGGGGTTCTGCCTAGCCTTCTGTGCAGATGCACAGAGTGGAAATGCTTCATCTGCTCTATCCATACATGTTTTTCTTTTCTTCTTGAACCCAGGTTTTTGATATAGGTTGAGGGTTTTGTTTAGTGCATTGGCCATTGGGAATTTTTTTTTTTAATTTACTAGTTATAGGTCAACTGAGCTTAGAAACCTTCAACTACTTCCCATTGCCCTTAATAAAGTCCAAATGCCCCATGGAAGTAACCAACATTACCTGTCAACATCCAAGGACACCTGTAGCCCATCTAGAGCCTGTTCATGGCCAAAAAACGATATACCACTTGTCTCAATCTCCAGTCTCATCTTCTGTTGCTTGTTTGCTCTCTGAACTCCTTTCCTTCCTGGATGTCTTTAAGTTCTTCAAACCTGTTTGCCTCCTCATAACTTTCACACGTGCTGTTCTTTCTCCCCTTCCTTACTCCACTTTTCACCTGGCTCATTCTTTGGGTTCCACCCAGTCTCTTTATCATATGCTCTTAGAGCACCCTAGCTTTTTCACTTTTTCATTATAAATTTCTCACAACTGCCTGTGAATATTCTGCATGATATATAATATAGATACAGATATATATCCTCTACCTGGATTATAAACTTCACAAAGGCAGGATCTGTGTCTGTTTTGTTTGAACACTACATCCCTAGTACCCACAGAGCTTAACAAGGAATAATTGTTCAATAAATACTTGTTAATAAAAGAATATAAAAGTGTCATTTAAAGTTATTTCATTTATTTGATAAAGCATTATGTTGCTCTCACTCAAGATACAGTTACTTAATCTTTTTGTGGCCCAATTAGTTTCACTCTGTTCCCAAGACCACAGTGTACCTCCCTATTCCCTGCCAATCATCACACAAATGTGTATAATTCCCCTGAGGGAGCTGGAGGAGGGTGTATGGCTCAGGACAGCTCATCCCTACTGGTGAGAAGTATGTCAAAGTGCATGTCCTGCTCACGGTGGTAGTACAGCTTCCCTACTGAACACAAAAGGCAACATTTTTTTTTATTATGGTGCTTTGGTTGATACACTGCTTCTGCAGTGTGAATAGTCTTTCTCTATTCAGTGAAACATTATGTTAATGATTGGACAGAGTAATTAATAGCAGGTCAGATTACATTTTCATGTCTCTGTATAAGCCAAAGAGAAATTATCCTCATTAACCTGATCAGTACAAACTGTCATACTAGATTAGAAGAGATCCAGCTTCAATTTATACCTTAACCCTCACTGTTTTGGCCAGATGGCTTGCTGGTACCTCAGTGGCTGCTCAGGAAAGAGGGAGAAGAAATCTGGAATGGGCAAGTCAGGGGCAAGAAGAAACAACATGGGCTTCAGTCTTGCCCTAAAGGAAGCTTGCCAACAGTACCTGCCTCAACACTAGAAACCCATCCACATTAGCTTTTCTATACAAGGGGGTTAGGCTAGGATGTGGGGAAGGCTGCATGACTCTCACAGCAATGGCACTAATTGTGAAAGTTTATAATTGTGTTCCAGAGCATTATATCTGGAAGTAGAACTCCAGAGAAAGGACCTAGAGATGGATTTCAGTACCTTAAGAGTAGAGGACTGCCAAGAGATAGACAAGTATCAAGAACCCAGGCAAATGAACTGGGGTTCAGAGTGGGGTTGAAAGGTTAAGAATAGAGGCAAACAATATTTAGGGCATTCCACTGTTTCTAAACTTTAACCCATTATCTGTTTCTTCAGTTTCTCAAGCTCTATAGATTCTTCAAGTATAACTTCTATGCCCAACTTCATCTGTAGTGCAAGATCATTCACAGCATAAATATGAATGAAGACACAAGCAAAATGTGGGGACATGATGTCTGGTATCACTACTCTTGTAGCTGGTCAAGATTAGGGTTTAATAAAGCTGATATAAAACAGTGTTTCACAGTACTAGTAAAGTAATAGGAGGGATTATGTGAAAAACCCATCAGAATTTTTATATCCAAATGAGAGTTACCTCCTTCACAATAAAAATTAATTTAAAAAAAAAGAAAAAAAAACAAATATGTTGAATTCTTTTTTGTTTTGTTTTGTTTTGTTTTTATTAATTTTTATTTTAATTTTAATTAATTAATTTAATTAATTAATTAATTAATTTTAGTAAACTATGTTGTGTTAGTTTCTGCTGTACAGAAAAGTGAATCAGCTATACATATACATATATCCCCTCTTTTTTGGATTTCCTTCCCACTTAGGTCACCACAGAGCACTGAGTAGAGTTCTCTGTGCTATACAGTAGGTTCTCATTACATATCTATTTTATACATACTATCAATAGTGTATATATGTCAATCCCAATCTCCCAATTCATCACTCCCCCCTTCCCCCATGGTATCCATATGTTTTTTCTCTACGTCTGGGTCTCTATTTCTGCTTTGCAAATCATTTATACCATTTTTCTATATTCCACATATATGTGCTAATATACGATATTTGTTTTCCTCTTTCTGACTTACTTCAATCTGTGTGACAGTCTCTAGGTCCATTCACGTCTCTGCAAATGACCCAATTTCATTCCTTTTTATGGCCGAGTAATATTCCGTTGTATAATGTACCACATCTTCTTTATCCATTCCTCTGTTGATGGGCATTTAGGTTGCTTCTATGACCTGGCTATTGTAAATAGTGCTGCAATGAACATTGGGGTGCATGTGTCTTTTGGAATTATGGTTTTCTCTGGGTGTATGCACAGGAATGGGATTGCTGTGTCATATGGTAATTCTCTTTTTAGTTTTTTAAGGAACCTCCATACTGTTCTCCATAGTGGCTGTATCAATTTACATTCCCACCAATGGTGCAAGAGGGTTCCCTTTTCTCCACACCCTCTCCAGCATTTACTGTTTGTAGATTTTTTGATGATGGCCATTCTGACCAGTGTGAGGTGATACCTCATTGTAGTCTTGATTTGCATTTTTCTAATAATTAGTGATGTTGAACATCTTTTCATGGGTTTGTTGGCCATCTGTATGTCTTCTTTGGAGAAATGTCTATTTAGGTCTTCTGCCAATTTTTGGATTGGGTTGGGTTTTTTTTTGATACTGAGCTGCATGAGCTCTTTGTATATTTTGGAAATTAATCCCCTGTCAGTTGCTTCATTTGCAAATATTTTCTCCCATTCTGAGGGTTGTCTTTTCATATGGTTTATGGTTTCCTTTGCTGTGCAAAAGATTTTAAGTTGAATTAGGTCCCATTTATTTATTTTTATTTTTATTTTCATTACTCTAGGAGGTGGGTCAAAAAGATCTTGTTGAAATTTATGTCAAAGAGTGTTCTACCTAGGTTTTCCTCTAAGAGTTTTATAGTGTCTGGCCTTACATTTAGGTCTTTAATCCATTTTGAGGGTTTTTTTTGTGTATGGTGTTAGGGAGTGTTCTAATTTCATTCTTTTACATGTAGCTGTCCAGTTTCCTCAGCACCACTTATTAAAGAGGCTGTCTTTTCTCCATTGTATATTCTGGCTTCCTTTGTCATAGATTAGGTGACCATGGGTGCATGAGTTTATCTCTGGGCTTTCTATCCTTTTCCATTGATCTTTATTTCTGTTTTTGTGCCAGTACCATACTGTCTTCATTACTGTAGCTTTGTAATATAGTCTGAAGTCAGAGAGCCTGATTCCTCCAGCTCCATTTTTCTTTCTCAAGATTGCTTTGGCTATTCAGTGTCTTTTGTGTTTCCCTACAAATTGTAAAAATTTTGCTCTAATTCTGTGAAAAATGCCATTGGTAATTTGATAGAGATTGAACTGAATCTGTAGATTGCTTTGGGTAGTATAGTCATTTTCACAATATTGATTCTTTTAATCCAAGAATATGGTATATCTCTCCATCTGTTTGTGTCATCTTTGATTTCTTTCAAGAGTGTCTTATAGTTTTCTGCATACAGGTCTTTTGCCTCCTTAGGTAGGATTATCCTTAGGTATGTTATTTTTTTTGTTGCAGTGATAAATGGGATTGTTTTCTTAATTTCTCTTTCTGATCTTTCATTGTTAGTGTATAGGAATGTGAGAGATTTCTGTGTATTAAGTTTGTATCCTGCAACTTTACTAAATTCATTGATTAGCTCTCGTAGTTTTCTGGTGGCATCTTTAGGATTTTCTTTGTATAGTATCATGTCATCTGCAAACAGTGACAGTTTTACTTCTTTTCCAATTTGTATTCCTTTTATTGCTTTTTCTTCTCTGACTGCCATGGCTAGGACTTCCAAAATTATGTTGAATAATAGTGGCAAGAGTGGACACCTTTGTCTTGTTCCTGATCTTAGAGGAAATGCTTTCAGTTTTTCACCATTGAGAGTGATGTTGGCTGTGGGTTTGTCATATATGACCTTTATTATGATGAACACAGGTTCCCTCTATGCTCACTTTCTGGAGAGTTTTTATCATAAATGGGTGTTGAAAAAACTATAGCAAAGATCAAGGAAACTAAAAGCTGGTTCTTTGAGAAGATAAACAAAATTGATAAACCTTTAGCCAGACTCATCAAGAAAAATAGGGAGAGGATTCAGATCAACAAAATTAGAAATGAAAAAGGAGAAGTTACAACTGACACTGCAGAAATACGAAGGATCATAAGAGACTACTACAAGCAACTATATGCCAATAAAATGGACAACCTGGAAAAAATGGACAAATTCTTGGAAAAGTACAACCTTCCAAGACTAAACCAGGAAGAAATTGAAATTATGAACAGACCAATCACAAGTAATGAAATTGAAACTGTGATTAAAAGTCTTCCAACAAACAAAAGTGCAGGACCAGATGCCTTCACAGGCAAATTCTATCAAACATTTAGAGAAGAGCTGACTCCTATCCTTCTCAAACTCTTCCAAAAAATTGCTGAGGGAGGAACACTTCCAAACTCATTCTATGAGGCCACCATCACCCTGATACCAAAACCAGACAAAGATATCACACACAAAAAAGAAAATTACAGGCCAATATCACTGATGAACATAGATGCAAAAATCCTCAACAAAATACTAGTAAATTGAATCCAACAACACATGAAAAGGATCATACACCATGGTCAAGTGGGATTTATCCCAGGGATGCAAGGATTCTTCAATATATGCAAATCAATCAATGTGACACACCATATTAACAAATTGAAGAATAAAAATACCATATGATCATCTCAGTAGATAAGTTGAATTCTTTAACTATTATTCTTAAAGTTATGAGCCATTAAATGTTGTCCAGGCTCATGGGTCAAATCAGAGATGGCCAGGACCTAAAGATCAGATAGGCCATCAGGGATTACATTAGCTCTAAAAAGGGCCTAAGTATTATGAAACAAATTTAAGGAGGTGACCAAAATGTCAGGGAGACCTGGAAGTGCAATAGTAGAGGTCAACACAAGAAATAGGCAGAAGGAATCCAGGAGTCCCAAGAGCAGATAGAAGTGTAGTATTAAAGTAAGAATTAGAAAGGCCTGAAGAGAGGCAAATCAGTACCCTATTCTTAGGGGAAATGTATTATCAATTGGGGAACCAAATAAGAGGTTTGGATTCTAGAGGAAGTTATAGGAAATTAAGCAAGACCCCAATAAATTTATGGGGTGAAAAAGTCAGAGTAACACTGAATTTCTAATATTTCCCCTGTGCAAAACTAAAATTGTTCCAAGAGCCTAGGACAGAGCTAAACTCACAGGGATTTTTGAATGCTCTTAGGCACAACCAAAATTGTAAAACTTGTCAACAACAGCACTGTTGTGGTGAAGAAGTCAGTCACATAATTCTAGTAGTATTTTAGAATGACTATCCTATCAGCCTGACTGCCTGCCTTTGAGAATTGAATTCTACATGGACAGTATAATCATTGTTAGGAGAATAGCATCATCGTTGGCAGAACAGTTATCCTCACGTATAGTTGGATCCTGTACCGTTTTGGGTTCTCTGGCATGCTGAATTTGCCTCTGAGGTTTCTAGCACTTTTACTCCTTGGACATACTAGAAAAGCCATCTTCCATCCTGGTTACTATTCTGCTTGAGAACACCTTGCTTTGTCCAACTTCCCTTGAAAGTTCAAAACAACTGTCAAGTCCTTCCTGTTTTCATTCATCACTCAAAGTGCACTGATATCTTTTCAGAAACTTCCTTGTGTTTAGTGTTTCTTCCAGAACAAGTTAGCTTCTTCATCCAAATTGGATTCCCAGCCATCATTCTCATAATTGCAAGCCATTAAGACATTTAACAAAGCAAATCTTTGACCTTTTCAATATTTCCATTGGGGTCATTTCGATGACTAGATGATCAATTCGTACATCAGCATGGACATCTTTCCTGAACCAATTCTTGCTCTTGATTCTATTCATCCCCTCATAAGTATTTCTTAACACATAAAGTATCTTACTTGCAAATTCATTTCACACAGTCTCAATATTGATCCTTTGCTCTACACAATAGCCACTCATTTTTTTCAGTGACATGAAAATAGCATGCATTTCACCACCAGTGCCAGCTAGTGCAGGACTGATTGGCTGATGTTGACAATTTTGTTCCTGAAAGTTAAAACATGGTTCCCGTTTGGCCTTGGTCACAGTTTCAAACATTGAGTAACAACTTCCCTTTGGATTGTATAGAGGTAGACTCAAGGATGATTATTTTAGAAATTAGGACACTTATGTTGTCCTTTCTCTTTCATATATTTTGTAATCATCATCCCAGCCAGAACTAGCTGAAGGTCATTGCTCCATGGACTTGAAGGTAGGTAAGTAGGGCTTACTAGGGTCCCTGAGTCTCAGCTTAGTTACTGACATGTACCTGTTATAGCACCCTAGAATATTTGTCTTATCCTATCTCTTGAGGAACTACAGTATATGGTAGTGGTTAAGATAGCAGGCCATGGAGTTAGAACTGGGTTTGAAACCTAATTTGACCATTCTCTACCTTGGTTAAATGAATCCCTTTCACCGAATTGCAGTTTCCTCATTTATACAATGAAAATAATGTCTACCTGCAAAGTTCACAAGGCTTAAATGAAATAATATGTGTAAAACACTTAGCTTGATACCTAGCACATATTGAGCTCTCTACTATTAATTGGTGGGAAGACCAGTCTGACAGTGAAAAGTCAGAATATCTTTCAAGGCTATAAAACAATGCCTCCACTAATATTGAGTCTTCTTGTTCAGAAACTTGCTTCACAGAGTAATGTCAGAAACATTCCATTCCAGCCATGCTCCAAGGGGAGGCTGTGACTCTCTCAGGCTTGTGGATATATTTCTGTTTCCTTGGGACATGACCCCACACCAGTTATTCTTGAGCTAAAGACACAGCAGACCTTTAACTTCCCCACTAAAATGGTCTTGGCTCTGTCTTTTCTTCATCTGCCACTACCACTAGCTAAGGACTGAGAGCTTCCATTAATTCTCTATGTCTCTGTATACCAGGCTGACTTTATTCAAATGAACTTCCTTCTCAATGGATTGATTAACTGAGGTCTTGTTGTTTGTTATTGTTACTTCCAAATATACACAGTGAATTGTATTACCAAGTAGAGGGCTTAATGGGATCCATATTAATAAATAGATAAATATAGTCAGGTTTCATGTGAAAATGAAACTTGCATTACCCATGTGGTTCTGTTTAAGGTATTAATTTACCACCAACCCTCTCCTTTCCTTTTGTAGCCGGTGAAATAGTAAACTCCAAACCTAGTTTATAAATAAGACAGTCCCATATTATGAATTAGTGACATCCAAATTAATGAGGTTTACTTTATCTATATTAACCCTAACTACAATGATATATCACTTATCTGAAGGTTCCCTTCCTAGAAACCATAATCGTCTAGTACTCTTAGAGCTAAAGTCTAAAAATTAACCTTTAAAAACTTTACAGCAGCCAAAAGAGATAATATAAAATCTATACATCAAAAGTCATGCAGAGTACTTAAAGAAAAACTCCTAAGGCTTTCAGTCTTACTTTATACACACCTGTAACTCAGCATGGTTTCTGAGCCTAGGATAGAACAGAAGATGTCAAAGGGCTACTGGAGGCATAAACAATATAATCAGCAAGCAAAAACTTTAGAAAGAAGACAGGATGCTTCTTAAAAAATAGACAGCCTGGGGCCATTTATTGGATGATTAAACAGTCTGACACACTAAGGATACACCTTACATCCCAGCCCAACTCAGTGATTAGTGTCCATAAAATGACCTGGAATCAACCTGAAAAGGGCAAATTGTGTCAGGTTCACTTGGCATGAAAAAGCAGGGATGGGCAAAATAGGTGAAGGGGATTAAGAGATACAAACTTCAGCTTTAAAATAAACATGCCTTGGGGATGTACACGTAGGGAATAGAGTCAGTAATATTATAACAACTTTGTATGGTGATGGATGGTAACTGGTCTCATTGAGGTGATCATTTCATAATGTATAAAAATATCAAATCACTATGCTGTACAGCTGAAACTAATATAATATTATCTGTTAATTGTAAATCAATTTTAAAAATATAGAGACATCCATTTGAAACAATTACAATGAAAAGGACTTGGCCACTGCAAGTACACTTCTATTATGTGAAACATGCACTTGCAAACATTTCCTTGCCAACCAATGCCAAACAGATCAGGTGTTAAGGTATCTGCCAACCAAGGCATGTCACTCTAGGTTCTGCCAGTCTGGCTTCAATGAACAGATAAGGGATTGTAATGAGCCCATTATTTATATGTAAATAAAGCAGATGCTGGTGAAATGTTCATGAAACCTTTTCTCTCCCCTCCCTGAGGTGTCACACATGTGAATATTACCAGAGTAGGTCGTGTCCCAGTTATTTACAACTTTGAGTTAATGAGGTGGCTGTTTTGCTGCATCTGTGTGTGGCGGTGGTGGTGGGGGGTATTCTCCAGGGATAAGTCCTGGAGCTCCAGAGAGTTTATTAGACAAAAAGGATACTTGGGGCTGGCCATTTTGCCATACCACCTCCCAGAAGAAATATGTTCCAGCAAGAAAGGAAGATATTGGTGAGGAAAAGTTATTTTTCCAGGTTTCTAATGAAATCAGGGAATTTCCTCTCACCTTGTTACCAATAATAAACATGCCTTCTGGGGGGAGAGGAGAAGTGCAAAATAATGGCCTCCCAAGGAGCTGTTATACACTTGCTTCTAATAACTCCTCGTGAGTCCATCTCCCAGTGAAGTTCTTTGTAGTTAAGAATGCCTTCTTTAACTGAGTCATGTGCGACCAACTAAAACCACCAACTCTGCAGTGAATGCTGCACTAACTCCTTAATCCCAAAAATTAGTGTGCAAAGGAAGGAAGGAAGATGACGAAAGAAGCAAGCTATTGGCTATAAGAAAGGGAGCCACTTACAAACCTAGCTACAGGGCGTGCATATGTTGCTTATAAGTAAATGCACTGTGTGTGTATCTACACAGTATGATTTATGTGCATCTTGTATGGAGACACATATGAAAGATAGTGTGTGTGTATATATTCATACCCATATATATCTGTGCACATGTGTGGATGATATGAGTGTCTATGTAAATAGAATGTTTACACTGGGGCCGTTTAGTGGAGGGATAAAGAGTTCAATGCACTTTAACATAGCTCCTAACAACACCCTATGTTTTACCCCAGCCCCCAATAATGAGTACCCATAAATATGGCTTGGGATCATCCAGAAAATGTTGTATCAGGTTCATTTTGGTATAATAAGACAGAAAGCTATCTGTTTGAGACAAATTAAAAAGACTTTGTTATTTCAAGTTATGCTTTTATTATTTGGGACCTGCATGTATAAAGAGCTTCCTTCCCAGCCAGTTGCAGACAGATCAGGTGTTACAGTATATGCCAACCAAAGCAGGTCACACTAGGTTCTGTCACTGTGGGTATGGGTCTGTGTGTCAACATTTTGTGTCTGTGGTGTGTGCATGTGTGTTTGTGTGCACTTGCTCAAGTTGGGGTGTGTTTATGCATGTAGAAATGGGCAGATGTGAGGGGATGTACATTTTTTAAATGAATTCAATCTGATGCGAACACTTGGTTTCTGCTCAGCCTCTTGCCTTGACTATCATTGTTCCTGGCTTCCCTTTCCGGTACCCTATTTTGCCTTTTTCAGTGGCGGTCCCATGGATCAAATTTGGCTCAGTTAGAGATTGCTCGGATTATCTGACCCTGCCCAGCAACCCCATTGCCCCATCCTGTAGCCTCAACTGCATCCTCTTGCCAAAGCTGCACCTGTTCTTTGGTCCATTCTGGCCAGAGCTACTTCCTTGAAACTGACCTAATGACCCAGCTTAGGCTAAGTTAAGCACTAGTCCTGGCAGAACTAGGGGCAGAGTAAGGTGACAAGGTTGGACTGCAGGGCTCTGCATGGTGTGAACCAGGCTCCCTTGGGGACAGTAGGAACCTGGATGCATGAGAGGCTGTCTGATGTGGGGAGCACTGATTTGGGGTGGGGGAAGCTCACCAGAAGCTCTCAGGATCCTTGATCCAAAGAGAAAACCAAGTGGAGAAGTGAAATGAGAACCAAGTGTGGAGGGTTGATGGAGGGTCATCAGTGAGAGGAAGGAAGAGGAGAGAAGAGTAAAAGACAATATAGAGTGTCCTGGAATACCATTCCAAAGAGAGCCAAGAAGTCCCAATGCTGTCCCTAGGAACACAACAGACAACGATTTATTGAGAGATTACTATATTTCAAGCACTTGCCAGGCACTGAGTGTATCTCAGTAAATAAGACATAGACCCTTCCTTCAAGGAGCTTGCTGCATATTTGAGGAGATCAAGAAGCAAGTTGTTTTTCATATTTCTGTGTGAGAAGTTCCACAATAGATGTAAGAAAAGACTTCCTGGAAAAATGGAGTTAGGCAGATGAATAGTGGGGAGGGGAATGAACACAGGCCACATTTTGACTTCAGGATAAAGTCCAAATTCCTTGGCTTGGAATAGAAGGCCCTTCATGAATTGGCTCCAGCTTCTCAGTTCTCAGTTATCACCACCATTGCCCACACAGTCTAGATCCAGCCATGTTGGATTTCTTGCAGTAGTTTGGACATGCACACTCTCTTTCACTTCCAAACCATTGCAGGTGATGATCACTTTACATGGAATGGCTTCCCCAGGCCCCACCCATGCAATCTACTTATTTGATTCAGCTCAGATAACACCTCCGCTGGGAAAGTCTTCCCTTAACCTGGCCAACCTCCTGCCTCAGATTGGTTTGGGTGCCTGTATTAGTTTGCTAGGGCTGCCCTTACAAAGTACCATAAATTGAGTGTACTAAACAACAGACATTTTTTCTCACAGTTCTGGAAGCCAGAAGTTCAAGATCAAGGCAGCATTGATTCCTTCTGAGGGCAGTGAGGAAGAATCTGTCCCATGCCTTTCTCCTAGCTTCTGGTTGTTTGCTGGCAATCTTTGGTGCTTCTTGGCTTATGGACATATCATTCCCATCTCTGCCTTCATCTTCATGTGGTGTTCTCCCTGTGTGTGTGTCTTTCTCTCTAACTTTCCCCTTTTTATAAGAGCACCAGTCATATTGAATTAGGGCCCACCTGAATGACCTCACTTTAACTTGATTACCTCTGTAAAGACCCTATCTCCAAATAAGGTCACATTCTGAGATACTGGGCATTAGGATTCCAACATATCTTTCTTTGGGGGACAAAATTCAACCCATAACAATGACTCTCCCTCCCCAGCACTGACATAAGACCCTACACTTATCATAGCATTAATCAGCCTAATTATAATTTTCTGTTTACTTACTTGTCTCTCACCAAACCGTGAGCTGCATGAGAGCAGGGAGCATGCTTTATTCATTGTTGTAACCCTAGTATTTCAATACTTAAAACAAAAGCAAGCACACAGTAAGTATTCAGTACATATCTGTCACAGTGTAAGTGTCACTCCTTTGATCAGAGGCCAATCCCTTCACATATGCACTGGACCTTGCACCTTCCAGCCTTTTCAGGGACCATAAAATACTATATCCCTCTGGTCTCCTACATCTTCAACTTCTCCCTTTCTAATAAATTCTTCTTCCTAGTAGTATTAAAATATTTTCTATTACTTCACATTGTAAAAACAAGCATCTTCCTTAAGCTGCTTGTTCCAGCTCTCATCAAATCAATTTCCTTTCAGAACCAGGTTTCTCCAAAGCATTATCTACACATGGTGTCTCCTTTCCTTCACCTTTTATTTATTTCTTTTTCTCGCTCCAGTATGACTTCTGCACTCATCACTCTACCAAAAGTTCTTTTAGTGAGGTCATCAATGTCCTCCATGTTATCAGATACAATGGACTCTTCTCTGTCCTCAGATTACACCTCCTCTCAGCAGCCTTCAGTATAGTTTACCAGGCTTTCTTCCTTAAAACACTCTCTTCTCTCTACCTGAATGAGCCTACACACTTATGGTTTTCCTGCTACCTCTCTATCCCTTCCTCATCCTTATTCTTCCTCTATGTGACCTCTAAATGATGGAATTCACAGGGCCCCATTCTGGGCTCTTTTCTCTTCTCTCTCTAAACTGTTTCTCTACATGATTTCCCCCATTTCCATGATTTTAAATGCCATCTACATGCTGATGGCTTCTAAATTCTTATTTCTAGCCCAGATATCTCTTCTGAGTTCCAGAGCAGTATATTTAACTACCAACTTAACATCCACTGCTATATCAGTATACTCTTATCCAAGATTAATCTCATCATTTCTCTTCTCCCCCAAACCTTGTCCTTTTCCAGGGTTCTTTCATCTCAGCTAGTGGCACAAGCACATATTCAATTCAAAACCAGTAACCTAAAAGTTATTTTTGATTCCTCCCTCTATAACTCATTACCAAACTCTATAATTCCTACCTCTGACTATATTGAGTTCAATTCATTTCTCCCCATCTCTGTCACTACTCTTCTAGTCCTTACCACCATTGTCTCTCACTGGTAACATTGTAACAGTGTACTAATTGGTTTCTCAATGTCTATTATCTCTCCAGTCCCATTAAAAGCCATTTTCCACATAGCAGCCAGAATGATCTTAAAACATAAAATGGATCCTGTCACTCTACTAAAAATCATTCAAAGAGTTCTAATCTCAGAGCGGAATGCAGTGAGGCATGGTATTATCTGGTTCCTGCCTACTTTTCTAGACCCTTCTGTGATGTTCTCCCCTTTGATCACTACATTGTAACCACATTAGCACTTTCTCTGTTCCCCAAACATTCTAAGGTCTTTACTACTGCAGGACCCTGCTGTTATCTAGTCCCTCTGTTGAAATCCTGCCCTGCCTTATCAGAGAAGTCTTCTCTGATATTTCCAACCCAATCCAAATTATGTACCTGTTGTGGTCTGAAAGTGGGTTGGAAAAGAATTTCCAGACACAAGGCAGAATGTAAAGAAGATGGAATTTATTAAATGGAATGGTCACTGCCAGAACAGCGGGCTGACTTCCTAGTAGTCTGAGAGAGCTGACCCCGAACATGTGCTATTAGTCAGTTTTTATAGCCAGAGAACAAAAGAATGGTCCGAGGTGAAAATTTCGTTTTCTGATTGGTCGAAGCACATATAACATCCTTCTGTAGGGTGGGAGTGGGACAGAGCAGATGCCTTTCCTTATTTGGGACAAGAGAGAAACATGTCCCATCGCCCAGGTGGGCTCAGGAATTTCGTAACCATCGCAACATGGCGGGGAGGACAACAAGAGTCTGATAGGGTGTGTGTCGCTGAAACTTCTTCAGGCAGGATTGTCCTTTGTCCTTGAAGCACCATTGTCCTTGGAGCACCACAGTGCCCTTGTTATATGCCTTCCTAGCAGCCTGTGCTTTTCCTTTATAACATTTATCACAGTATTAAATTTTGGAGGATCATCAGTATATAGGTAGTACTTGAAGTCAAGGAAATAATAGTAATCTAGTAAGGGAGGGAGACATATAACCATTCAGCTATTCACTCAACAGTAGTCATTGACTATCTCCTATGCCAAGCACTAAAAATTCAGTGGTAAAACACCAGATAATGTGATTACTGCTTAAACCTATGTCCACAATGAATCCCATGGAGATACAGGAGAGTATCACTTTACTCAATGTGTTGGATGGGAGAAAACAATCAGGTAAGATT